>NC_069503.1:865746097-866075097 GCF_027579735.1 Bombina bombina | reverse complement strand
CCTTCTACAACCCATTTCGTGCATTGTTCCTGTCACTACAGCAGCGTGGTTCTGGTTCGAGGAACTAGAAAAGTCGCTCAGTATAGAGACTCCATATGAGGAGGTTATGGACAGAGTTCACGCACTTAAGTTGGCTAACTCTTTTATTTTAGATGCCGCTTTGCAATTAGCTAGATTAGCGGCGAAAAATTCAGGGTTTGCAATCGTGGCGCGCAGAGCGCTTTGGCTAAAGTCTTGGTCAGCGGATGTGTCATCCAAGACAAAATTGCTTAACATCCCTTTCAAAGGTAAAACTCTATTTGGACCAGAATTGAAAGAGATTATCTCAGACATCACTGGGGGAAAGGGCCACGCCCTTCCACAAGATAGGCCTTTCAAGGCCAAGAATAAGTCTAATTTTCATTCCTTTCGCAATTTCAGGAACGGACCGGCCTCTAATTCTGCATCCTCTAAGCAAGAGGGTAATGCCTCACTACCCAAACCAGCCTGGAAACCGATGCAAGGCTGGAACAAGGGTAAGCAGGCCAAGAAGCCTGCTGCTGCTAACAAAACAGCATGAAGGAGTAGCCCCCGATCCGGAACCGGATCTAGTAGGGGGCAGACTCTCTCTCTCTTTGCTCAGGCTTGGGCAAGAGATGTTCAGGATCCCTGGGCACTAGAAATAGTTTTTCAGGGTTATCTTCTGGAATTCAGGGAACTACCCCCAAGGGGAAGGTTCCACATGTCTCACTTATCCTTAAACCAAATAAAGAGACAGGCGTTCTTACATTGTGTAGAAGACCTGTTAAAGATGGGAGTGATACATCCAGTTCCAATAAAGGAACAAGGAATGGGATTTTATTCAAATCTGTTCGTAGTTCCCAAAAAACTTTCAGACCAATTTTGGATTTGAAGATCCTAAACAAATTTCTCAGGGTACCATCGTTCAAGATGGAAACCATTCGAACGATTCTACCCACTATCCAGGAAGGTCAATTTATGACTACCGTGGATCTAAAGGATGCGTACCTACATATTCCTATCCACAAAGAACATCATCAGTTCCTAAGGTTTGCCTTTCTGGACAAACATTACCAGTTTGTGGCCCTCCCATTCGGGTTAGCCACTGATCCAAGGATTTTCACAAAGGTACTAGGGTCCCTTCTAGCGGTTCTAAGACCGAGGGGCATTGCAGTAGTACCTTACTTGGACGACATTCTAATACAAGCGTCGTCCCTGTCAAAAGCAAAGGCTCATACAGACATCGTTCTGGCCTTTCTCAGATCACACGGATGGAAGGTGAACATAGAAAAAAGTTCTCTGTCTCCGTCAACAAGAGTTCCCTTCTTGGGAACAATAATAGATTCCTTAGAAATGAGGATTTTTCTGACAGAGGTCAGAAAGTCAAAACTTCTAAGCACTTGTCAAGTTCTTCATTCGGTTCCACGTCCTTCCATAGCGCAGTGCATGGAAGTAGTAGGGTTGATGGTTGCAGCAATGGACATAGTTCCTTTTGCACAAATTCATCTAAGACCATTACAACTGTGCATGCTGAAACAGTGGAATGGGGACTATACAGACTTGTCTCCAGTGATTCAGGTAGATCAGAAGACCAGAGATTCACTCCGTTGGTGGCTGACCCTGGACCATCTATCCCAGGGAATGAGCTTCCGCAGACCAGAGTGGGTCATTGTCACGACCGACGCCAGTCTAGTGGGCTGGGGCGCGGTCTGGTAATCCCTGAAAGCTCAGGGACTATGGTCTCGGGAAGAGTCTCTTCTCCCGATAAACATTCTGGAACTAAGAGCGATCTTCAATGCTCTCAGGGCTTGGCCTCAGCTAGCAAGGGCCAGATTCATAAGATTCCAATCAGACAACATAACGACCGTTGCGTATATCAATCATCAGGGGGGAACAAGGAGTTCCCTGGCGATGAAAGAAGTGACCAAAATAATTCAATGGGCGGAGGATCACTCCTGCCACCTATCTGCGATCCACATCCCAGGTGTGGAAAACTGGAAGCGGATTATCTGAGTCGTCAGACATTCCATCCGGGGGAGTGGGAACTCCACCCGGAGATCTTTGCCCAACTAACTCTATTATTGGGCATTCCGGACATGGATCTGATGGCGTCTCGTCAGAACTTCAAGGTTCCTTGCTACGGGTCCAGATCCAGGGATCCCAAGGCGACTCTAGTAGATGCACTAGTAGCACCTTGGACCTTCAACCTAGCTTATGTATTTCCACCGTTTCCTCTCATTCCCAGGCTGGTAGCCAGGATCAAACAGGAGAGGGCCTCGGTGATCTTGATAGCTCCTGCGTATGCAGACCTGGTGAATATGTCATCGGTTCCACCATGGAAGCTACCTTTGAGACAGGACCTTCTTGTTCAGGGTCCATTCGAACATCCAAATCTGGTCTCCCTCCAGCTGACGGCTTGGAGATTGAACGCTTGATTCTATCAAAGCGTGGGTTTTCAGATTCTGTGATAGATACTCTGGTTCAGGCCAGAAAACCGGTAACTAGAAAGATTTACCATAAAATATGGAAAAGATATATCTGTTGGTGTGAATCCAAAGGATTCCCATGGAATAAGAAAAATTCCTAAGATTCTCTCCTTTCTACAAGAAGGTTTGGAGAAAGGATTATCTGCAAGTTCTCTAAAGGGACAGATCTCTGCTTTATCTGTCTTACTACACAAAAGACTGGCAGCTGTGCCAGATGTTCAAGCATTTGTTCAGGCTCTGGTTAGGATCAAGCCTGTTTACAGACCTTTGACTCCTCCCTGGAGTCTAAATCTAGTTCTTTCAGTTCTTCAAGGGGTTCCGTTTGAACCTTTACATTCCATAGATATTAAGTTACTATCTTGGAAAGTTTTGTTTTTGGTTGCTATTTCTTCTGCTAGAAGAGTTTCAGAGTTATCTGCTCTGCAGTGTTCTCCGCCCTATCTGGTGTTCCATGCAGATAAGGTGGTTTTGCGTACTAAGCCTGGTTTTCTTCCAAAGGTTGTTTCTAACAAGAATATTAACCAGGAGATAGTTGTACCTTCTTTATGTCCGAATCCAGTTTCAAAGAAGGAACGTTTGTTACACAATTTGGACGTAGTCCGTGCTCTAAAATTCTATTTAGAGGCTACAAAAGATTTCAGACAAACATCTTCTTTGTTTGTTGTCTATTCTGGTAAAAGGAGAGGTCAAAAAGCGACTTCTACCTCTCTTTCCTTTTGGCTTAAAAGCATCATCCGATTGGCTTATGAGACTGCTGGACGGCAGCCTCCTGAAAGAATCACAGCTCACTCCACAAGGGCTGTGGCTTCCACATGGGCCTTCAAGAACGAGGCTTCTGTTGACCAGATATGTAAAGCAGCGACTTGGTCTTCACTGCACACTTTTGCCAAATTTTACAAATTTGATACTTTTGCTTCTTCGGAGGCTATTTTTGGGAGAAAGGTTTTGCAAGCCGTGGTGCCTTCCGTTTAGGTAACCTGATTTGCTCCCTCCCTTCATCCGTGTCCTAAAGCTTTGGTATTGGTTCCCACAAGTAAGGATGACGCCGTGGACCGGACACACCAATGTTGGAGAAAACAGAATTTATGCTTACCTGATAAATTACTTTCTCCAACGGTGTGTCCGGTCCACGGCCCGCCCTGGTTTTTTAATCAGGTCTGATGAATTATTTTCTCTAACTACAGTCACCACGGTACCATATGGTTTCTCCTATATTTTTCCTCCTGTCCGTCGGTCGAATGACTGGGGTGGGCGGAGCCTAGGAGGGACTATATGGCCAGCTTTGCTGGGACTCTTTGCCATTTCCTGTTGGGGAAGAGATATTCCCACAAGTAAGGATGACGCCGTGGACCGGACACACCGTTGGAGAAAGTAATTTATCAGGTAAGCATAAATTCTGTTTTTTTTGCTAATAAAAATTAATTTGGAAAGTAGTTTAAAATGTTATGTTCCTCTAAATCATGAAAGCAATGGGTTCATATCCCTTTTTTAAATGCATTTAAAACATTTATTTTTCTAAAAAACACCTTGTACTCTTTCTGTATTTTAGCCCATGACCTTAGTGAATTAAAGACGTTGGTTCTTTTTTATGAAGCCAGTGCCACCCTGAACTTTTAGTAGTTCTGGAATATAAGACACAGAAAGATAAGAGTAACTATTTACTTATTATTTTACTCTAACAAACTCTTAATTATTCAGCTGATTTATACTTTTAAATGGCAGCTTGTTTTTAAAGAATATTACAAATTCATTAATGTAAAGTTACAAACAGTATGGGGACATTTTACTTTTTATCATCAGTAATATTTAAACAGAACTGAATTTACAAATTAACCAAATTCACTTGAATTTTTGTTTAATTTAAAATTTGTGCTCAATGAAATGAGATTTAGTATGTTAGGATTTCTTTAACTAAATTTGAACAATGTATAACTTTTTATTTTATTTTGTCATTTGCATTCAGTAATGTACAATAACTGAGATAAAAGCAGTATTAATGTAGCTTATTCTATTAGTTTATGTAGTTTACCATAACTTTTATTAAAGCAGTTTTTTCATTTTAAAGTCATTTTCATTTATTTATCTATGACTAACGTGAGTTATTTGAAACCACAACGTCTGATTTTTATTTTAAGTCATAAAGGTTCCAAATTAACATCTTAAAATCTTGTGTTATGTAAAATCTTTATTTTGTCTGCATACCTTTTTGGATATGGTAAGTTTGCACAGGTTATATCTCCTATCTATCTATCTATCTATCTATCTATCTATCTATCTATCTATCTATCATCTATCTATCTACTTGTGTGTTAACTGCAAAGTGTGTAACACCTATTGTATGCTGAGTGCTATTTTTTCTTCTATCCAGTTTGATCAGAACTAAAATTCTTACACAATTATAGAACAGTACCTCACTTATTGCACCATTTTATTGGCTTGAGTTATATAAAAGCACTGTGATCTTTTATTTTTTAATATGAAGTATTAAAATGGGTCAGTAGAGGGTTTTAAAGTCTTCTCCACAGTTACGTTTTGGCTTATAATATCCTGTGTTTGGGCTGACCATAGAGTTATATTGAGGGGTCTAGAGAAATGATAAATTCCTATGTAATAATACGAATAAAACTGAAAAGTAAAACCCTATTAATGAAGGATTTTTTTACATCATTCTCTTTCCCCATGTATTAATGCAATTTATTAATAAACAATTTTAAATATAAAAATTGTTCTACAGATTTGCCAGTATTTATTTTTGCATGCTTTTTATGCATACAAGCATTTTTAAGATTATAAGAGGAGGACAATTCAAGGTATCTTATGGTGAACAGTTAACATTAACTAAATGTTTTGTTTTTAATAAAAAAATGAAATTAATATCAAAGGGAACAAACATAAACAGGTGCCCTGACTTATGTATGTGTGTGTCATACCTGCTGCTTCCAACACATGCTTTGTTTGTTTGGTTTATAATGGAATTACATTTTGAAGGAAGGTATTTTTACAGACACCCAAACCCTGATTTCTCCAACATAGGTGTGTCCGGTCCACGGCGTCATCCTTACTTGTGGGATATTCTCTTCCCCAACAGGAAATGGCAAAGAGCCCAGCAAAGCTGGTCACATGATCCCTCCTAGGCTCCGCCTTCCCCAGTCATTCTCTTTGCCGTTGTACAGGCAACATCTCCACGGAGATGGCTTAGAGTTTTTTGGTGTTTAACTGTAGTTTCTCCAACATAGGTGTGTCCGGTCCACGGCGTCATCCTTACTTGTGGGATATTCTCTTCCCCAACAGGAAATGGCAAAGAGCCCAGCAAAGCTGGTCACATGATCCCTCCTAGGCTCCGCCTACCCCAGTCATTCTCTTTGCCGTTGTACAGGCAACATCTCCACGGAGATGGCTTAGAGTTTTTTAGTGTTTAACTGTAGTTTTTATTATTCAATCAAGAGTTTGTTATTTTAAAATAGTGCTGGTATGTACTATTTACTCAGAAACAGAAAAGAGATGAAGATTTCTGTTTGTATGAGGAAAATGATTTTAGCAACCGTCACTAAAATCCATGGCTGTTCCACACAGGACTGTTGAGAGCAATTAACTTCAGTTGGGGGAACAGTGAGCAGTCTCTTGCTGCTTGAGGTATGACACATTCTAACAAGACGATGTAATGCTGGAAGCTGTCATTTTCCCTATGGGATCCGGTAAGCCATGTTTATTACGATCGTAAATAAGGGCTTCACAAGGGCTTATTAAGACTGTAGACTTTTTCTGGGCTAAATCGATTCATTATTAACACATATTTAGCCTTGAGGAATCATTTTATTTGGGTATTTTGATATAATAATATCGGCAGGCACTGTTTTAGACACCTTATTCTTTAGGGGCTTTCCCAAAGCATAGGCAGAGCCTCATTTTCGCGCCGGTGTTGCGCACTTGTTTTTGAGAGGCATGGCATGCAGTCGCATGTGAGAGGAGCTCTGATACTTAGAAAAGACTTTCTGAAGGCGTCATTTGGTATCGTATTCCCCTTTGGGCTTGGTTGGGTCTCAGCAAAGCAGATACCAGGGACTGTAAAGGGGTTAAAGTTCAAAACGGCTCCGGTTCCGTTATTTTAAGAGTTAAAGCTTCCAAATTTGGTGTGCAATACTTTTAAGGCTTTAAGACACTGTGGTGAAAATTTGGTGAATTTTGAACAATTCCTTCATGTTTTTTCGCAATTGCAGTAATAAAGTGTGTTCAGTTTAAAATTTAAAGTGACAGTAACGGTTTTATTTTAAAACGTTTTTTGTCCTTTGTTATCAAGTTTATGCCTGTTTAACATGTCTGAACTACCAGATAGACTGTGTTCTGAATGTGGGGAAGCCAGAATTCCTATTCATTTAAATAAATGTGATTTATGTGACAATGACAATGATGCCCAAGATGATTCCTCAAGTGAGGGGAGTAAGCATGGTACTGCATCATTCCCTCCTTCGTCTACACGAGTCTTGCCCACTCAGGAGGCCCCTAGTACATCTAGCGCGCCAATACTCCTTACTATGCAACAATTAATGGCTGTAATGGATAATTCTGTCAAAAACATTTTAGCCAAAATGAACACTTATCAGCGTAAGCGCGACTGCTCTGTTTTAGATACCGAAGAGCATGACGACGCTGATAATAATGTTTCTGAAGGGCCCCTAACCCAGTCTGATGGGGCCAGGGAGGTTTTGTCTGAGGGAGAAATTACTGATTCAGGGAACATTTCTCAACAAGCTGAACCTGATGTGATTACATTTAAATTTAAGTTGGAACATCTCCGCATTCTGCTTAAGGAGGTATTATCCACTCTGGATGATTGTGACAAGTTGGTCATCCCAGAGAAACTATGTAAAATGGACAAGTTCCTAGAGGTGCCGGGGCTCCCAGAAGCTTTTCCTATACCCAAGCGGGTGGCGGACATTGTTAATAAAGAATGGGAAAGGCCCGGTATTCCTTTCGTCCCTCCCCCCATATTTAAAAAATTGTTTCCTATGGTCGACCCCAGAAAGGACTTATGGCAGACAGTCCCCAAGGTCGAGGGAGCGGTTTCCACTTTAAACAAACGCACCACTATACCCATAGAGGATAGTTGTGCTTTCAAAGATCCTATGGATAAAAAATTAGAAGGTTTGCTTAAAAAGATGTTTGTTCAGCAGGGTTACCTTCTACAACCAATTTCATGCGTTGTCCCTGTCGCTACAGCCGCATGTTTCTGGTTCGATGAGCTGATAAAGGCGGTCGATAGTGATTCTCCTCCTTATGAGGAGATTATGGACAGAATCAATGCTCTCAAATTGGCTAATTCTTTTACCCTAGACGCCACTTTGCAATTGGCTAGGTTAGCGGCTAAGAATTCTGGGTTTGCTATTGTGGCGCGCAGAGCGCTTTGGTTGAAATCTTGGTCGGCTGATGCGTCTTCCAAGAACAAGCTACTTAACATTCCTTTCAAGGGGAAAACGCTGTTTGGCCCTGACTTGAAAGAGATTATCTCTGATATCACTGGGGGTAAGGGCCACGCCCTTCCTCAGGATCGGCCTTTCAAGGCAAAAAATAAACCTAATTTTCGTCCCTTTCGTAGAAACGGACCAGCCCAAAGTGCTACGTCCTCTAAGCAAGAGGGTAATACTTCTCAAGCCAAGCCAGCTTGGAGACCAATGCAAGGCTGGAACAAGGGAAAGCAGGCCAAGAAACCTGCCACTGCTACCAAGACAGCATGAAATGTTGGCCCCCGATCCGGGACCGGATCTGGTGGGGGGCAGACTCTCTCTCTTCGCTCAGGCTTGGGCAAGAGATGTTCTGGATCCTTGGGCGCTAGAAATAGTCTCCCAAGGTTATCTTCTGGAATTCAAGGGGCTTCCCCCAAGGGGGAGGTTCCACAGGTCTCAGTTGTCTTCAGACCACATAAAAAGACAGGCATTCTTACATTGTGTAGAAGACCTGTTAAAAATGGGAGTGATTCATCCTGTTCCATTAAGAGAACAAGGGATGGGGTTCTACTCCAATCTGTTCATAGTTCCCAAAAAAGAGGGAACGTTCAGACCAATCTTAGATCTCAAGATCTTAAACAAGTTTCTCAAGGTTCCATCGTTCAAGATGGAAACCATTCGAACTATTCTTCCTTCCATCCAGGAAGGTCAATTCATGACCACGGTGGATTTAAAGGATGCGTATCTACATATTCCTATCCACAAGGAACATCATCGGTTCCTAAGGTTCGCATTCCTGGACAAGCATTACCAGTTCGTGGCGCTTCCTTTCGGATTAGCCACTGCTCCAAGGATTTTCACAAAGGTACTAGGGTCCCTTCTAGCTGTGCTAAGACCAAGGGGCATTGCTGTAGTACCTTACTTGGACGACATTCTGATTCAAGCGTCGTCCCTTCCTCAAGCAAAGGCCACACGGACATAGTCCTGGCCTTTCTCAGATCTCACGGATGGAAAGTGAACGTGGAAAAGAGTTCTCTATCTCCGTCAACAAGGGTTCCCTTCTTGGGAACAATAATAGACTCCTTAGAAATGAGGATATTTCTGACAGAGGCCAGAAAAACAAAGCTTCTAGACTCTTGTCGGATACTTCATTCCGTTCCTCTTCCTTCCATAGCTCAGTGCATGGAAGTGATCGGGTTGATGGTAGCGGCAATGGACATAGTTCCTTTTGCGCGCATTCATCTAAGACCATTACAACTGTGCATGCTCAGTCAGTGGAATGGGGATTATACAGACTTGTCTCCGAAGATACAAGTAAATCAGAGGACCAGAGACTCATTCCGTTGGTGGCTGTCCCTGGACAACCTGTCACAAGGGATGACATTCCGCAGACCAGAGTGGGTCATTGTCACGACCGACGCCAGTCTGATGGGCTGGGGCGCGGTCTGGGGATCCCTGAAAGCTCAGGGTCTTTGGTCTCGGGAAGAATCTCTTCTACCGATAAATATTCTGGAACTGAGAGCGATATTCAATGCTCTCAAGGCTTGGCCTCAGCTAGCGAGGGCCAAGTTCATACGGTTTCAATCAGACAACATGACAACTGTTGCGTACATCAACCATCAGGGGGGAACAAGGAGTTCCCTAGCGATGGAAGAAGTGACCAAAATCATTCTATGGGCGGAGTCTCACTCCTGCCACCTGTCCGCTATCCACATCCCAGGAGTGGAAAATTGGGAAGCGGATTTTCTGAGTCGTCAGACATTGCATCCGGGGGAGTGGGAACTCCATCCGGAAATCTTTGCCCAAGTCACTCAGCTGTGGGGCATTCCAGACATGGATCTGATGGCCTCTCGTCAGAACTTCAAAGTTCCTTGCTACGGGTCCAGATCCAGGGATCCCAAGGCGGCTCTAGTGGATGCACTAGTAGCACCTTGGACCTTCAAACTAGCTTATGTGTTCCCGCCGTTTCCTCTCATTCCCAGGCTGGTAGCCAGGATCAATCAGGAGAGGGCGTCGGTGATCTTGATAGCTCCTGCGTGGCCACGCAGGACTTGGTATGCAGATCTGGTGAATATGTCATCGGCTCCACCTTGGAAGCTACCTTTGAGACGAGACCTTCTTGTTCAGGGTCCGTTCGAACATCCGAACCTGGCTTCACTCCAGCTGACTGCTTGGAGATTGAACGCTTGATCTTATCGAAGCGAGGGTTCTCAGATTCTGTTATCGATACTCTTGTTCAGGCCAGAAAGCCTGTAACTAGAAAGATTTACCACAAAATTTGGAAAAAATATATCTGTTGGTGTGAATCTAAAGGATTCCCTTGGGACAAGGTTAAGATTCCTAAGATTCTATCCTTCCTTCAAGAAGGATTGGAAAAAGGATTATCTGCAAGTTCCCTGAAGGGACAGATTTCTGCCTTGTCTGTGTTACTTCACAAAAAACTGGCAGCTGTGCCAGATGTTCAAGCCTTTGTTCAGGCTCTGGTTAGAATTAAGCCTGTTTACAAACCTTTGACTCCTCCTTGGAGTCTCAATTTAGTTCTTTCAGTTCTTCAGGGGGTTCCGTTTGAACCCTTACATTCCGTTGATATTAAGTTATTATCTTGGAAAGTTTTGTTTTTAGTTGCAATTTCTTCTGCTAGAAGAGTTTCAGAATTATCTGCTCTGCAGTGTTCTCCTCCTTATCTGGTGTTCCATGCAGATAAGGTGGTTTTACGTACTAAACCTGGTTT
This sequence comes from Bombina bombina, assembly GCF_027579735.1. Classification (NCBI taxonomy): domain Eukaryota; kingdom Metazoa; phylum Chordata; class Amphibia; order Anura; family Bombinatoridae; genus Bombina; species Bombina bombina. Next base: position 866,064,439 of record NC_069503.1, on the reverse strand, counting down.
TCTTCCAAAAGTTGTTTCTAACAAAAACATTAACCAGGAGATTATCGTACCTTCTCTGTGTCCGAAACCAGTTTCAAAGAAGGAACGTTTGTTGCACAATTTGGATGTTGTTCGCGCTCTAAAATTCTATTTAGATGCTACAAAGGATTTTAGACAAACATCTTCCTTGTTTGTTGTTTATTCCGGTAAAAGGAGAGGTCAAAAAGCAACTTCTACCTCTCTCTCTTTTTGGATTAAAAGCATCATCAGATTGGCTTACGAGACTGCCGGACGGCAGCCTCCCGAAAGAATCACAGCTCATTCCACTAGGGCTGTGGCTTCCACATGGGCCTTCAAGAACGAGGCTTCTGTTGATCAGATATGTAGGGCAGCGACTTGGTCTTCACTGCACACTTTTACCAAATTTTACAAGTTTGATACTTTTGCTTCTTCTGAGGCTATTTTTGGGAGAAAGGTTTTGCAAACCGTGGTGCCTTCCATTTAGGTGACCTGATTTGCTCCCTCCCTTCATCCGTGTCCTAAAGCTTTGGTATTGGTTCCCACAAGTAAGGATGACGCCGTGGACCGGACACACCTATGTTGGAGAAAACAGAATTTATGTTTACCTGATAAATTACTTTCTCCAACGGTGTGTCCGGTCCACGGCCCGCCCTGGTTTTTTTTTTAATCAGGTCTGATAATTTATTTTCTTTAACTACAGTCACCACGGTACCATATGGTTTCTCCTATGCAAATATTCCTCCTTAACGTCGGTCGAATGACTGGGGTAGGCGGAGCCTAGGAGGGATCATGTGACCAGCTTTGCTGGGCTCTTTGCCATTTCCTGTTGGGGAAGAGAATATCCCACAAGTAAGGATGACGCCGTGGACCGGACACACCGTTGGAGAAAGTAATTTATCAGGTAAACATAAATTCTGTTTTTTATTCTTCAATCAAGAGTTTGTTATTTTAAAATAGTGCTGGTATGTACTATTTACTCTGAAACAGAAAAGTGATGAAGATTTCTGTTTGTAAGAGGAAAATGATTTTAGCAACCGTTACTAAAATCGATGGCTGTTTCCACACAGGACTGTTGAGAGGAATTAACTTCAGTTGGGGGAAACAGTGAGCAGACTTTTGCTGCTTGAGGTATGACACATTTCTAACAAGACGATGTAATGCTGGAAGCTGTCATTTTCCCTATGGGATCCTGTAAGCCATTTTTATTACATAAGAATAAAGGGCTTCACAAGGGCTTTTAAGACTGGTAGACATTTTCTGGGCTAAAACGATTGATATATAAGCATTTTTAATACTTCATAGCTTTGAGGAATTATTTTATTCTTGGGAATTATGTAAAATAACCGGCAGGCACTGTATTGGACACCTTATTCTCTAGGGGCTTTCCCTAATCATATGTGGAGCCTCATTTTCGCGCCTCTATTGCGCACTTGTTTTTGGAAAGCATGACATGCAGATGCATGTGTGAGGAGCTCTGATACATAGAAAAGGCTTTCTGAAGGCGTCATTTGGTATCGTATTCCCCTTTGGGCTTGGTTGGGTCTCAGCAAAGCAGATACCAGGGACTGTATAGGGGTTAAATATAAAAACGGCTCCGGTTCCGTTATTTTAAGAGTTAAAGCTTTCAAATTTGGTGTGCAATACTTTTAAGGCTTTAAGACACTGTGGTGAAATTTTGGTGAATTTTGAACAATTCCTTCATACTTTTTCACATTTGCAGTAATAAAGTGTGTTCAGTTTAAAATTTAAAGTGACAGTAACGGTTTTATTTTAAAACGTTTTTTGTACTTTGTTATCAAGTTTATGCCTGTTTAACATGTCTGAACTACCAGATAGACTGTGTTCTGTATGTGGGGAAGCCAAGGTTCCTTCTCATTTAAATAGATGTGATTTATGTGACACAAAATTTAGAGAAAATGATGCCCAAGATGATTCCTCAAGTGAGGGGAGTAAGCATGGTACTGCATCATCCCCTCCTTCGTCTACGCCAGTCTTGCCCACACAGGAGGCCCCTAGTACATCTAGTGCGCCAATAATCCTTACTATGCAACAATTAACGGCTGTAATGGATAATTCTATCAAAAACATTTTAGCCAAAATGCCCACTTATCAGCGAAAGCGCGACTGCTCTGTTTTAGAAAATACGGAAGAGCATGAGGACGCTGATGATATTGGTTCTGAAGTGCCCCTACACCAGTCTGAGGGGGCCAGGGAGGTTTTGTCTGAGGGAGAAATTTCAGATTCAGGGAAGATTTCTCAACAAGCTGAACCTGATGTGATTACATTCAAATTTAAATTGGAACATCTCCGCGCTCTGCTTAAGGAGGTGTTATCTACTCTGGATGATTGTGAGAATTTGGTCATTCCAGAGAAATTATGTAAGATGGACAAGTTCCTAGAGGTCCCGGGGCCCCCCGAAGCTTTTCCTATACCCAAGCGGGTGGCGGATATTGTAAACAAAGAATGGGAAAGGCCCGGCATACCTTTCGTCCCTCCCCCTATATTCAAGAAATTGTTTCCTATGGTCGACCCCAGAAAGGACTTATGGCAGACAGTCCCCAAGGTCGAGGGGGCGGTTTCTACTCTAAACAAACGCACCACTATACCCATAGAAGATAGTTGTGCTTTCAAAGATCCTATGGATAAAAAATTAGAGGGTTTGCTTAAAAAGATGTTTGTTCAGCAAGGTTACCTTCTACAACCAATTTCATGCATTGTTCCTGTCACTACAGCAGCGTGTTTCTGGTTCGATGAACTAGAAAAGGCGCTCAATAAAGATTCTTCTTATGAGGAGATTTTGGACAGAATTCATGCTCTCAAATTGGCTAACTCTTTCACCTTAGACGCCACTTTGCAATTGGCTAGATTAGCGGTGAAAAATTCTGGGTTTGCTATTGTGGCGCGCAGAGCGCTTTGGCTAAAATCTTGGTCAGCGGATGCGTCTTCCAAGAATAAATTGCTTAACATTCCTTTCAAGGGGAAAACACTGTTTGGCCCTGACTTGAAAGAGATTATTTCTGATATCACTGGGGGTAAGGGCCACGCCCTTCCTCAGGATAGGTCTTTCAAGGCTAAAAATAAACCAAATTTTCGTCCCTTTCGCAGAAATGGACCAGCCACAAGTGCTACATCCTCTAAGCAAGAGGGTAATACTTCTCAAGCCAAGCCTGCCTGGAGGCCAATGCAAGGCTGGAACAAAGGTAAGCAGGCCAAGAAACCTGCCACTGCCACCAAGACAGCATGAGATGTTGGCCCCCGATCCGGGACCGGATCTGGTGGGGGGCAGACTCTCTCTCTTCGCTCAGGCTTGGGCAAGAGATGTTCTGGATCCTTGGGCGCTGGAAATAGTCTCCCAAGGTTATCTTCTGGAATTCAAGGGGCTTCCCCCAAGGGGGAGGTTCCACAGGTCTCAATTGTCTTCAGACCACATAAAAAAACAGGCATTCTTACATTGTGTAGAAGACCTGTTAAAAATGGGAGTGATTCATCCTGTTCCATTAGGAGAACAAGGGATGGGGTTCTACTCCAATCTGTTCATAGTTCCCAAAAAAGAGGGAACATTCAGACCAATCTTAGATCTCAAGATCCTAAACAAGTTTCTCAAGGTTCCATCGTTCAAAATGGAAACCATTCGAACAATTCTTCCTTCCATCCAGGAAGGTCAATTCATGACCACGGTGGATTTAAAGGATGCATATCTGCATATTCCTATCCACAAGGAACATCATCGGTTCCTAAGGTTCGCCTTTCTGGACAAGCATTACCAGTTTGTGGCACTTCCGTTCGGATTAGCCACTGCTCCAAGAATTTTCACAAAGGTACTGGGGTCCCTTCTAGCGGTGCTAAGACCAAGGGGCATTGCAGTAGTACCTTACTTGGACGACATTCTGATTCAAGCGTCGTCCCTTCCACAAGCAAAGGCTCACACGGACATCGTCCTGGCCTTTCTCAGATCTCACGGGTGGAAAGTGAACGTAGAAAAAAGTTCTCTATCTCCGTCAACAAAAGTTCCCTTCTTGGGAACAATAATAGACTCCTTAGAAATGAGGATTTTTCTGACAGAGGCCAGAAAATCAAAACTTCTAAACTCTTGTCAAGTACTTCATTCTGTTCCTCTTCCTTCCATAGCGCAGTGCATGGAAGTGATAGGTTTGATGGTCGCGGCAATGGACATAGTTCCTTTTGCGCGAATTCATCTGAGACCATTACAACTGTGCATGCTCAGTCAGTGGAATGGGGATTATACAGACTTGTCTCCGACGATACAAGTAGATCAGAGGACCAGAGATTCACTCCGTTGGTGGCTGTCCCTGGACAACCTGTCACAGGGGATGAGCTTCCGCAGACCAGAGTGGGTCATTGTCACGACCGCCGCCAGTCTGGTGGGCTGGGGCACGGTCTGGGGACTCCTGAAAGCTCAGGGTCTTTGGTCTCGGGAAGAATCTCTTCTCCCGATAAATATTCTGGAACTAAGAGCGATATTCAATGCTCTCAAGGCTTGGCCGCAGCTAGCAAAGGCCAAATTCATACGGTTTCAATCGGACAACATGACAACTGTTGCGTACATCAACCATCAGGGGGGAACAAGGAGTTCCCTGGCGATGGAAGAAGTGACCAAAATCATTCAATGGGAGGAGTCTCACTCCTGCCACTTGTCTGCAATCCACATTCCAGGAGTGGAAAATTGGGAAGCGGATTTTCTGAGTCGTCAGTCATTTCATCCGGGGGAGTGGGAACTCCATCCGGAAATCTTTGCCCAAATTACTCAGTTGTGGGGCATTCCAGACATGGATCTGATGGCCTCTCGTCAGAACTTCAAGGTTCCTTGCTACGGGTCCAGATCCAGGGATCCCAAGGCGACTCTAGTAGATGCACTAGTAGCACCTTGGACCTTCAAACTAGCGTATGTATTCCCACCGTTTCCTCTCATCCCCAGGCTGGTAGCCAGGATCTATCAGGAGAGGGCATCGGTGATCTTGATAGCTCCTGCGTGGCCACGCAGGACTTGGTATGCAGACCTGGTGAATATGTCATCGGCTCCACCATGGAAGCTACCTTTGAGACGGGACCTTCTTGTTCAAGGTCCGTTCGAACATCCGAATCTGGTCTCACTCCAACTGACTGCTTGGAGATTGAACGCTTGATTTTATCAAAGCGAGGGTTCTCAGATTCTGTCATTGATACTCTTGTTCAGGCCAGAAAGCCTGTAACTAGAAAAATCTACCATAAAATATGGAAAAGATATATCTGTTGGTGTGAATCTAAAGGATTTCCTTGGGACAAGATAAAAATTCCTAAGATTCTATCCTTTCTTCAAGAAGGTTTGGAGAAAGGATTATCTGCAAGTTCTTTGAAGGGACAGATTTCTGCTTTATCTGTTTTACTTCACAAAAGACTGGCAGCTGTGCCAGATGTTCAAGCATTTGTTCAGGCTCTGGTTAGGATCAAGCCTGTTTACAGACCTTTGACTCCTCCCTGGAGTCTAAATCTAGTTCTTTCAGTTCTTCAAGGGGTTCCGTTTGAACCCTTACATTCCGTAGATATTAAGTTATTATCTTGGAAAGTTTTGTTTTTGGTTGCAATTTCTTCTGCTAGAAGAGTTTCAGAGTTATCTGCTCTGCAGTGTTCTCCGCCCTATCTGGTGTTCCATGCAGATAAGGTGGTTTTGCGTACTAAGCCTGGTTTTCTTCCGAAAGTTGTTTCCAACAAAAATATTAACCAGGAGATAGTTGTACCTTCTTTGTGTCCGAATCCAGTTTCAAAGAAGGAACGTTTGTTACACAATTTGGACGTAGTCCGTGCTCTAAAATACTATTTAGAGGCTACTAAAGATTTCAGACAAACATCTTCCTTGTTTGTTGTTTATTCTGGTAAAAGGAGAGGTCAAAAAGCGACTTCTACCTCTCTTTCCTTTTGGCTTAAAAGCATTATCCGATTGGCTTATGAGACTGCTGGACGGCAGCCTCCTGAAAGAATCACAGCTCACTCCACTAGGGCTGTGGCTTCCACATGGGCCTTCAAGAACGAGGCTTCTGTTGACCAGATATGTAAGGCAGCGACTTGGTCTTCACTGCACACTTTTGCCAAATTTTACAAATTTGATACTTTTGCTTCTTCGGAGGCTATTTTTGGGAGAAAGGTTTTGCAAGCCGTGGTGCCTTCCAATTAGGTGACCTGATTTGCTCCCTCCCTTCATCCGTGTCCTAAAGCTTTGGTATTGGTTCCCACAAGTAAGGATGACGCCGTGGACCGGACACACCAATGTTGGAGAAAACAGAATTTATGCTTACCTGATAAATTACTTTCTCCAACGGTGTGTCCGGTCCACGGCCCGCCCTGGTTTTTTTAATCAGGTCTGATGAATTATTTTCTCTAACTACAGTCACCACGGTATCATATGGTTTCTCCTATATATATTTCCTCCTGTCCGTCGGTCGAATGACTGGGGTGGGCGGAGCCTAGGAGGGATCATGTGACCAGCTTTGCTGGGACTCTTTGCCATTTCCTGTTGGGGAAGAGAATATCCCACAAGTAAGGATGACGCCGTGGACCGGACACACCGTTGGAGAAAGTAATTTATCAGGTAAGCATAAATTCTGTTATTTTGTCTTTCATGATAGAGCTAACAGTTAACAAGAATACTTAGACATTTGCAAGAGCACTAGTTGGCAGCAGTGTTTGCTGACATGTAGTGCTCCAGACACATGCATGTTACCTACCTAGCTAAGGCTCTCCAAAACAAAATACAAACCAATCTGATAATAGAAGTAAATTGTAAACAATTAAAATTGTATGTTCTGTCTGAATCACAAAAGAAACATTTTGTGTTTCATGTCCCTTTTTTAAACTTTTTTTTTTATGCTTACATGCAGTCTATTATTAACAAAATTGGAGGTAGTATGATTTCCTCCAAGATAGGAGGAAGAAGCTGTAACATCCTAAATGATGATCAACTCTTCTAGAAGTTCAGGTTTGTTTTCCAAGAAGGATGCCAAAACGAAGCTAAATACTTCCCGCTTTTTTAGCCATTGCTGCTGACTCTTTCTCTAAGAGTCAGTAAAAATGGCTTTCATATCTCTCATATTCGTGTTTTTCATGCATATTGGGCACTGGGACACTGAACCCAATTTTTTTCTTTTGTGATTCAGATAGAGCATAAAATTTTAAGCAACTTTCTAATTTACTCCTATTATCAAATGTTCTTCATTCTCTTGGTATCTTTATTTGAAATGCAAGAATGTAAGTTTAGATGCCGGCCCATTTTTGGTGAACAACCTGGGTTGTTCTTGCTGATTGGTGGATAAATTCATCCACCAATAAAAAAAGTGCCATCCAGAGTTCTAAACCAAAATAAAAGCTAAGGTGCCTTCTTTTTCAAATAAAGATAGCAAGAGAACGAAGACAAATTGATTATAGGAGTAAATTAGAAAGTTGCTTAAAATTGCATGCTCTTTCTGAATCACGAAAGAAAAAATTTGGGTTCAGTGTCCCTTTAATTGAACCTTCTGCTCAGAGATTTTCTTGAGATTAAAAGGATATTAAATCCAAAAATGTTCTTTTGTGATTTATACAGAGCATACTATTTTTAAAAATGTTTCCAATTTACTTCTATTATCAAATTTGCTTAATTCCCATGATAAATGTTGAAGAAATACCTAGATAAGCATCTGCAGCACTACATGGCAGGAAATTGTGCTACCATTTAGTGCTCTTGCAAATGAACAACATTCCTGGCTCCTAAGCATACATCCCTGCTTTTTAACAAAAGATACCAAGAGAATGAATAAAAATGTATAATAGAAGTAAATTATAAAGTTAAATTATAAAGCTTTATCTGAATCATGGTAGAAACATTTTGGGTTTCCTATGCCTTTAAGTGAAAATAATAGATTTTAGGGCACTTCCTGTGGAACTAATTGGTTTTGAGTTTGAAAGTATATTGTGACAGAACTACCACCAAAAACTGTGCTTCCTAATCCCAGAACAACAATCAGGAACTCGGCATACCAGGAACAGCATAAACTGCTTTAGAGGAAAGTGATTATAGCGGACCAATGTTGGAGTAAAACAAGAACATGATAAAATCTGATAAGGAGCATAATCCCATTAACCAACAATATCCTACCCAGATAGCCTGGCGCCACAACCTGGTCACCATAGCCAGAAATAAACACGTATCAAAATGTCACTGTTTTTTGGGGTGATCTCAAGGGAACGGCGGCCATCCCAGGGTACAGTTGTATAGCTCAGGGTCCCCATATAAACAAGAGTGCTCTTATCCATGGTTAGGGGTCAAGCGACAGTGAGGTGAAGTACCCGGGTATAGTCCATAATGTAACCAATTGTGAGTTCCATAGCCGCTGGGTATTAAACCATCGGTCGGATGATACTTGAACAATCAGAGTTTCTAAGTAAGCTTGCTCACAGTAACCACCCCAGCTAGGGTTGCCACGACTGCCGTGTTTTCCTGGACACATATCAGTTACACGTGCTGCAGGGTGTGGAGGGAAGAACATGTATTGGGCTGTTCATCAGCACTATTCATGTGATGATCAGCGGCACAATACATGATCCACCCTGCTTACCCTGCAGCATGCAAAACTCATAAGTGTCCAAGAAAACATGCCTAAGGTGGCAACCCAAACACCAGCCCATGTCCCACCAAGGGTCCAACATATCCACAAAATAGCGCTCTAATAGAGCAGATGGCCTCCATAGCGACAGTGTTTAAGGGTAGTGGGCCATCCTGCAGTTCTCAGCTGCCGCACAATTCCATGGAATAGCGGTTAAGAACTGGTCAGAACCAAGGACAGGAGGGAAAGGTAACTTGAATAATCCGGGCAAACCAGTGTAATATCTCTTAGAAAATTTTGGGAAATCAACCAAAAGTAATCCAATGCCAATTTCTGCAGTCCTATTCCCGTGACATATAGGTGTTCCCAATTGAATATTTACATTCTGTCATTCTTGTGCTAGATCTTGATAAATTCATAACTACTGTAATCAAAATTTCCCTCTTGGATTTCTTTTCATGCAGTTCGTTTTAATTTTTTCAGGTTTGCAATGGAACAGTTTTTTTTTTTTTTACAGTTTGTGGCATTTCCTTTCCTAATGATTTTTCAACAAGGTAGAGGCTGTTCAGTTTAATATAAGGACATATTCATATAATATTTTGGCAAAAGCTTTTGATGGAAGCAGCATCTCACTGCTCATTAGTTAACAGTAGTAAGAGTTGGTGAACCTACTAGAGAGAGAGGAAAAATAACCTACACCTTCAAAGATTCACGGGCATGTAGATTATGAGTTTCTGATCATAGCTTATATAGGCCTTTGCCTAAGTTGTATTATTTATCATTTTATTGTTGCCTTGTCTACAATGAAACACCTCTCCAAGCTGGATTTGGTATTTTCCTCTTTTTATTTGTTTTTCCATCTTGAAATTCCTAAAAATGGAAATTTGTAGAATTCCTATTGTTTCTTCCAAAATGAATAAATAACATAATAATCATTCCTCCAAATGCTCTTCACCCAGGGCCAGGGTGATTACTTGGAAGCCCCTAAAGAGTATAGCAAAAATACTTATTATTTTTTGTGGGTATTTTTTATTTCCAGAATAGTGCAGAAGACTTTTCTCCAGTCCCTTTATGCTTTTAAAACCTCAGCAAAACGTCATCACCTCCTTTAATTTGAAAGATCAGTTTACTAGAGTTATGCCTTTGTGTTGGGTACATAAAGTTAAGCTTCAGTAGAACAATTTTGCAAGAGTCACTTGTTCCTCCTTGGATACCTTAAGCTAGATTTATCATTTAAATGGGTTTCTGTTCTGATAAGGAACTTTTGAAAGAAAGGCCTTAAAGACAACCCTGGCCAATTCCAAGGTGTTGTTTTGTTCTACCCATGCTTTTATATTTGTAGTTTTGTCTCAAAACTTAAGTATGTACACTTGCATGCCTATTTTGTGCATGTTTTTGTGATTAGTACTTTTTCTGCTTTCTGGTCATCTATCTCAACCTTTCTATATATCTTTTATTTTTATTTGATATAATAAAAATGTCTTTGTATAGTATTTCTGATACATTTTGAATCCGTAACCTATTTTTGACAGATTTTAATTACATTATAATGTTCACCATTTTTTATTACCTGATTTTGTCTTTCTCTTATAAGTGCTAAAATGTATTGGACTCTACACTTGTCTTCACTTTGAGTATGTACAAAGTCCATATTTTCTGTGATGTATTCAAAATCATCTGGATTTAGATAATAAATTGCTTAATCCAGAGGAATTCTAAATCTTATAAATCCTTGTTTTGACATTTTTTTTTCCAACCAACCAGGAACAGTCTCACAACAGCTGACAGCAAAGCTTTCATTGGGAGTTTGGGAAATGTTTTACTTGGCTTGGCTTGCAGCAGTAACAGCAACTAACTTTTGAAAACTTTAGATTACTCACTATTTCTTTTTTATAATCCATAAACCCACATTCTTTAAAATTAGCATGATAGAAAATATGGGCAATATTTGGTGAATTTAATTGTTGATTATCAAGTTTAAAAAACAAAAACCAACTTAAAAAAAAGTGTAAATAAATAGTTTTTTTTCAGGTGCAAAAATGCTTTGTTATAAAATTATACATTTTATTGTAAGGTCTGCAACACAAATACTTTCATACAAAACTGTTTAAAATTCTGAACTGAGCATTGTTTTTATTTCAATAATACCGTATTTTCTCTGTCAGATCGTTCTCTTAAAGCTAGTGTCCCTTGGTACAGTAATTGGAAAGGCACAATGACGGAGCTCACCAAGTCCAGGTTTTATTCAGGTATTATTGTGTGTAGGGCTGAAAAGATTAATTGCCCCCTAACTTTTAATCCTTGTCGATGTCCCTAGTTCTCTTTTCCATTCCATTGTGTCTATCAACCCTTAATCTAGATGTGAACTTTCCTATTTATATTTGTCAATGTCTGACGGATGCTGGTGATGGGTATCTCTTGGTTTCATTTATGTAGATTGAATAATATTTGGTTTCCTATGAATTTTTTTCTTTTATTTCAATCTTTTAACTGGAGTATATATTGTTGAACGGGAAAAAAAAAAAGGCAAAAGCCCTATCGTCGTTGCAACTTTTTAACTGATCTAGTTAAATATTTAGCTTCTTTACTCCTTACTGTTTTAAATTAGAAGTATCGTAAATTATGTAAATTAAATTCTTCTGTTCGTAATGTCACTTTGCTATTTTTCATGATTGCAAGACATTTTGCTACTGTCAACTTATAAGAGATTTGAGAAATAGATTTCTATTTAAGTTGATCATCAGTTAATGTACGTTTAAGTTGATAAAACTGTGTCTCTGCTCCATTTTTAGTTTTATTTATTTAAAACCTAAAATTTGGTTTTAATTATTCTCTTAATATCAAAGTCAGTAATCACTTAAGACATGTAAAACATAATGAATTATGGGTTTTCTTGGAGTGACAAGGAACACATTTAAGTGATAAGCAATTCTTCCAAATAGCTACTGTCCACTGATTTTAAATATATTGCTACCAGATAGGGCTGGGTGATACAAGCAAAAATGAAAATCGTGATTTTGGACCCACAAAATTGCAATTTTAATCGTGATTTTCTTATAAATTACTATAACACCTTAGTTTTTCAATAAAAATGTATTTAACACTACAGAATCTTAATGTATATGTTTCTCAATGTCCAATACACTTTGGGAGCATAAAAACACAAACCACAAAATAGTTAAAATAAAATTACCTCCCTGTGCTCTGGTTACATAGTAGACACTAGCTAGTTCTTAGGTCTTCTGACACAACATTGTCATGTTTTCTTGGGCAGTCAGTCTAGCTGTGGTACGATTAACATATGAAGCAGTGTAAGCATGTAGAAACCTGAAAAGTGCTGACTTTATAAGTGCAGTAAAGGTAGTACAATGCACACACTGCTGTATTTGTTATTCATGCTATGCGTCACATAAGTTAATAAAAAAAAAAAGGCACTTTAAAGTTTTTGTACACTACTCATTTCATTGCTCACAACTTTGAGCGCATGTCCCACCGCTTGACCACCGCCACACCACTCCCAGATGAAGGCCTGTTGCTTCCACACTCTCTGCAATAAGGGTTTCACGTGCATTCTCGGGTCCGCACACTGGTCCACCTCTCAGCCTCCGTTTTCATGACTAACAGAGAAATTAAAAAAATTAAAATCTCGTACTCTCATGGTTTTTAAATCGCAGGGATTAATTGCGGTTTTAAATTGCATATGCGATTAATCGTGCAGCCCTACTACCAGAGATAGCATAGTGCATATGTCTGGTTGAGAACGGAAAAATACATAAATATTTCTCTTGTTAAGTGTATCCAGTCCACAGATCATCCATTACTTGTGGGATAGTCTCCTTCCCAACAGGAAGTTGCAAGAGGATCACCCACAGCAGAGCTGCTATATAGCTCCTCCCCTAACTGCCATATCCAGTCATTCTCTTGCAACTCTCAACAAAGATGGACGTAGTAAGAGGAGAGTGGTGTATTATAGTTAGTTTCTTAACTTCAATCAAAAGTTTGTTATTTTTAAATGGTACCGGAGTGTACTGTTTTATCAAAGGCAGCATTAGAAGAAGAATCTGCCTGTGATTTCTATGATCTTAGCAGAAGTAACTAAGATCCATTGCCGTTCTCACATATTCTGAGGAGTGAGGTAACTTCAGAGAGGGAATGGCGTGCAGGTTTTCCTGCAATAAGGTATGTGCAGTAAACATATTTCTAGGGATGGAACTTGCTAGAAAAATGCTGCTGATACCGGATTAATGTAAGTTAAGCCTAAATGCAGTGATTTAATAGCGACTGGTATCATGCTTATTAACAGAGATACATACTCTTATAAAAGTGTAATATAAAACGTTTGCTGGCATGTTTAATCGTTTTTATATATGCTTTGGTGATAAAACTTATTGGGGCCTAGTTTTTTCCACATGGCTGGCTTTATTTTTGCCTAGAAACAGAGGCTTTCCACTGTTATAGTATAAAAGTTACAGTTGGTGCAGTTAAAATTACAAACTGTGACATTCAGCTTCCCTCAGCAGTCCCCTGCATGCTATAGGACATCTCTGATGGGCTCAAAAGGCTTCAAAAGTAGGAGCTGTGGCAGTTGTTATGACTGTTTAAAAAACATATTTTTCGTTTTGTTAATCTGTTTTTTGTATTAAGGGGTTAATCATCCATTTGCAAGTGGGTGCAATGCTCTGCTAACTTGTTACATACACTGTAAAAACTTTGTTAGTGTAACTGCCTTTTTTCACTGTTATTTCAAATTTTGCCAAAATTTGTTTCTCTTAAAGGCACAGTAACGTTTTTTATATTGCTTGTTAACTTTGTTTAAAGTGTTTTCCAAGCTTGCTAGTCAAATTGCTAGTCTGTACAAACATGTCTGACACAGAGGAAACTACTTGTTCATTATGTTTAAAAGCCATGGTGGAGCCCCATAGGAGAATGTGTACTAAATGTATTGATTTCACCTTAAACAGTAAAGATCAGTCTTTACCTATAAAAGAATTGTCACCAGAGGGGTCTGTCGAGGGGGAAGTTATGCCGACTAACTCTCCCCACGTGTCGGACCCTTCGCCTCCCGCTCGAGGGACGCACGCTAATATGGCGCCAAGTACATCAGGGATGCCCATAGCGATTACTTTGCAGGACATGGCTGCAATCATGAATAATACCCTGTCACAGGTATTAGCCAGATTGCCTGAATTGAGAGGCAAGCGCGATAGCTCTGGGGTTAGATGAGATACAGAGCGCGTAGATGCTGTAAGAGCCATGTCTGATACTGCGTCACAATATGCAGAACCTGAGGACGGAGAGCTTCAGTCTGTGGGTGACGTCTCTGAATTGGGGAGGCCTGATTCATTGATTTCTAATTTTAAATTTAAGCTTGAGAACCTCCGTGTGTTACTTGGGGAGGTATTAGCTGCTCTGAATGACTGTGACACAAATGCAGTGCCAGAGAAATTGTGTAGGCTGGATAAATACTATGCAGTGCCGGTGAGTACTGATGTTTTTCCAATACCTAAAAGGCTTACAGAAATTATTAGTAAGGAGTGGGATAGACCCGGTGTGCCCTTTTCCCCACCTCCTATATTTAGAAAAATGTTTCCAATAGATGCCACTACACGGGACTTATGGCAGACAGTCCCTAAGGTGGAGGGAGCAGTTTCTACTTTAGCAAAGCGTACCACTATCCCGGTTGAGGACAGTTGTGATTTTTCATATCCAATGGATAAAAAATTAGAGGGTTACCTTAAGAAAATGTTTATTCAACAAGGTTTTTATTTTACAGCCCCTTGCATGCATTGCGCCTGTCACTGCTGCGGCGGCGTTCTGGTTTGAGGCCCTGGAAGAGGCCATCCATACAGCTCCATTGACTGAAATTATTGACAAGCTTAGAACACATAAGCTAGCTAACTCATTTGTTTCTGATGCCATTGTTCATTTGACTAAACTAACGGCTAAGAATTCCGGATTCGCCATCCAGGCGCGTAGGACGCTATGGCTTAAATCCTGGTCAGCTGATGTGACTTCAAAGTCTAAATTACTTAACATTACTTTCAAGGGGCAGACCTTATTCGGGCCTGGTTTGAAAGAAATTATTGCTGACATTACTGGAGGTAAGGGTCATATCCTTCCTCAGGACAGGGCCAAATCAAGGGCCAAACAGTCTAGTTTTTGTGCCTTTCGAAATTTCAAGGCAGGTGCAGGATCAGCTCCCTCTACTTCAAAACAAGAGGGAACTTTTCCTCAATCTAAGCAGGCCTGGAAACCTACCCAGTCCTGGAACAAGGGCAAGCAGGCCAAAAGCCTGCTGCTGCCTCCAAGACAGCATGAAGGAGCGGCCCCCTATCCGACGACGGATCTAGTAGGGGGCAGACTCTCTCTCTTCGCCCAGGCGTGGGCAAGAGATGTTCAGGATCCCTGGGCGTTGGAGATCATATCTCAGGGATATCTTCTGGACTTCAAAGCTTCTCCCCCACAAGGGAGATTTCACCTTTCAAGATTATCTGCAAACCAGATAAAGAAAGAGGCATTCCTAAGCTGCGTGCAAGACCTCCTTGTAATGGGAGTGATCCATCCAGTTCCGCGGACGGAACAAGGACAGGGGTTTTATTCAAATCTGTTTGTGGTTCCCAAAAAAGAGGGAACCTTCAGACCAATTTTGGATCTAAAGATCCTAAACAAATTCCTCAGAGTTCCATCATTCAAGATGGAAAATATTCGAACCATTTTACCCATGATCCAAGAGGTCAGTACATGACCACAGTGGACTTAAAGGATGCCTACCTTCACATACCGATCCACAAGAATCATCATCGGTTCCTGAGGTTTGCCTTTCTAGACAGGCATTACCAGTTTGTAGCTCTTCCATTCGGGTTGGCTACAGCCCCAAGAATTTTTACAAAGGTTCTGGGCTCACTTCTGGCGGTTCTAAGACCGCGAGGCATAGCGGTGGCTCCTTGCCTAGACGACATCCTGATACAGGCGTCAAGCTTTCAAATTGCCAAGTCTCATACAGAGATAGTTCTGGCATTTCTGAGGTCGCATGGGTGGAAAGTGAATGAAGAAAAGAGTTCTCTATCTCCTCTCACAAGGGTTTCCTTCCTAGGGACTCTGATAGATTCTATAGAAATGAAAATTTACCTGACTGAGTCCAGGTTATCAAAACTTCTAAATGCTTGCCGTGTTCTTCACTCCATTCCGCGCCCCACGGTGGCTCAGTGCATGGAAGTAATCGGCTTAATGGTAGCGGCGATGGACATAGTGCCATTTGCGCGCCTGTATCTCAGACCGCTGCAATTATGCATGCTCAGTCAGTGGAATGGGGATTACACAGATTTGTCCCCTCTACTAAATCTGGATCAGGAAACCAGAGATTCTCTTCTCTGGTGGTTATCTCGGGTCCATCTGTCCAAAGGTATGACCTTTTGCAGGCCAGATTGGACCATTGTAACAACAGACGCCAGCCTTCTAGGTTGGGGTGCAGTCTGGAACTCCCTGAAGGCTCAGGGTTCATGGACTCAGGAGGAGAAACTCCTCCCAATAAATATTCTGGAGTTGAGAGCAATATTCAATGCTCTTCTAGCTTGGCCTCAGTTAGCAACACTGAGGTTCATCAGATTTCAGTCGGACAACATCACGACTGTGGCTTACATCATCCATCAAGGGGGGACCATGAGTTCCCTAGCGATGTCAGAAGTCTCCAAGATAATTTGCTGGGCAGAGACTCACTCTTGCCACCTATCAGCGATCCATATCCCAGGGGTAGAGAACTGGGAGGCGGATATTGTAAGTCGTCAGACTTTTCATCCGGGGGAGTGGGAACTCCATCCGGAGGTGTTTGCTCAATTGGTTCTCCGTTGGGGCAAACCAGAACTGGATCTCATGGCGTCTCGCCAGAACGCCAAGCTTCCTTGTTACGGATCCAGGTCCAGGGACCCAGAAGCGGCACTGATAGATGCTCTAGAAGCGCCTTGGTTCTTCAACCTGGCCACCGTTTCCTCTGCTCCCTCGTCTGATTGCCAAAATCAAACAGGAGAGAGCATCAGTGATATTGATAGCGCCTGCGTGGCCACGCAGGACCTGGTATGCAGACCTAGTGGACATGTCATCATTTCCACCATGGACTCTGCCTCTGAGACAAGACCTTCTAATACAAGGTCCTTTCAATCATCCGAATCTACTTTCTCTGAGACTGACTGCATGGAGATTGAACGCTTGATCCTATCAAAGCGTGGCTTCTCCGAGTCAGTAATTGATACCTTAATACAGGCACGAAAGCCTGTCACCAGCAAAATTTACCACAAGATTTGGCGTAAATATCTTCATTGGTGTGAATCCAAGAATTACTCATGGAGTAGGGTTAGGATTCCTAGGATATTGTCCTTCCTCCAAGAGGGTTTGGACAAAGGACTATCAGCTAGTTGTTTAAAGGGACAGATTTCTGCTCTGTCTATTCTTTTACACAAGCGTCTGGCAGAAGTTCCAGACGTTCAGGCATTTTTGTCAGGCTTTAGTTAGAATTAAGCCTGTGTTTAAACCTGTTGCTCCCCCATGGAGCTTAAACTTGGTTCTTAAAGTTCTTCAAGGGGTTCCGTTTGAACCCCTTCATTCTATTGATATCAAACTTCTATCATGGAAAGTTCTTTTTCTGATGGCTATTTCCTCGGCTCGAAGAGTCTCGGAGTTATCTGCCTTACATTGTGATTCTCCTTATCTGATCTTTCATTCAGATAAAGTAGTTCTGCGTACAAAACCTGGGTTTTTACCTAAGGTGGTTTCAATCAAGAGATTGTTGTTCCATCATTATGCCCTAATCCTTCTTCAAAGAAGGAACGTCTTTTGCATAATCTAGACGTAGTCCGTGCATTGAAGTTTTACTTGCAGGCTACTAAAGATTTTCGCCAAACATCTCACCTGTTTGTTATTTACTATGGACAGAGGAGAGGTCAAAAGGCCTCGGCAACCTCTTTCTTTTTGGCTTCGGAGTATAATCCGTTTAGCATATGAGACTGCTGGACAGCAGCCCCCTGAAAGAATTACAGCTCATTCTACTAGAGGTGTGGCTTCCACCTGGGCCTTTAAAAATGAGGCCTCTGTTGAACAGATTTGCAAGGCTGCGACTTGGTCTTCGCTTCATACCTTTTCAAAATTTTACAAATTTGATACTTTTGCTTCTTCGGAGGCTGTTTTTGGTAGACAGGTTCTATAGGCAGTGGTTCCTTCCGTTTAAGTTCCTGCCTTGTCCCTCCCATCATCCGTGTACTTAAGCTTTGGTATTGGTATCCCACAAGTAATGGATGATCCGTGGACTGGATACACTTAACAAGAGAAAACATAATTTATGCTTACCAGATAAATTTATTTCTCTTGTAGTGTATCCAGTCCACGGCCCGCCCTGTCCTTTTAAGGCAGGTCTAAATTTTAATTAAACTTCAGTCACCACTGCACCCTATGGTTTCTCCTTTCTCGGCTTGTTTCGGTCGAATGACTGGATATGGCAGTTAGGGGAGGAGCTATATAGCAGCTCTGCTGTGGGTGATCCTCTTGCAACTTCCTGTTGGGAAGGAGAATATCCCACAAGTAATGGATGATCCGTGGACTTGATACACTACAAGAGAAATAAATTTATCTGGTAAGCATAAATTATGTTTTTTACATCAGAAACAATGTAGTAATCCTCAAAAGCTGTCAAATATGGGGGGGGGGGGCATTGTTTTAAAATGCTGCTCTTGGGTGAGTCTGCTACACCTGAAGAGCCATGATGCTAATTAAACTGTATTATTACGACTTTAAAAATGAAGTAGTGGAAATTCCTTCACCTCCAACAAAACATGACCTTTAAACTTCATATATGAATCACTAGTGATGAACATTTGGATTTGAATGCAGAAGTAAGTAGTGGCTTGTGTCCTCTCGGTATTTTTGTAGCTGAATTGATTTTTTTAAAAGATACCCACACTAAGAGCTGTGCATCTTTTAGAAGAATGTCTGACTATGAAAATATCTGAAGGGCACGAGCTGCTGCTTACTTCCGCATTTGGATCCTCACAAAGGATCCATATGCACATCCCAATAAATTACATTTAAACTAAAATTCATGAATATCACAAGGTGGAAAAAGTGATTGAACGCACAAACCAAATAGTGAATCTAAATATAAAAAATTGTGTGAAAATCAAGGTGAATATACAATAAAGGAGATTTAAATTAGAGCAGTCCACTGTTTTATTCAGTCCAAATGGAGTAAAATTGAGGATTTCCTCAAATAAATGAAAGAAAACATTAATAGTGTAATACTGTTAAAGAACTAAGCAACCTTTTGTGCGAAAGTACAAAATTACCAGTTGTATCTCTCTATAAAAGACCACAGTGGACCTCAGAAACTCTTCTTCATAGATTAAATTTATTCCAGCATTTGCTTAAATATAAAAACATATAAGAATATTTCACTCTGGGTCTAAGCACAGAGTGTGACATAGGTGTACAAACAGCCCTACAAACAATTGCCAAATAAGTCAGTACCCAGCAGCTGTATACAGGCCATACACATAAACGCTATACATGCTGTGTGTCTGTCTTGGCAACAAGTTCTGTCTCTTGTGACATGCTTATAAGTGAGCCTGCTCCACATATTTAAGAAGATAAAGCCACTTCTTTTTTCTTCTCTGCCTCCTCAGACATGGCGAGATCAATCGCCCTGACACTTGCTTGTTCGGCCATTTTGCGCTGGAGTAGGGGGCGGCATTGCACAAGAATTCTCTTGTGCAATGTTACATTTCACCATGCAATGAAACATTGCAAGTGGAGATTGCAGGAGGACCTGTCCGTCTGCAGGGATGATACCCCCTTACTATATCTTCTAATAACTTTCCGCTGCTACTATAACTGCTCGTTAATGGTGTCGAGATGGCTTCTTTCATTTAACTTCTGTTAGCTTAAAATTTAACGTGACAGTAAAGTCATAACTCCATTCTCATGATTCAGACAGAGAGACCTATTTATCAAATGTCTGTCGGACCTGATCCGACAGACATCGCTGAATGCGGAGAGCAATACGATCTCCGTATTCATCATTGCACTAGCAGCTCTTGTGAGCTGCTGGTGCAACGCCGCCCCCTGCAGATTCGCGGCCAATCGGCTGCTAGCAGGGGGTTGTCAATCAACCCGATCGTACTCGATCGGTTTCATTTGTGGCAATGTCTGTCCACCTGCTCAGAGCAGGTGGACAGGGTTATGGAGCAGCGGTCTTTAGACCGCTGCTTCATAACTCCTGTTTCTGGAAACATGGGGCGTCAAGCTCCATATGGAGCTTGATAGATAGGCCTCAGAGCTTTCAAATTTAAACAAAGTTCTGTGACCTGCTAAAGTGGTCATATGTTTAATTGCTCAAAGTTCTGCTGAGAGATACTGTAAAGCCCCTAGGCATCTTGCTAAAATACTGAGGACACAACAAACAGGCCTTAGAAAGCTCTGGTAAGCTCTCATACCTGGAGTGAAAGATCTTTGGGTCAGTACATCCTGTGAACATGTCTGTATACAAGCAGTCACAGAGCAATATCACTAGGAAAAGTCAACATTATTTTCTTTGCATGTTTAAGGTCATTTTTTAAATTGGTATCAATTTCATTTTTGGATGTGTGCAAATGAAGAATCTCCCTATACCAAATCATTTAATATGACCATTTCTTCTGTTTAGAACTTATTACATTTTTCTTGCAAAAAGTGAGCTGATATTTGGAACATTCTTTGATATTTAAATTGAACTTTCTACTGCTTATTAGTATTATAATTCATGTATGGAAGATTTTGTAGACAGATGTTTTTGACAAATATCAAACTTGGATATTCAACATACATGAATTTCCTTCCATAAGGCAGGGAGGGTCCACAACTTCATTCCTTACTGTTGGGAAATACAACACCTGGCCACCAGGAGGAGGCAAAAACACCCCAGCCAATGGCTTAAATATCCCACTTCCCATATCTCCTAGTCATTCTTTGCCTTTCGTCGTCACTATAGGAGGTGGCAGAGAAGTGTCAGAAGATTTTGGATAGTCCTTTAATAGGTATGTTCCCTTCAAGAAATGACTGGAGTAATCATGTCAACCTCTCAGTGAGAGTATTGATGAAAGTTAGAGTCTGGAGATGCAGGGAAAGTTTTTTTTTTTTGCGAACCCATCCAGATTATCACCTAACAGCTCCTGAGCAATCCGTGTTGACGAGTTTCACTGCTTGCTGTTACACACTCAAGTCCATGTCAGAAGCGTTGCTGCAAGACTGTCACACTTGAAAGGCTGTGCCTGTTCCACAGCATGGATCCTGGAAGTAAGACACTTTATATTTACACTTTTCCTATACAGGGTCAAAGTGTGACTTTTATGCCTCGATAGGATAAAGGGTTAATATCTCTTTCAGGGAGATTATTTGAACAGATAGGGGTTATTCATAACTGCTTTAATGTGAAAGTTTTTTTGGGCTCATATACTGTGTGCTTTTGGCTTGGAACAAACAGGTTTCACTTTCGTTTTTGAGTGTTGCGCAGCTCATAATAGCTTAGTGCCTTTTTCATAGCAGAGGAAGTCCTGTCCTACGCTCCACGTGACTGGGTGCAGTCTTTTCATTTCCTACAATCCTGCTATGGACATTACTCCTAAGGAGAGCGTTCTCACTGTTAGCTGTCTGGGTCTAGAAGGTGGTGAGTGCCCCAGCCATTGGGATTATAAAGGTGCCGTTTTTTTTAATAAAGGCGTTTACTTTTTGTCTGTCCTTCTGTGAATATATATTTTCTATGGAGGACTCTGATACTACATTAGAAGGTTCTGTTCCTTCTGTTCTAATGAATAATTCCTGTTTATATTGTGTGGAAACCGTGGTTTGCCCGCCTGCTCAATTTTGTTCCATTTGCCTAAGCACTGTTATAAAGTCTAAGAAGGGAGACAAGCCTGCTAATACTCATAGCGCTATTAGCTCCTCTGAGCTGTCTACCTCTCAGGAATCCGGGTCCTGAGAGATTACTACCCTTTCTACATTACCCGCTCCACATGCAGTTCCACGCAGCCCAACTAATCCTCCATCTGGAGGGGGCTTCTTTCCGGCAGACTTTACCACGCAGTTACAATCAGCGGTGTCTGCGGCCCTGAGTGCCTTACCTCGTTCTAGCAAATGCAAGAGAAAGGTTAAACATAGTTCTCCTGACCTAGAGTCATCTAAATATTTGTCGGATTTAGCTACTATGACCCAGTTATCCGAGGATGAGTTAACCTCTGTAGCTTCAGAGGGTGAACTTTCAGAGTCAGAGACTTCAGTTTTTAAACCTCCTTCAGCAGAGGAACCCTGCTTTTAGATTTAAAATTGAGCATCTGTGTTTTTTTATTAAAGGAGGTTCTGTCTACACTAGAGGTTCCAGAGGCTACACTTCCTGAGGAACCTAAGATCCCTAAATTAGACAGGGTTTATGAAGACAGGAAGGTGCATCTGACTTTTCCTGTGCCAGTTAAGATGGCGAACATTATTAGTAACGAATAGGAACTTCTTTTCCCCCTCATCTACTTTTAAAAAAATGATTCCCGGTCCCTGACTCTCAATTACATTTGTTGGGCTCCATCCCTAAGGTGGAGTGCGCTATTTCTACGCTGGCTAAGCGTACTACTATCCCTCTGGAGGATAATTCTTCTTTCTTTTACAATATATGACGAGTCCACAGATTTCATCCTTATGGGATTACGCCTCCTGGTCAGCAGGAGGAGGCAAAGAGCACCATAGCAGAGCTGTATATATAGCTCCTCCCTTCCCTCCGACCCCAGTCATTCTCTTTGCCTGTGTTAGTGATAGGAAGAGGTAAAGTGAGGTGTTAGTTTAGATTCTTCAAAGTGTACTATTTTACTACAGAACAGCCTTTGGATTTATAGCCTTAAGGCTATGGGAACTGGGGGGGGGGGGGGGGGTTTAGCTCTGCACTGAAAGAAGGAAGAGTGGCATATCTCAGAACTGACTGTGCTTTAACTTTTTATGTCAGGAGCTAAGGTAAGGCTTCCTGTCGCTAGTATGCCGGTCCTCATTAGTGTAAGAAAAGGGAATGAGAACCGACATAGAGCTTATGTTATCCAGACACTCTAGCATGACTGAATGTAGTATTACAAGATGTCCTGGTAACTCTGGACGACTGTGATTCTATTGTTGTCCCGCCAGAGAAATTGAGTAAGATGGACAGATATTTGGAGGTCCCTTCTTATTCTGACGTTTTTCTGGTTCCTTAGAGAATTTCGGAAATTATTGCCAGAGAATGTGAAAGACCAGGTATACCGTTCTCCCCTTTTCCGATTTTTAAAAAGATGTACCCTATAGCTGACACCGTTCGGGACTCTTGGCAGACGGTCCCTAAGGTGGAGGGAGCTATCTCTACCTTAGCTAAACGTACGACTATCTCTATTGATGACAGTTGTGCTTTCAAAGATCCCATGGATAAGAAGTTGGAGGGTCTTCTCAAAAAGCTATATGTTCATCAAGGGTTTCTACTGCAACCAACGGCCTGCATTGTAACAGTCACGACTGCAGCTGCCTTTTGGTTTGATACCCTAGAGTAGTCTCTCAGGACTGAGACCTCTTTGGAGGAGATTCAGGATAGAATTAATGCCCTTAAACTGGCTAATTCTTTTATTACGGATGCCGCCTTTCAGATCACCAAGTTGGCGGCTAAGAATTCAGGATTTTCCATCTTGGCTCGAAGAACTTTATGGTTAAAATCTTTGTCTACGGACGTGTCCTCAAAGTCCAAGCTATTAGCTATCCCTTTCAAGGGAAAGACCCTATTCGGGCCTGATTTGAAAGAGATCATTTCTGACATTACGGGAGTTAAGGGTCACCTACTCCCTCAAATAAGACATCTAAGCAGAGGGGACGACAGAGTAATTTTCGCTCCTTTCGGAATTTCAAAGGTGTACCCTCTTCCTCTTCTGCTAAACAGGAAGGGAATTATGCACAAGCCAAGTCCACCTGGAGATCCAACCAGGCTTGGAACAAGGGTAAAATACCCAAGAAACCCGCTACTGCTACCAAAACTGCATGAAGGGGCGGCCCCCGATCCGGGACCGGATCTAGTAGGGGGCAGACTTTCTTTGGATGTGAGACGTTCAGGATCCCTGGACACTAGAAATCGTGTCTCAAGGGTATCAATTGGAGTTCAAAAATTCCTTCCCAAGGGGAAGGTTTCTTCTTTCATGATTGTCTGTAGACCAGATAAAGAGAGGCGTTCTTACGTTGTGTAAAAGACCTCTCCACTATGGGAGTAATTTGTCCCGTTCCAAAACAGGAACCGGGGCAGGGGTTTTACTCAAATCTTTTTGTGGTTCCCAAAAAAGAGGGAATGTTCCGACCCATTTTAGATCTCAAGAGTCTAAACAAGTTTCTCAGAGTTCCATCCTTCAAGATGGAGACTATTCGGACAATTCTTCCATTGATCCAGGAGGGTCAATATATGACTACCGTGGATTTAAAGGATGCATATCTTCATATTCCTATCCACAGAGATCACCATTTCCTAAGGTTTGACTTTCTGGACAAACACTTTCAGTTAGTGGCCCTTCCTTTCGGGCTGGCCACGGCACCCAGAATCTTCACGAAGGTTCTAGGGTCTCTGCTGGCGGTTCTCAGACCGCGGGGCATTGCAGTGGCGCCTTATCTGGACGATATTCTGATCCAGGCGTCCTCTTATCAGCAGACAAAGTCTCATACCGACATTGTTCTATCCTTTCTAAGGACTCACGGGTGGAAGGTGAATCTAGAAAAGAGCTCGCTAGTTCCACAGACAAGGGTTCCTTTCCTGGGAACTCTAATAGACTCTATATCCATGAAGATTCTGAATACATGCCGATCCCTTCAGTCCAATCCTCGGCCATCAGTGGCTCAGTGCATGGAGGTAATTGGATTGATGGTGGCGGCAATGGATATCATTCCGTTTGCTCGTTTTCATCTCAGGCCTCTACAACTGAGCATGCTCAGGCGGTGGAATAGAGATTATGCAAATTTGTCTCCTCAGATAGACCTGGATCAGGAGACAAGAGATTCTCTTCTTTGGTGGTTGTCACCGGATCATCTGTTCCATGGGACGTGCTTCCGCAGACCCTCATGGGTGATAGTGACAACAGACGCCAGTCTACTAGGATGGGGTGCAGTCTGGAATTCCCTGAAGGCTCAGGGTGTGTGGACTTAGTCGGAGTCTCTACTTCCAATCAATATTCTGGAGTTGAGAGCAATATTCAATGCGCTTCAAGTTTGGCCTCAGTTGGCTTCAGCAAAATTCATCCGATTTCAGTCGGACAACATCACGACTGTGGCTTACATCAATCATCAGGGAGGAGAAAGAGTTCCTTAGCGAGGACAGAAGTATCTAAGATAATTCGGTGGGCGGAGGCTCACTCTTGTGATCTGTCAGCAATTTACATCCCAGGAGTAGACAACTGGGAAGCGGATTTTTTTGAGCAGACAGACGTTTCATTCGGGGGAATGGGAACTCCATCCGGAGATCTTTGCCACCCTGATTCTCAGATGGGGCAAGCCGGAGCTGGATCTTATGGCATCTCGTCAGAATGCCAAGCTCCCGAGATACGAATCCATGTCCAGGGGTCCTCAGGCCAAACTGATAGATGCCTTGGCAGTGCCTTGGTCGTTCAACCTAGCTTTTGTCTTTCCACCGTTTGCTCTCCTTCCCCGGGTGATTGCTCGGATCAAACAGGAGAGGGCTTCAGCGATTCTAATCGCTTCTGCGTGGCCTCGCAGGACTTGGTATGCCGATCTGGTGGACATGTTCTCTCTGCCACCGTGGAAGCTTCTGTTGAGGCAGGACCTTCTCAATCAGGGACCCTTCCATCATCCGAATCTAATTTCTCTGCAGCTGACTGCTTGGAGATTGAAGGCTTGATTTTATCTAAGCGAGGGTTCTCTGATTCGGTTATTGATACCTTGATCCAGGCACGTAAGCCTGTTACTAGAAAGATTTACCATAAGATATGGCGTAAATATCTTTATTGGTACGAATCCAAGGGCTACTCATGAAGTAAGATCAGGATTCCTAGGATTTTGTCCTTTCTCCAAGAAGGATTGGAGAAAGGGTTATCAGCAAGTTCCTTAAAGGGACAGATTTCGGCTTGATCTATTTTGTTACACAAATGTCTGGCAGATATTCGGGATGTTCAATCTTTTTGTCAGGCTCTGACTAGGATCAGGCCTGTGTTTAGATCTATTGCTCCTCCTTGGAGTTTGAATTTAGTTCTTAAGGTTCTTCCGTTTGAACCTATGCATTCCATAGATATTAAGTTATTATCTTGGAAGGTTTTGTTTTTGGTTGCTATTTCTTCTGCTCGCAGAGTTTCTGAGCTTTTAGCATTACAATGTGATTCTCCTTACCTTATTTTTCATTCCGATAAGATAGTTTGCGTACCAAACCTGGTTTTCTGCCTAAGGTTGTTTCCAACAAAAATATTAATCAGGAAATTATTGTTCCTTCATTATGTCCTAATCCTTCTGCTAAGAAGGAGCGTCTGTTACATAACTTGGACCTGGTCCGTGCTCTGAAGTTTTACTTGCAGACGACTAAAGAATTTCGTCAATCATCTTCATTATTTGTTGTCTTTTCTGGGAAACGTAGGGGTCAGAACGCTACGGCTACCTCTCTTTCTGGCTGAAGAGTATCATCCGTTTGGCATATGAGACTGCTGGACAGCAGTCTCCTGAAAGAATTACGGCTCATTCTACTAGGGCTGTGGCTTCCTCATGGACATTGATGCTTCTGTTGAACAGATTTGCAAGGCTGCAACTTGGTCCTCTCTTCACACTTTTTTTTCGAAATTTACACTTTTGCCTCTTCCGAGGCTGTTTTTGGGAGAAAGGTTCTTCAAGCAGTGTGCCTTCCGTTTAGGTTCCTGTCTTGTCCCTCCATTTTATCCGTGTCCTATAGCTTTGGTATTGTATCCCATAAGTAAGGATGAAATCCGTGGACTCGTCATATCTTGTAAAAGAAAAGGAAATTTATGCTTACCTGATAAATTTATTTCTCCAACATTGGTGTGTCCGGTCCACGGTTTCATCCTTACTTGTGGGATATTCTCCTCCCCTACAGGGAATGGCAAGGAGAGCACACAGCAAGCGCTGTCCATATAGCCCCCCCTCTGGATCCGCCCCCCAGTCATTCTCCTTGCCGCTCTGAACAAGTAGCATCTCCACGGGAATGGTGAGGAGTTTGTGGTGTTAGTTGTAGTTTTTTATTTCTTCTATCAAGAGTTTGTTATTTTAAAATAGTGCCGGTTTGTACTATTTACTCTACAACAGAAAATGAAGAAGATTTCTGTTAAGAGGAGTATGATTTTAGCAGCAGTAACTAAAATCAATTGCTGTTCCCACGCAGGACTGTTGAGCCCAGAGAACTTCAGTTGGGGGAACAGTTTGCAGACTTATCTGCTTCAGGTACGATTAGTCATATTTCTAACAAGACATGTTAATGCTAGAAGACTGTCAGTTTTTCCCTTAGGGGATCGGTAAGCCATTTTCTTAGATTCATAATAGATTAAGGCTTATAAATGGGCTCTATACTGGTTGACACTATTGTGGTCTAAATTGGTTTATATCAGATTTATTGGACATTTATAGTGTTTTTTTGTGTTATAAAAGCACTTTTGGGAACGTTTTTTTCGCCTGGTATCTAGTTATACTACTACTTTAGTCAGAAAGGCCCCTTCACTCTGGTAATGCAGATGGAGGAGGCCCCGTTTTCGCGCCTCAATTGCGCAGTTTATTTCCTTGGCAGTGCATTCAGCTTCATTTGAGGGTCCTGTGGGTAAAGAAAACGGACTCAGGAAGGTTTATTTCAGTGCTGAATCACTTTAAGGGAAGGTAAAAAGCCGCAGCAAGGCTGTGGCAGTGATTGTTGTGTGATAAAATTGTTTATTTGAACAAATAGCTCAGTTTTGCTCATTTTAAGGGTTAAAGTCTTGAAACTTGGTGTGCAATACTTTCAAGGCACTAGGACTCTGGGGTGCAAATTTTGTAAAAATCAGACATTGCCTTCATAGTTTTTCAAACTTTCAGAAATAAAGTGTGCTTGTTTATTATTTAAAGAGACAGTAACGCTTTTCTTTAAAAACGTTTTTATTGCATTATTAGCCTGCCATATTCTGTCTAACATGTCTGTACCTTCAGATAGCTTATGCTCTGTATGTATGAAAGCCAAGGTGGTTCCCCCTATTAATGTTTTGTGCAAATTGTGTCATAGCGTCCAAACAAAGTAAGGACAGTAATGTCACATTTAATAAGATTGCCCAGGATGATTCTTCATGTGAAGGTAGTGGGGATAGTTTATCATCCTCTCCTTCTGTGTCAATACCAGTTTTGCCCACGCAGGCGATACCTAGTACATGTAGCGCGCCAATGCTGATTACTATGCAGCAATTAACTGCAGTGATAGATAATTCTATAGCAAATCTATTATCCAAACTGCCATCCTATTCTAGAAAGCGTGATTGCTCAGTTTTTAAATACAGAAGATGAGCAGGTTAGCGCTGAGGACAATTTATCAGTTGTTCCCTCACATCAATCTGAGTATAGCAGTGAGGGAGGGCCTGTCTGAAAGGGAAGTTTCTGATTCAGGAAAAGTTTCTCAGCAGGCAGACACTGACATAGTGATTTTTAAATTTAATTTAGAACACCTCCGCGCCCTGCTTAAGGAGGTCCTAACTACTCTAGATGATTGTGATTCTCTGGTAATTTCAGAGAAATTGTGCAAGATGGACAAATTCTTAGAGGTTCCAGTGCACGCTGATGCCTTTCCGATACCCAAGCGGGTGGCGGACATAGTGACTAAGGAGTGGGAAAAGCCAGGTATACCTTTTGTTCCACCTCCTATATTCAAGAAAATGTTCCCCATTGTCGACCCTAGAAAGGACACATGGCAGACGGTTCCTAAGGTTGAGGGGGCGGTTTCAGTGTTAGCTAAGCGCACAACTATTCCTATTGAGCACAGTTGCGTTTTCAAAGATCCTATGGATAAAAGATTAGAAGGACTGTTAAAAAAGAATTTATTCAGCAGGGCTTCCTTCTTCTAAAAATCTCGTGCATTATTCCTGTCACTACCGCAGTGTATTTTGGTTCAAGGAACTGGAAAATTCGCTTCAAAGGGAGACTCCATATGATGAAGTCATGGACAGAATTCACGCACTTAAGTTGGTTAATTCATTTCTTTTGGATGCCAATTTTCAATTAGCTAAGTTAGCGGCGAAAAATTCAGGGTTTGCTATAGTGGCGCGCAGAGCGCTTTGGCTAAAATCCTGGTCGGCGAATGTGTCGTCCAAGAACAAATTGCTAATATTCCTTTCAAGGGTAAGACCCTATTCGGGCTGGAATTGAAAGAGATTATTTCAGACATTACTGGTGGAAAGGGACATGCCCTCCCACAAGATAGGCCTTTTAAGGCTAAGAACAAATCTAATTTTCGTTCCTTTCGCAATTTCAGGAACGGACCAATTCCTAACTCTGCGGCCTCTTGACAAGAAGGCAACACTTCCCAACCTTAACCAGCATGGAAACCATTGTAAGGTTGGAACTAGGGTAAACAGGCCAAAAAGCCTGCTGCTGCTACCAAGACAGCATGAAGGGGTAGCCCCGATCCGGGACCGGATCTAGTAGGGGGCAGACTCTCTCTCTTTGCTCAGGCTTGGGCAAGAGATGTTCCGGATTCCTGGACACTAGAATAGTCTCTCAGGGATATCTTCTAGAATTCAAGGAACTTCCTCCAAAGGGAAGGTTCCACATGTCTCGCTTATCTTCAGACCAGATGAAGAGACAGGCATTCTTACACTGCGTAGGAGACATAGTAAAGATGGGAGTGATACACCCAGTTCCAATAACGGAACAAGGAAGATTTTTCCAACAATCCAGGAGGGTCAATTCATGACTACCGTGGATTTAAAGGATGCGTACCTGCATATTCCTATCCACAAAGATTTCCATTAGTTCCTGAGGTTCGCCTTCCTGGAAAGACAGTTCGTGGCTCTTCCATTCGGTTTAGCCACTGCTCCCAGAATTTTCACAAAGGTGTTAGGGTCCCTTCTAGCGGTATTAAGACTGAGGGGCATTGCTATAGCACCTTATCTAGACGACATTCTCTAAGCGTCGTCTCTTTCCAAAGCAAAGGCCCATACAAGACATTGTTCTAGCCTTTCTCAGATCTCACGGGTGGAAGGTGAACGTAGAAAAGAGTTCCCTGTCTCCGTCAACAAGAGTTCCCTTTTTGGGAACAATAATAGATTCTTTAGAAATGAAGATCTTCCTGACAGAAGTCAGAAAGACAAAGCTTCTAAACGCTTGTCAAGTTCTTCACTCTATTCTGCAGCCTTCCATAGCTCAGTGCATGGAAGTAGTAGGATTGATGGTTGCAGCAATGGACATAGTTCCTCTTGCTCGAATTCATCTAAGACCATTACAACTGTGCATGCTCAATCAGTGGAATGGGGACTATGCAGACTTGTCTCCACAGATTCAAGTAGATGAACAGAGACTCACTCCGTTGGTGGTTGACTCAGGATCACCTGTCTCAGGGAATGAGTTTCCGCAGACCAGAGTGGGTCATTGTCACGACCGACGCCAGTCTATTAGGCTGGGGCGCGGTATGGGATTCCCTGAAAGCTCAGGGTCTATGGTCTCGGGAAGAGTCTCTTCTCCCGATAAACATCCTGGAACTGAGAGCGATATTCAATGCTCTCCGGGCTTGGCCTCAACTAGCGAAGGCCGGATTCATAAGATTCCAGTCAGACAACATGACTACTGTAGCTTACATCAACCATCAGGGGGGAACAAAGAGTTCCTTGGCGATGAGAGAGGTATCCAAGATAATCAAATGGGTGGAGGATCACTCCTGCCATCTATCTGCAATTCACATCCCAGGAGTAGACAACTGGGAGGCGGATTATTTGAGTCGTCAGACTTTCCATCCAGGGGAGTGGGCACTCCACCCGGAGGTCTTTGCCCTGTTAACTCAACTATGGGGCATTCCAGATATGGATCTGATGGCGTCTCGTCAGAACTCCAAGGTTCCTCGCTACGGGTCCAGATCCAGGGATCCCAAGGCGACACTAGTGGATGCATTGGTGGCGCCTTGGTCGTTCAGTCTAGCTTATGTGTTTCCACCGTTTCCTCTCCTTCCCAGGCTTGTAGCCAGGATCAAACAGGAGAACGCCTCGGTGATTCTGATAGCTCCTGCGTGGCCACGCAGGATTTGGTATGCAGACCTGGTGAATATGTCATCGGCTCCACCATGGAAGCTACCTTTGAGACAGGATCTTCTAGTACAAGGTCCATTCGAACATCCAAATCTAGTCTCTCTGCAACTGACTGCTTGGAAATTGAACGCTTGATTCTATCTAAGCGTGGGTTTTCAGACTCGGTTATAGATACTCTGATTCAGGCCAGGAAGCCTGTGACTAGGAAAATTTACCATAAGATATTGAAAAAATATATCTGTTGGTGCGACTCCAAGGGATACTCTTGGAGTAAAATTAAAATTCCGAGGATACTTTCCTTTCTCCAAGAGGGTTTGGATAAAGGTTTGTCAGCTAGTTCTCTAAAAGGACAGATATCTGCTCTGTTTGTTTTGTTGCACAAACGTCTGGCAGCCGTGCCAGATGTACAGGTGTTTGTACAGGCTTTAGTCAGAATCAAGCCTGTCTACAGACCTTTGACTCCTCCATGGAGTCTAAATTTAGTTCTTTCAGTTCTTCAAGGGGTTCCGTTTGAACCCTTACATTCCATAGATATTAAGTTACTATCTTGGAAAGTTCTGTTTTTGGTTGCTTTTTCTTCTGCTAGAAGAGTTTCTGAATTGTCTGCTTTGCAGTGTGTTCACCCTATCTGGTATTCCATACAGATAAGGTAGTTTTACGTACAAAGCCTGGTTTTCTTCCAAAAGTGGTTTCCAACAGGAATATTAACCAGGAAATAGTGGTTCCTTCTCTGTGTCCGAATCCAGTTTCGAAGAAGGAACGTTTGTTACATAATTTAGATGTAGTTCGTGCTTTCAAATTCTATTTAGAAGCAACGAAGGATTTCAGACCGACATCTTCTTTGTTTGTCGTCTATTCTGGTAAGAGGAGAGGACAGAAAGCTACTGTTACCTCTCTTTACTTTTGGCTGAAAAGCATCATCCGATTCGCTTATGAGACTGCTGGACGGCAGCCTCCTGAACAATTTACAGCTCATTCTACTAGAGCTGTGGCTTCCACATGGGCCTTCAAGAACGAGGCTTCTGTTGACCAGATCTGTAGGGCAGCGACTTGGTCTTCCCTGCATACTTTGCCAAATCTTCAAATTCGATACTTATGCTTCTTCGGAGGCTATTTTTGGGAGAAAGGTTATGCAAGCCGTGGTGCCTTCCGTTTAGGTAACCTGATTTGCTCCCTCCCTTCATCCGTGTCCTAAAGCTTTGGTATTGGTTCCCACAAGTAAGGATGAAACCGTGGACCGGACACACCAATGTTGGAGAAAATAGAATTTATGCTTACCTGATAAATTTCTTTCTCCAACGGTGTGTCCTGTCCACGGCCCGCCCTGGTTTTTTAATCAGGTTTGAAAAATTTCTTTATACACTACAGTCACCACGGCACCCTATAGTTTCTCCTTTTTCTCCTAACCGTCGGTCGAATGACTGGGGGGCGGAGCCAGAGGGGGGGCTATATGGACAGCTCTTGCTGTGTGCTCTCCTTGCCATTCCCTGTAGGGGAGGAGAATATCCCACAAGTAAGGATGAAACCGTGGACCGGACACACCGTTGGAGAAAGTAATTTATCAGGTAAGCATAAATGTTGTTTTCTTTTACGATATGACGAGTCCACGGCCCACCCTGTCAATTTTTAAGACAGGTCTTTGTTTTTAAACTTCAGTCACCTCTGCACCTTTGCTTTTCCTTTCTCTTCTTAATTCGGTCGAATGACTGGAGTGGGAGGGAAGGGAGGAGCTATATATACAGCTCTGCTGTGGTGCTCTTTGCCTCCTCCTGCTGACCAGGAGGCGATATCCCATAAGTAAGGATGAAATCCGTGGACTCGTCATATTGTAAAAGAAATAAATTTATCAGGTAAGCATAAATTTCCGTTTTAGAGAGCCTATGGATAAAAAAATGGAAATGTTTCAGCATACAGGGTTTTTATTTCAACCGGCGGCAGTTGTAGCTGCGGTTGCTGGAGCAGCTTCCTACTGGTGCGACACTCTGTTGGAGCTCATTGAGGTGGAGACTCCCCTCGAGGATATTCAGGAGAGAAGGCTTTGAGAATTGCTAACTCCATCTGTGACGCGAATATGCAGATTATTTGCATAAATGCAAAGGCTTCTAGCTTTGCGGTCCTAGCCCGCTGGGCTCTCTTGTTGAAATCTTGGCTTGTAGATATGACTTCTAAATCCAGACTCCTTTCGCTTCCTTTCAAGGGGAAGATTTTATTCGTCCAGGCCTGGATTCCATTATTCCTACCGTTACCAGAGGGAAAGGTGCCTTCCTACCGCAGGATAAGAAAAATAGGCCTGAGGAACGTCAATTGTCTAATTTTTGTTCTGACAAATCACAATGACAGCAATCCTCATCCAAGTCCGAACAGCCCAAGAGTACTTGGAAGCCGTCTCAGTCCTGGAATAAGTCCAAACAGACTAAGAAGCCCGCCGAGAACAAATCGTCATGAAGGGGCTTCCTTCATAGGTTGCGTACGGGATCTCTCCTCTCTAGGAGTAATTATCCTGGTACCTACAGCAGAAAGAGGTTTGGGGTTTTATTCAAACCTTTTCGTGGTTCCAAAGAAGGAGGGAACTTTGATCTAATTCTGGACCTAAAGTGCCTAAACAAGTTTCTGAGTGTTCCCTCTTTCAAGATGGAGAAAATACGGTCAATCCTTCCTCTGGTTCAGGAAGGACAGTTTATGACCACTATAGACCTGAAGGATGCATACCTTAACGTTCCGATACACAGGGAACATTTTCAGTTCCTGAGGTTTTCCTTTCTGGAACTGCACTTCCAGTTCATAGCTCTTCAGTTTGGCCTAGCTACTGCTCCAAAGATATTTACAAAGGTTCTGGGGGCTCTTCTAGCTGTTGCCAGAACACAATGTATTGCAGTTGTTCCTTACCTGGAAAGGCACCATCTTTTCATCTAGCGGAAGAACATTCGGAGTCCCTTCTCAATCTCTTTTTGAACACATGTATGCAAGATGAATTTGGTAAAGATCTCTTACTCCAAGTACAAGGGTGAATTTCCTGGAGACAATAATAGACTCCATATCCATGAGAATATTCCTCACAGATCAGATGTTGCAAGCTAACTACTGCATGTCTTGCCCTCCAGGCCTCCTTGAGACCCTCAGTGGCTCAGTGTTTGGAGGTGATCGGTCTCATGGTGTCCTGTATGGACATCATTCCTTTTGCCAGATTCTATCTCAGACCCTTACAACTATGCATGCTGAGACAAAGGAATGGCGACCATTCAGATCTGTCTCAACAGTTTGTGCTGGACAACCTGTCGAGAGACTTTCTCCATTGGTGGCTCTGTCCAGATCATCTGTCCCAAGGCACATGCTTCTTGAGACCGTTCTGGGAGATTGTGACTACGGACGCAAGCCTTTTTCTGGCTAGGGAGCCGTTTGGTGTGCCAAGAAGGCACAGGGACTTGAAGGCTTGGCCCCTTCTGGGTTTGTCCCAGCTTATCAGATTCCAATCAGACAATATAACCTTGGTTGCCTACATCAACCATCAGGGGGAACGGGAAGTGCTTTGGCGATCAGAGAAGTATCTCAGATACTAGAGTGGACGGAGACTCACAGATGTACGCTGTCAGCGATCCACATTCCGGGTGTGGACAACTGGGAAGCGGACTTCCTCAGCAGGCAATTCTTTCACCCAGGGGAATGGTCTCTCCTCCCCAAGGTGTTTGCAGAGATATGCAGCGAGTGGGGGGACGCCGGAGATAGATCTCATAACATCCTGCCTCAATACCAAGCTACTCAGGTACCGGTCGAGGGATCCTTAGGTGGAATTGATAGATGCCCTCTCAGTACCATGGAGGTTCAGACTCCTATATCTTTTCCCTCCATTATCGATTCTCCCTCGTATTGTGGCTCACATCAAGCAGGAGCGAGCATCAGTGATTCTGATTGCTCCATCGTGGCCGTGAAGGATGTGGTTTGCAAATCTGGTAGGGATGTCCTCATCTCAGTGGAGGTTACCTTGTCGCAGAGATCTGCTGATACAGGGTCCCTTCGTTTATCAAAATCTAGATTCTCTGTGGCTGACTGTGTGGAGATTGAACGCTTAGTCTTGGCCAAGAGAGGGTTCTCTGAGAGTGTTATCGACACTCTGGTTCAAGCTCTTAAGCCAGTTACTCGTCGTATCTACCATAAAGTGTGGAGGACTTGTACTGGTGTGAAGAGCGTGGCTTTTGCTGGCATAAGGGTAATGTTGCCAGAATTTTATCTTTTCTTTAGGATGGACTGGAGAAGGGTCTATCTGCTAGTTCCCTTAAGGGACAAATATCGGCCCAGTCAGTGTTATTGCACAAGAGATTGGCTGAGCTTCCGGTTGTGCAGTCCTTTGTTAAGGCTCTGACTAGGATCAGACCTGTGTTTAGATCTGGTGCTCTGCCTTGGAGCCTCAATCTTGTTCTTAGTGTTTTGCAGCAGGCTCCGTTTGGGCCTATGCATACTGTTGACCTTAAATTGTTATCTTGGAAGGTTTTTTTTGTTGGCTATTGCCTCTGCGTGTAGAGTTTCTGAGATTTCTGCTTTACAATGTGACCCCCCTTATCTTGTTTTCCATGCTGATAAGGCGGTTTTACGTACTAAATTAGGGTTCCTCCTTAAGGTGGTGTCGGGCTGTAACATTTATCAAGAAATTGTTGTTCCTTCCTTGTGTCCTAATCCTTCTTAAGAGAAGGAACGCCTGCTTCACAATCTGGATGATCTTCGTGCCTTGAAGTTCTATCTTCAGGCTACAAAGGAATTCAGACAATCTTCCTCTTTGGCATCTATACAGGGAAGCGTAAGGGGCAGAAGGCTACTACGACTTCCCTATCTTTCTGGTTGAGCAGTGTCATCCGTTGAGCTTATGAGACAGCAAGGCAACAGCCTCCTGAAAGGATAACTGCTCATTCCACTAGAGCAGTGGCTTCCTCCTGGGCTTTTAAGAACGAAGCCTCTATGGATCAGATTTGTAAGGCGGCTACTTGGTCCTCCTTACACACTTGTGTTTGAAGCAGCTTTCGGGAGAAAAGTTTTGCAGGCTGTGGTGCCCTCAGAATAGTGTCCGCTGCCTTCTTTTCTCTTGTAAGATGTATCGAGTCCACGGATTCATCCTTTTGGGATATTCTCCTTCCCTACAGGAAGTGGCAGAGAGAGCACCCACAGCAGAGCTGTCTATATAGCTCCCCCCTTAGCTCCACCCCCCAGTCATTCTCTCTGCCTGCTTAACTGCTAGGAAGGGCAAAGAGCTATGTGGTGACTAAAATGTTAGTTTTTTTATTTCTCAAGCAAAAGTTTGTTATTTTAAATGGTACCGGTGTGTACTATTTACTCTCTGGCAGCAAAGGGATGAAGATTTCTGCAAGGAGGATGATGATCTTTGTAACTAAGATCCACTGCTGTTCTCACAAGGCCTGAAGAGTACTGGAAAACTTCAGTTGGGAGAACAGTTTGCAGGCTAAGCTGCATATGAGGTATGTTAAGTCTATATTTTTCTAGACAGACTGTGTTAATTCTAGAAAAGGTTGACAATATCCCCATTAGGGAAGGGTAAGCTGTATTCAGAAATTTTAATAGGAATTTCAGCTTGCATGAAGGGCTCATTAGTTACTGGTGACACTGTTAAGAAAAAACATTTTGTTTATTGATGCAATTATAACGTTTTCTGAAGGGCCTAAAGGGCTGGTGACACTGTTAGGAAAATACGATTTGTTTATTGATGCATTTATAATGTTTTTGAATGGACTAAAGGCGTCATTGTGGCTTGATTTTGAGTTTTGTAACTCACATGGTTAATTAAGAGACACTCTAATGTTTCTCTGATAGGCCTCAAAACATCGAGTGAGGTGGGAGGGGCCTATTTTCACGCCTCAGTTGCGGAATTTCCTTTCCTCTGAGACATATCACTGCTTCTCCTGAGGTTCCTGCTGTGTTTTGAGTGCTGTTAAAGAAGTTTTTTTCCACCCACAAATTGTTCTGAAGGGCAGGTAGGAGCCACAGCAGAGCTGTGGCAAGGTGCTGAAAGTTTTTTTTTTTTTTTTTTAAATTGAGGATATATTTTTAACATACAGCCTTTCTCAAGCATGAATATAAACAAAGTCAACATTTAACAAAAGTACGAAAGGAATATTCTTACGTACAGGTTTCAGATATTGCTGTCAAGGAACAAGAATAGAGGCGTCTTCCTGTGTAGGAATCCTCGTTTTTACAGAGGTCACCTTATGTATATATAATGAGCATTTTAAAGATATACAGGTATATAGCATTTGTTTACAAAGGTGTAATCCTTAAAACCAACAAACCAGTCAAAAAGAGGCATTCAATCAGCAAAGTATTACTCAGTATATTATGACTCAGGTTCCAAATGTAATAGGGAGTTCTCCGACCCCTCTCCGCTTGCTATCTGGTGAGTAGAGCTTTGGGTTACTATCACAGGTCTCAGATACGGGAGGGAGCAGGAAGTCAATATATGGGCCACAGACGAAGGTGTTTGGAGAGGGTGTGTTCTCATCTCTCTACCCTCCCCTCAGTGTCTAGGTTCCAGAGCTATGGGTCGCGCGGGACAGCATAGAGTCCCAGGGTTCCCAAATAACGCAATAATTACTCAGTTGCCTTCTCTCCCTAGCAACATAATTTTCCATATTTTTGAGGTAGTTCACGTTTTCAATTACACTTTGTAGTCTGGGGGGCTGGTTCTTTTTCCAGTTTCTGGCTATAAGTAGTTTAGCAGACATGAGGATATAGATCAAGAGGTTTTGTTTAGCTTTAGGGAGCCTGTCTATGTCTAAGTGTAGGATGGCTAGGGCTGGGTTCAGGGCCTGAGTCAATTCCAGTTCTGTACAAATCTTACCTACTTTCTGCCAATAAGTCGCTAGCTTGGGGCAGGTCCACCAGACATGGATGGGGGAGCCCAGCTCCCCGCACTCCCTCCAGCACAGCTGTGAATGTTCTGGGAAAAGTCT
Organism: Bombina bombina; assembly: GCF_027579735.1. Lineage (NCBI taxonomy): Eukaryota > Metazoa > Chordata > Amphibia > Anura > Bombinatoridae > Bombina > Bombina bombina. The sequence goes on along the minus strand of NC_069503.1, from coordinate 866,026,666 downwards.
CCTTAATTTTGTGGGCACTAGGTGCCATCTGGTTATCACTTTAAAATATAACTCGTAAAGAGTGATACAGTGGGTCGCCTTTTTCGTCAGTTCAATGGCTTTGTCCCAGATTTCTGCCGAGAATGTAGCTTGTAGCTCCTCTTCCCATGCATTAATGTGTACTGTTTTTGGGGCAGTCCCTTCCTCTAAAAGGCAGTGATAGTGTACCGAAAGTGGTTTGTGTAGTTGCGTATTAGTAGTCCACCGCGTCTCCCATACAGTCAGGTCTCTTAGTGTGTCATCTAGAAAGCCCCACGATCTCATTAGAGTACGGAGTCTAAGTAAGTCAAATTGATGTCTAGAGGACAATGTGGGCAGGTCTACCATGTCTTTGTGGGTCAGTAGCTGTCCGTTCCTGTAAAAGTCTCTCACGGAACTTAGTCCCGTAGTAGCCCATGAGCTGAGATTTGAATTAAGTAGCCCTATCAAAAGACCTCTTATTGGATGTATTGGTGAGGGGTGTGGAGCCACTAGTTTATTGTGTCTCAGCTTAGTCCAAGCATCTCGGCACCCTCTTACGATATCGTTCGCGACATGGATCTTGGTTTGCCAGTGTTGGGGTAACCAAAGGAGATCCTCCAAGAGGATGTATGCTGGGAGCGACGCCTGTTCCAGTTCCCTCCATCTCGTTGGAGGGAGGGTCTGAGCCCATGCTGTAGCATGGGTTAGCATAGCCGCCTCGTAGTATGTTTTAATACTGGGAAGGCCAAGGCCTCCTCTCTCTATTGGCTGTTGCAAGATATGTGCCGCCACCCGGGGTCTCTTGTCATGCCAGGTGTACGAGTTAAAGAGGGTCTGAAACCACCTCAATAGCGCCCCCGGGACTGGTATCGGGATACAACGAAATAGGTAGGTGAGCTTTGGTAGAATCATCATTTTAAGGGCTGCTACCCTGCCCATACAGGAAACATCGCAATATCTCTGTGAATTAATTTCTGAAGTGACCTTTGCTAGTAGTGTTTCAAAGTTCTCCTTGATCACCACAGTCTTTTTATGTGAGAGAAAGACTCCCAAGTGGCGGATCCCCTGGCAGGACCACTTGAATGAATAGAGGCGCTGGATCTCGTCTCTCTCATTCTGCGGAATATTGATGGAGTAAGCCTCCGTTTTGGTCACATTTAATTTATAATAGGAGATGTCTCCAAATTGTTTAAAAAGGGCCATCAAGGGAGGGAGAGAATCTACTGGGTCCGAAAGGAAGACCGTAAGGTCGTCAGCAAAGAGTGCAAGCTTTTGGGGGGTGTCATGCATCTGCACCCCGTGAATCAATGTCGATTCTCTAATTGCAATTGCCAGGGGTTCGATAGCTAGAACGAACAGTAAAGGGGAGAGGGGGCACCCCTGTCTGGTTCCATTGCTAATTGTAAGTTTAGGGGAGCAGAATCCCACTCCCCTAACAACTGCAGTTGGGGTTGAATACAGTGCTTTAGTCGCGGTGATAAACGGATCTGGCACGCCAAACGCTGAAAGTGTCTGGAATAGGTAGGCCCATCTAACCCTGTCAAAGGCCTTCTCGGCGTCAAGTGACAGGGTGAGTATAGGGAGTCCCATGTCCATTGCCTCTGAATATATATTTAAAAGGCGTCAGGTATTGTCAGTTCCCTGCCTCCCCTGCACAAAGCCTACTTGGTCGAGGTGTATAATTGTGTGCAGGTGCTTCCCTAATCGGTTTGCCAATATTTTGGCATATATTTTGGCGTCCACATTAATAAGCGATATGGGTCTGTAACTGGAGCACAATAGTGGGTCCTTACCCTCTTTGTGGATAGTGGTGATATTCGCTTCTAGAAATTCTGCCGGGAAGGCGCCCCTGGTCGCTACACTCTGGAACAGCCGAAGTAGTACTGGAGATATGATTGGACAGAGCTCTCGGTAAAACGTGACCGTGAATCCATCTGGTCCGGGTGCCCTATGGGGAGCTAGGTCTTTTATATCTTCTTTGACTTCCTCTAAGGTGAACTGTCGTTCGAGTTCGGCCCTGGAGTCTCCAGATAGGGTGGGCACAGGCAAGCTCTCCAAGAACCTGGAGATACTAACATGTGTAGGGTCGCTAGTTGCTTTTGAGTCCCCAATGTTGTATAGGGAGGAGTAGTAATCAGCGAAAGCTGATCCTATTTCTTTAGGGGAATATACTACACCTTCACTCGTTGAGATGCAGGGTATCCGTTTCTGGAGCGTGCGCTTACGGAGCTTATTGGCTAGGAGTTTATCTGCTCTATTGCCCTTGTGGTAGTATAGCTGTTTGAGCTTGTGTAGGTTTTCCTGGACCCGCGACAAGTCTCTTTTGGAGATTTAGTCTCTGATAAGTCCTATTTGAAGGGCTATCTGAGCGTTTGGGCTTGTTTTATTCTCCTGCTCTAGAATTCGGAGGTCTCCATATAATTTCGCTAAGGGTTGGCCAGCCTCTTTACGCAATCTGGCCGCTTTTTTTATAAAGTGTCCCCGCAGATATGCTTTGAGGGCGGCCCATACCATAGTGATATCAGTGAGTCCTGAGTCATTATGTGACAGAAACTCCTGTACTGTCTTTTGGAGTGCAGGCAGTTCTATCTCCGATAGCCATTGCTCCGAGAGTTTCCATGGGGGTCTTTTAGTGAAAGCTTGCAGCTTAGTGAAGTCTTGGTAGACCATGTCATGGTCTGACCACGTGCATGGTCTAATGTTGGGGTTGACGAATTGGTCCAAGGACCATGAGTCACAGAATATATAGTCCAGTCTGGAGTATGAGTTATGGGCCTTTGAATGATGTGTGAAGTCTTTCACTGAGGGTGCTAAGCACCTCCAGGCGTCATAGAGGTTATGTTGGTATATAAGTTTTCGAAAGGCATTGGAGATAGAAGAAGTGTTTCTCTCAGAATGTATTGCGACAGAGGACTGTTTGTCAATGGTTGGGTTCCAGACCATGTTGAAGTCTCCCCCTATTACTAGGTGTCCCCTCTTAATCTGATCTAGGTGTGTTAAAAGTTTACGGAGGAATGGGATCTGCTTGGAGTTGGGTGCGTACAATGATACCAACGTAAATATTGAGTTATTGAGTGAACAGATGAGGATCAAAAATCTGCCCTCACTGTCTCTTTCGATATACTCCAAGTTAAATGACAGTTCTCTACTAATCAAGATGGCAACTCCTTTATTTTTACTTTCTAGGTTAGAAGCAGTTTCACAGACTGGGTAGTGCTGGGAGAGTCCAGAGACACTGGGCTCCCCCATCCAATGAGTCTCTTGTAGGAACAGAATGTGAACCTTGTGTATCAGGACATATTGCTGTAATAGTTTTCTCTTAGTGGGAGAGTTAAGGCCTTGCGCGTTTAGCGTAGCTATGCGTATAGGGATCATTTTGGGGGTGTGGGCGAGACTCCTTGAGTTAATTGGAGTACAAGCGTGTTCTTAGTTAGGAATTATAGAGGTCTGGGCGTTGGTAGTGGTGCCTAGGGGCCCGTGGGACGTTTTGGAACGAGAGAAGTGGTATGCAATAATTAAAGAGCCTCAGTAACTGGCTGAAAGTGGTGAGCTTACACTTTCGCAATGAGTGCACCTACTGGTCTATGCCAGTGGGGCACAACTAATAAATTGGGGGGGAGCTAAGCGGAGAGGGGTTCATGGCCCCGCCGGTTTGGAGCCAAATGTAAGAAGAAGTAAAGAGGAGAAAGGAAAAGGAGAGAGAAATAGTCAAGATGAAAGAAAGAAAGTAAAGCTTAAGATACATATGTGAAACATGCATGTCATATATAAGATAACAATTAACTCTGTAAACCTCTTAATAAAACATTAATTACAATTTCAATTTCAACAGGAGGAACTGTGGATTATGTTTGATAATCTAACATCGAGTGATTAAAAACTTCACAGTCACCACTCCCCTGCTAGGTATAACTAAACTTTTCCTGTCCAATAATATACTCTGTGTCATATAGTTAAGTTCTCCCTAATGGTGGCATGGACATTCGGGACTAAGATTATGGTGTGATTCACTAGGCTGTGAGTCGCTAGCTAAAAGTCAGTGAACTGCAATAGCCAAGATCTGCCAGTAGAGATCTCAGTAGGGTTGGGGCATCCTTCTCATGTTGGGCCCGTAGGAGAGTGAAATAAAATGTCTCAGTAGTCTCTATAGAGGATAGGGTGTCACAGGGAGAGTTAAAACATGATCTGGTCGTAGGGCAAAGTCAGCCAATGATAGATCCTCTCGGGAGAGATGGTCATATCATTTAGGGGTAGGTTTGGTCTAAGCTCAACTTCCGTCATGTTCGGATATCTGGGATGGTCAGGTAGGTGAGTTTAGGGGTATTCAATGTTTTTAAGTGTATAATTCGGTTCTGTAATATCAGAGATAAGTATGTGATTCAATAACAAGAGGCAAACCTAGTCAATTCCCATAGCTTATATAATGAATAACAGTATATGTGTGGACAATACAAGAAGAGAACAGCCATGTTTAAAGTCTTTAATAAGTGTCCATTGTATAGGTAAGCAGTGGCAAAACATACGTGGGAGTTTATGGTAGGTGTCCATTGTAGTAATAAACCATAACAATGTACATGTGAGCAGTAATATGAGAACCAGAAAAAACGAACATATCTAAAGTCCATTATAAATGCTCATGTAGGCAAAAAAGAAAAACAAAGGGAAACTGATAAATTACACTATACAATAGCTTAGATCTCACCCATCTTCATTCTTTTCAATCCATAAGATAGACCTGAAAGTCTTTTTTTCTGGGTTTAACATTTTTTTTTAAATCCGTTTTTGCCATTAAGGGGTTAATTGTTTATTTGCATAGCTGTGCAAAGTTACTAAGTCTTTATAATGCTACTGTAAACATTTCGTTAAGTTTACTGCTTTTTTACACTGTTTTGCAGAACTGGTGCAGCTTTTGTTCTCTTAAAGGCACAGTACCGTTTTATTTCTAAGTGTTTTTTACTTTGATTACAGTGTTTTCCAAGCTTGCTTGTTACATTACTAGCCTGTTTAACACCAAGGAAAATCCTTGTTTAATATGTTTGGAAGCCATTGTGGAAACCCCTCTTAGAATGTGTCCCAATTGTACTGATATGTCTATAAACTATAAAGAACATATATTAGCACTTAAAAATAGAGCAATAGATTATTCTCAGTCAGAAGTAAATGAGGGTTCTCCATCTAGCTCTCCCCAAGTGTCACAACCAGTAACGCCCGCACAAGTGACGCCAAGTACCTCTAGTGCGTCAAATTCTTTTACTTTACAAGACATGGCCACAGTTATGAATACAATCCTCACAGAGGTTTTATCTAAACTGCCTGGTTTACAAGGAAAGCGGGACAGCTCTGGGTTTAGAAAAAATGCTGAGCCGTCTGACGCTTTAGTAGCCGTATCTGATATGCCCTTACAATGCTCTGAAGTAGGGGTGAGGGATTTGTTATCTGAGGGAGAAATTTCTGATTCAGGAAAGACTCTTCCTCAGACAGATTCTGATATGACGGCCTTTAAATTTAAGCTTGAACACCTCCACTTATTGCTCAGGGTGGTATTAGCGACTCTAGATGATTGTGACCCTGTAGTGGTTCCAGAGAAATTGTGTAAAATGGATAAATGCTTACAGGTTCCTGTTTACACTGATGTTTTTCCAGTCCCTAAGAGGATTGTGAATATTATTACTAAGGAGTGGGATAGACCAGGTATTCCGTTCTCTCCCCCTCCTGTTTTTAAGAAAATGTTTCCCATATCTGACACCATGCGGGACTCGTGGCAGACAGTTCCTAAGGTGGAGGGAGCTATTTCTACTCTGTCTAAGCGTACAACTATACCTATCGAAGACAGTTGTGCTTTCAAAGATCCTATGGATAAAAAATTAGAGGGTCTCCTGAAGAAAATTTTTGTTCATCAGGGTTTTTCTCTCCAACCTATTGCGTGCATTGTTCCTGTAACTACTGCAGCTGCTTTCTGGTTTGAGGCTCTAGAAGAGGCTCTTCAGATGGATACTCCATTAGAGGAGATTATGGACAGAATCAAGGCCCTTAAGTTGGCTAATTCTTTTATTACAGATGCCGCTTTTCAACTGGCTAAATTAGCGGCAAAGAATTCAGGTTTTGCCATTTTAGCACGCAGGGCGTTATGGCTTAAGTCCTGGTCTGCTGATGTGTCACCTAAATCTAAACTTTTGAAGATCCCTTTCAAAGGATAGACCCTTTTCGGGCCTGAACTGAAAGAGATTATTTCAGACATCACTGGAGGGAAAGGTCATGCCCTTCCTCAGGATAGATCAAATAAGATGAAGATCAAACAAAATAATTTTCATTCCTTTCGCAACTTCAAGAGTGGTTCCGTTTCAGCTTCCTCTGCTACAAAGCAAGAGGGGAATTTTGCCTAATCCAAGTCATTCTGGAGACCTAACCAGGCTTGGAACAAGGTAAACAGGCCAAAAAGCCTGCAGCTGCCTCTAAGACAGCATGAAGGGGTAGCCCCCGATCCTGGACCGGATCTTGTAAGGGGCAGACTCTCTCTCTTCGCTCAGGCTTGGGCAAGAGATGTTCACGATCCCTGGGCTTTAGAAATTGTGTCCCACGGATATCTTCTGGAATTCAGACTCCCTTCCAAGGGGGGGATTTCATATTTCTCGATTGTCTGTAAACCAGACAAAGAGAGAGGCGTTCTTACGCTGTGTAGAAGATCTTCTTACCATGGGGGTGATCCGCCCAGTCCCAAAAGAGGAACAGGGGCTAGGGTTCTGCTCAAACCTGTTTGTGGTTCCCAAAAAAGAGGGAACTTTCAGACCAATCTTGGATCTCAAAATTCTAAACAAGTTCCTCAAAGTTCCATCATTCAAGATGGAGACCATTCGGACTATTCTGCCTCTGATCCAGGAAGGTCAATTTATGACTACCGTGGACTTAAAGGATGTGTATCTACACATCCCTATTCACAGAAATCATCATCAATTTCTCAGATTTGCCTTTCTAGACAGGCATTACCAGTTTGTGGCTCTTCCTTTCGGGTTAGCCACGGCTCCAAGAATTTTCACAAAGGTGCTAGGGTCCCTTCTGGCGGTTCTACGACCTCGGGTCATAGCAGTGGCGCCTTATCTAGACGACATCTTAATCCAGGCGTCAACCTTTCAGCTAGCCAAGTCTCACACGTACATTGTGTTGGCTTTTCTGAGATCTCACGGGTGGAAGGTCCCTGTCTTGTCCCTCCCTTCATCCGTGTCCTAAAGCTTTGGTATTGGTATCCCACAAGTAAGGATGAATCCGTGGACTCGATACATCTTACAAGAGAAAACATAATTTATGCTTACCTGATAAATTTATTTCTCTTGTGATGTATCGAGTCCACGGCCCGCCCTGTTTATTTAAGACAGGCATATATATTTTTATTTTTAAACTTTCAGTCACCATTGCACCCTATGGTTTCTCCTTTTTCTTCCTAGCCTTCGGTCGAATGACTGGGGGGTGTAGCTAAGGGGGGAGCTATATAGACAGCTCTGCTGTGGGTGCTCTCTCTGCCACTTCCTGTAGGGAAGGAGAATATCCCACAAGCAAGGATGAATCCGTGGACTCGATACATCACAAGAGAAATAAATTTATCAGGTACCCATAAATTATTATGCTTTTCTTTTTTTTCCCCCTCCCGTTATTCATTCAGTGTCCTCTGGAGCTTGGGTATAGTTTTCCCAACAGTAAGGAATGAAGTTGTGGACTCTCCCTGCCTTATGGAAGGAAAACATAATTAATTCTTACCACCATGCTTCTGGCACCTTTATACCCTGATGTTTCTCCTACTTTTCCTTGTTCCCTCAGCAGAATGACTGGGGGATAGGAAAAATGGGAGGGATATTTAAGCCTTTGGCTGGGGTGTCTGTCTCCTCCTGGTGGCGGGGTGTTGTATTACCGAACGGTAAGAAATGAAGTCGTGTACTCTCCCTGCCAGGAAGGAAAGGAATTTATCTGGTAAGCATAAATTATGTTTTTTAGCGCCCAGGCATGCATTATTTTATTAAATTATTTTAATTTATTTTAAAGAAGCTGGGAAATGGCATTTGTATATAGAGCTGTAAGATTGTTCAACCAGTTAGTTGTCAGTTGTAAGCTTTTTGACTGTATAGTTACTTAGGCGACACCCTTTTTTTCCCTCACTCAGGTTTTTTTTTTAGTTCTGTTTCCTACGCTTTGCACTTTCAGCACTACTTTTTAATAACAGGTGACAGGACACATATACATGACTGTACACATGTAAATTATACTAAGAAGTGCTTTCTTCTCCAGCTTACATGTACATTTTTCTTCTAAGCTCCTCACAACATAATAATAAAAGAGAGGCATATTGGCAGCACTTACAAATATAAGGTAGATGCTGCAAATCATGCAACTTAAAGTTCTATAGAAAATGTACATTTAACAAGGATAAAGTCTGGGAAATCGCCTAGAGGAGCAAGATATAGCCGCCAATCAGCAAGCGCTACCCAGGTGCTGAACCAAAAATGGTCCTGCTCCTTAACTTACATTGCTGCTTTTCAAATAAAGATACCAAGAGGACGAAGACAAATTGATGATAGGAGCAAATTAGAAAGTTGCTTAAAATGGCATGCTTCATCTAAATCATGAAAGGAAAAATGTGGGTTTCATATCCCTTTAAAATGTGGGTTTCATATCCCTTTAATCTGTAGCAAGGACTAAAGAGAATCTTAGATAGCAATAGTAAGGTGCCTTACAGCAAGACAACAGCAAAAAGTTCAAGTCCACAGCACTGTATATGCAAAAATGTATTAAAGCATACAGACAAGTAGTAAATGTGATGTTTCAGGCTCACCACCCTTAATCATGCAACAACAAGACGACAGATCCCAGGAGCAATAGCAACAAGATTTTTTCTTCTAACGTGTTGCATTATTGTCGGTACTAATGTATTCTTGCTGGATCCTTAAAGGGATAGTGTACTCCAGAATTGTTATTGTTTAAAAATACAGGTAATCCCTTTTTATTACCCATTTCCCAGTTTTTCATAACCAAAATTATATTTATATGCTTTTTACCTATGTGATTACCTTGTATCTAAGCCTCTGCGATCTGCCTTATCTCAGTGCTATTTACAGACTTGCATTTTAACCAATCAGTGCTGACTCGTTTGTAACTCCACAGGAGTGAGCACAGTGCTATCTATATGACACACATTAACCAGCACTGTCTAGCTGTAAAATGCTAATACTTAAATAAAGGCGGCCTGCAGGGGCTTAGAAACAGGCAGAAATTTTAGAATTTTTTTAAATTTTAAAACATAAGCTGCTAGCTTAGAAGTTGAAAATAAAATGTATTGGTTGTTTATTTATTTTTTCTTCCTTATATCCTGTTGAGCTTAATAAACTCTTCCTGGACTGCATTTCTTTTTTCTTAGATGAATCCTCACAAATATACAAACTGGTGCAATAAATAAAAATAAGAACTATGTAAAAAGAAAAATGACATCTGTCTAATGCTGTCTACCTAATTGTTTAAAAAATATCCCTTTGATAAGATATTTCTGAAAAAAAATCTAAATTTAGGAAGACTGGCATGTATGTTAGACTCTACAGTGTGCTTAAAGGGACATGAACCCCACATTTTTTCTTTCATGATTTAGAAAGAGAATGCAATTTTAAACATCTTTCTAATTTACTTCTATTATCTCATTTGTTTTATTCTCTTGATATTCTTTGCTGAAAAGCATATCTAGATATGCTCAGTAGCTGCTGATTGGCTGCTGCACATAGAAGCCTTGTGTGATTGGCTCACCCATGTGCATTGCTTTTTCTTCAACTAAGGATATCTAAAAAATGAAGCAAAATAAATAATAGAAGTAAATTGTAATGTTTAAATTTGTATTCTCTATCTGAATCATGAAAGAAAGATTTTGAGTTTAGTGGCCCTTTAACCAGTCACTTTCCCACTGATTAAAATATAGAGCAGGTTTGTCCTAAAGATTATACAGGGGTCATATTGCAACTCACTTGTGCATTTGATCTGGTTCTCTACTTTTTCATGCTGAACCAATTAGAACATATTCAGTACTTTTTATCCTCCAACTGAAAATTCCAGCCTTGGCCCATCATGAAGAAACACTGGACACCCCTTGTATAAAAGATGGGCACCTATACGAAAGAGAGAAAAAAAACAATCCTAACATGATCATACTGGTGCTTGTTTACTAATTAATATGAATTGTGTTTTTTAACCCTTGTTCATTTCTTAATTTACTAATCTTCTAAAATTAGTATAGCTAACTGTATAATTTATGTTTTAATATTTTTTTGTCTGTTTTGCAGCAACTACATCATGGTTTGAGTCTTACCGAGAGACCTTTTTCCAGTGCATGCCGGCCTCTGATCATGAATTCTTAAACCACTATTTAGCTTGTATCCTTTTGGAACTAACCTGCTTTCCATCCATTTATTATGTTTTTTTTAAAAGGGGTGATTTTATTTTTTTAGATTATTTTCCATGTTTAAAGCTTTGCCATGTTAGTAAAAAGTATGTTTTATATAATTAGATGCTTTTTTCTCCTCTCTCACTCATGTGAATGTCAAATCAGAATTTGTGAGTGTATATCCTTTTACCTTAAAGTAATGGTGAGTTCACATAGCTGAGATAACTTTATATACATTATTTTATTATTACATATATATTGATGCCAAAATAATTGTCCAGTTTGCATTATTTTTATTAAAATTGTATTTCTCGATCCTGCACTGTTACCTGCGGTCTGGTCCCCTCACTGTGAACATTTCACAACTGTCAATTTGACTGGCGTATGGTTAACCCAATAGGGGTGCACCATACACCCTATGTAAAATCGTATCCTCATGCTCCTGTGTGTAATTAGAAGCTGCATCTGGCAGAAGTTCCAATGCGCAAGTGCAGTCTTAGCTACGATCCTAACGCAGCTTAGTGGGATCGTGCGGATACATTTGGCTGAACCATACGTCAGTCAAATTGACAGTAGTGAAATTTTCACAGTGAGGCGGCTGGAGCGCAGGTTAGTTACGGTGCAGGATTGAGAAATAAAATTTTAATAGAAATAATGAGAACTGGAAAATTCTATTGGCATCAATATATGTAATAATAAAATTTATATTAAGTCATCTCATCTATGTGAATTTACCTTCACTTTTAAATAAGGAAGAAACTCCCAGATGGCTTTTGGTACACTATGTCTCTTCCTGCCCACTGCTGTTTTGTCCTATTTGGAGTAAGGGGGTATGTGATTTTTCTTATGCAGGTAAACAAAAAGATTATGACCTCCTTTAACACAGATCAATGCTGCTGGACAAGTCTGACCACACCCTGACCTCATTCAGGGCTGCCTCCCATGCCGCTAATAGAGTGATACCCCTGCCATATCTCCCAATATTTTATGTATTTAGGGCTTAATCTCTGGATTCTCCATTTGGATTACCTCATACAAAAGTGTAATTCATTGCTTGTCTGTGTTGTTCCATTCTTAACCTCATCCATCACTGTGAATTGTCTCTTGACTCTGTTGTTATCCTTGCTTCCCAGGCTGTGCAAATAAATGCAGTAGCTTGTGTTAGCATTTTGGCTCATACATGGTGTAATGAGGCATTTTTCTGGCGGCATTACTACTTCTGTAGATGCTTTTCTCTATATGTAAGATTGAATTTATTGAGGAAAGTATGTTTTTTGTGATCTCTGTACTACATGGCGAGTAAATACATTAGAACTGCATAATCAACAGATGCTTGATAAAAAGACAATGCAATAGCACTTAGTCTGAACTTCAAATGAGTAGTAGATTTTTTTTTTCTGACAAATTTCAAAGTTATGTCAATTTCCACTCCTCCTGTATCACGTGACAGTGATCAGCCGATCACAAATGCATATACGTATATTCTGTGAATATTTGTACATGCTCAGTAGGAGCTGGTGACTAAAAGTGTAATTATAAAAATACTGTGCACATTTTCTTAATTTAAGTAAATTGGAAAGTTGTTTAAATTGCATGCTCTATGTGAGTCATGAAAATGTAATTTTGACTTGAGTGTCCCTTTAACTTAAACGGACATAAGTCAAATTTTGAATTTCACAGGATTTTATTTTTGAATTGGCTGTAAACATTTTTGTTTTCAAGTTTGGAGGCAGAACGTTAGTTTAGAGAAACATTTTCTTCAGGTCATTTTGAAATGAAATACAAATTTAAATTAGGCAGTTACACTAAAGCACCAGCTCAATTGCAATGTAATAATCAGTACACAGAAAGCAATAGATGACAAACTGGTACCTGTAAGAGGCGCCAAATGGATAAATATAGTATATTAACAAAAGTGAAGTAAGAAAATATATCTAATTCACAAAATGACAGATTAGTATCTCTTGATAAAATATTCAATCAGTCAGTAGGACTGGAGTACACAGTAGGCTCTAGTATTCACAGAATCAAAAGCACATATATAGTATTCACAGAATCAAGAGCACAAAAATATAATAGAAAGTCCATAAATATATATGAAATACAATGTGAAATCCTGATCATATGACCTTATCCGGAATCAAGACAAAGTCCACAGTTTGAGGCAGCTCCTCTGGGGTGTCACGCCACAACACAAGAGATAATAGTCTAGAATAGAAAGGATAGAGGGTGCCACATAGGGCAAATCAGACTGTAGAACCAGATGGTGATACACAAATGATATCCTATTCACGTGATAGGGAGCACAAGTGTGCGGAGCAGGCAGACCGGAACTAATCAGTCGTCCGGTAGACACAGCAGCAAACCTGGAACAGACGGTATCCTCGTCCCACCACAGGGAGTCCAGAGATACTCCTGACAGTCACAATGGATGTTAGGCTACAATGAGCTAGAGACAATAGCTGAGGAAACAGTGCTGTGTCACTGAGAAACGCGTTGCTGTTTTAATCTTTTAATAAAACAATTCATATTGTTACTTTGCTGCTGCACTTTTTTCTGGATTTATTTCTGCCATTGCAGGCCACCTTTTGCTGATCTATTGTCTCTAGCTCATTGTAGCCTAACATCCATTGTGACTGTCAGGAGTATCTCTGGACTCCCTGTGGTGGGACGAGGATACCGTCTGTTCCAGATTTGCCCCTGAGTCTACCGGACGACTGATTGGTTCCGGTCTGCCTGCACCGCACACTTGTGCTCCCTATCACGTGAGTAGGATATCATTTGTGTATCCCCATCTGGTTCTACAGTCTGATTTGCACTATGTGGTGCCCTCTATCCTTTCTATTCTAGTCAATTGCAATGTGTTCATTAACTGGACAATAAAGCAATTTTTTCAGTTTTATAATGTATTGCAGGATCTGAAATTTTTATTGCAAATTAACTACAGAGGAAAAATAGATTTTGTTTTTAAAATAGATTTAGTTTTTTAAAATGTCTCTTGAATAAATTTGTTTCCTTTGCTCTTGGCCTAATATTACATAAACATAAAGGTAAAAATGTAGTAATAAAAATGGTGCATTGCTCAAAAGAACTTACATTCAGGAGTCACAGACCAGAAAAGGCTAGGGGGCTGGGTTGAACAAAATCAGTCCTCAATCAATGTTTTGTATTTATTCTCTTCAAACAGCGCTTCATTCTGGCTGCACTGTGTTAAGGAAAACTTGCACACGGTGCAGCCAGAGCACTCTCCTCCCAAAGTTCAATGCATGCGTGGTCGTGACGTCAGCGGCAGGTAAGGTCACGTGATTGGCAGTGGGGGCGCAGAAGGGGGGCCAACCTCGTTGAGTGCTCACGGCTACCTCCAAAGCAGATTCAAAGCAAAAAATGGAAGCACCTCCATGGGATTGGGTTAAAGTCAAATCTTTATTCCAAAAATACTATAAAAATAGAAAAGTGGTTGCAAAATACAGCAAAGGTTAGAGGATATATCGATTAAATCCCAGTGACCCACTGACGCGTTTCGGCTAATGAGCCGTAATCGTAGTGTGGTCAAAAGGCCTTATCCAGCTCCTTTTAAATTAAGAACTTAACCTTAATTGGCTACAATCAAAAACTGGGATTTAACCCCTATCCTTCCCATATTCTTTATATACATGACTTCCACAGCTTCATTCACCACAATAACAGCAGAGTGGAATGCAAGTGTTCAATGATATTGCTTTGTTTTGTTTAATTTAACACCAACTTATGAATACCGTATACATAAAGTTGTTAAATACTACTAACACAGTTAGTGTGCATGCAGTACAAGATGTCTCACGTATGGAATGTAGAATACAACATAACATAATTGACATTTGAATATCCTTATGAAAGCTTATGCTATTTCTCATACGCAATAACGTTATATCAGGGTATTAAATTTGAATTTGAAATATCAAGGCAAGAAAACTGTGGTAAAGGGTAGGGTAAACAACTGTGTCTTTAACCCAAAATTAATAATTATTACCAATCGATATATCCTCTGACCTTTGCTGTATTTTGCGACCACTTTTCTTTTTTTATAGTATTTTTGGAATAAAGATTTGACATTTTTAACCCAATCCCGTGGAGGTGCTTCCATTTCTCTTGTTAAGTGTATCCAGTCCACGGATCATCCATTACTTATGGGACATTAACTCCTCCCCAACAGGAAGTGCAAGAGGATTCACCCAGCAGAGCTGCTACATAGCTCCTCCCCTAACTGCCACTACCAGTCATTCTCTTGCACCCAACGAATAGATAGGATTTGTGAGAGGACTGTGGTGATTATACTTAGTTTCATACCTTCAATCAAAAGTTTGTTATTTTATAATAGCACCGGAGTGTGTTATTCCTTCTCTGGTAGAATTTGAAGAAGAATCTACCTGAGTTTTTCTATGATTTTAGCCGGAGTAGTTAAGATCATATTGCTGTTTCTCGGCCATCTGAGGAGAGGTAAACTTCAGATCAGGGGACAGCGGGCAGATTAATCTGCAAAGAGGTATGTAGCAGCTTATTATTTTCTGACAATGGAATTGATGAGAAAATTCTGCCATACCGATATAATGTAAACTCAGCCTTAAATGCAGTAGCAGCAACTGGTATCAGGCTGTCATGTATGTATATTTTACACTTCAGTATTCTGGGGAATGGCACTTCACTGGAATTATACTGTATGCATAAAACTTTAGCCTAATTTGCAGGGACTAGCAACAGGCTTTTTAATAACACTCAATTTATTAATGTTAAACGTTTTTTGCTGGCATGTAAAATCGTTTAATTTTCTGAGGTACTGGGTGAAAAAATGTTTTGGGCACTATTTTTTTCCACTTGGCAGTCGTTTTATTTAATTTATGACAGTTTACTGATCTCTCTCACTGTTATGTGTGAGGGGGAGGGGCCTTTTTTGGTGCTTTTGCTACGCATCAAAAAATTCAGTCAGAAGTTTATTGTCTTCCCTGCATGATCCGGTTCATCTCTACAGAACTCAGGGGTCTTCAAAACTTGTTTTGAGGGAGGTAATCACTCACAGCAGAGCTGTGAGATTGTAGTTGACTGTGATAAAAAAACGTTTATTTCTGTATTTTTTTTTTTTTTTTCTGCTATCAGGGTTAGTTATCCTTTGCTAATGGGAGCAATCCTTTGCTAAAATTGTGTTTTTTACAAAGATTTGATGCTATAACTTTTCAGTTTATTAATTTTCAACTGTCATAACTTTTTCTGTGCTTCTTATAGGCACAGTACGTTTTGATATTATAGTAAATTACTTGAAAAGTATTTCCAAGTTGCTAGTTTATTTGCTAGTGTGTTAAACATGTCTGATTCAGAGGAAGATATCTGTGCTATATGTGCTAAAGCCAAAGTGGAGCCCAATAGAAATTTATGTACTAACTGTATTGATGCTACTTTAAATAAAAGTCAATCTGTACAAATTGAACATATTTCACCAAACAACGAGGGGAGAGTTATGCCGACTAACTCGCCTCACGTGTCAGTACCTGCATCTCCCGCTAGGGAAGTGCGTGATATTGTAGCGCCGAGTACATCTGGGCGGCCATTACAAATCACATTACAGGATATGGCTACTGTTATGACTGAAGTTTTGGCTAAATTACCAGAACTAAGAGGTAAGCGTGATCACTCTGGGGTGAGAACAGAGTGCGCTGATAATATTAGGGCCATGTCAGACACTGCGTCACAATTTGCAGAACATGAGGATGGAGAGCTTCATTCTGCGGGTGACGGTTCTGATCCAAACAAACTGGATTCAGATATTTCAAATTTTAAATTTAAGCTGGAAAACCTCCGTGTATTACTAGTGGAGGTGTTAGCGGCTCTGAATGATTGTAACACAGTTGCAATACCAGAGAAAATGTGTAGGTTGGATAAATATTTTGCGGTACCGGCGAGTACTGACGTTTTTCCTATACCTAAGAGACTTACTGAAATTGTTACTAAGGAGTGGGATAGACCCGGTGTGCCGTTCTCACCCCCTCCGATATTTAGAAAGATGTTTCCAATAGACGCCACCACACGGGACTTATGGCAAACGGTCCCTAAGGTGGAGGGAGCAGTTTCTACTTTAGCTAAGCGTACCACTATCCCGGTGGAGGATAGCTGTGCCTTTTCAGATCCAATGGATAAAAAGTTAGAGGGTTACCTTAAGAAAATGTTTGTTCAACAAGGTTTTATATTGCAACCTCTTGCATGCATTGCGCCTGTCACGGCTGCAGCAGCATTTTGGTTTGAGTCTCTGGAAGAGACACTTGAATCAGCTCCATTAGATGAGATTACACACAAGCTTAAAGCCCTTAAGTTAGCTAACTCATTTATTTCAGATGCCGTAGTACATTTAACTAAACTTACGGCTAAGAATTCCGGATTCGCCATTCAGGCACGCAGAGCACTGTGGCTAAAATCCTGGTCAGCTGACGTTACTTCTAAATCTAAATTGCTTAATATACCTTTCAAAGGGCAGACCTTATTCGGGCCCGGGTTGAAAGAAATTATCGCTGACATTACAGGAGGTAAAGGCCATGCCCTGCCTCAAGACAGAGCCAAACCTAAGGCTAGACAGTCTAATTTTCGTTCCTTTCGTAATTTCAAAGCAGGAGCAGCATCAACTTCCTCTGCACCAAAACAGGAAGGAGCTGTTGCTCGCTACAGACAAGGCTGGAGACCTAACCAGTCCTGGAACAAGGGCAAGCAAGCCAGGAAACCTGCTGCTGCCCCTAAGACAGCATGAATCGAGGGCCCCCGATCCGGGAACGGATCTAGTGGGGGGCAGACTTTCTCTCTTCGCCCAGGCTTGGGCAAGAGATGTCCAGGATCCCTGGGCGTTAGAGATCATATCTCAGGGATACCTTCTAGACTTCAAATTCTCTCCCCCAAGAGGGAGATTTCATCTGTCGAGGTTGTCAACAAACCAAATAAAGAAAGAGGCGTTTCTACGCTGCGTACAAGGGTTTTACTCAAATCTGTTTGTGGTTCCCAAAAAAGAGGGAACTTTCAGGCCAATCTTGGATTTAAAGATCCTAAACAAATTCCTAAGAGTTCCATCGTTCAAAATGGAAACTATTCGGACAATTTTACCCATGATCCAAAAGGGTCAGTACATGACCACAGTGGATTTAAAGGATGCTTACCTTCACATACCGATTCACAAAGATCATTTACCGGTATCTAAGGTTTGCCTTTCTAGACAGGCATTACCAGTTTGTAGCTCTTCCATTCGGATTGGCTACGGCTCCGAGAATCTTCACAAAGGTTCTGGGTGCTCTTCTGGCGGTACTAAGACCGCGAGGAATTGCGGTAGCTCCGTACCTAGACGACATTCTGATACAAGCTTCAAGCTTTCAAACTGCCAAGTCTCATACAGAGTTAGTACTGGCATTTCTAAGGTCGCATGGATGGAAGGTGAACGAAAAGAAGAGTTCTCTCTTTCCACTCACAAGAGTTCCCTTCTTGGGGACTCTTATAGATTCTGTAGAAATGAAGATTTACCTGACAGAAGACAGGTTAACAAAGCTTCAAAATGCATGCCGTGTCCTTCATTCCATTCAACACCCGTCAGTAGCTCAATGCATGGAGGTGATCGGCTTAATGGTAGCAGCAATGGACATAGTACCCTTTGCACGTCTACATCTCAGACCGCTGCAATTGTGCATGCTAAGTCAGTGGAATGGGGATTACTCAGACTTGTCCCCTACTCTGAATCTGGATCAAGAGACCAGAAATTCTCTTCTATGGTGGCTTTCTCGGCCACATCTGTCCAGGGGGATGCCATTCAGCAGGCCGGACTGGACAATTGTAACAACAGACGCCAGCCTACTAGGTTGGGGCGCTGTTTGGAATTCTCTGAAGGCTCAGGGACAATGGAATCAGGAGGAGAGTCTCCTACCAATAAACATTCTGGAATTGAGAGCAGTTCTCAATGCCCTTCTGGCTTGGCCCCAGTTAACAACTCGGGGGTTCATCAGGTTTCAGTCGGACAACATCACGACTGTAGCTTACATCAACCATCAGGGAGGGACAAGAAGCTCCCTAGCAATGATGGAAGTATCAAAGATAATTCGCTGGGCAGAGTCTCACTCTTGCCACCTGTCAGCAATCCACATCCCGGGAGTGGAGAACTGGGAGGCGGATTTCTTAAGTCGTCAGACTTTTCATCCGGGGGAGTGGGAACTTCATCCGGAGGTCTTTGCCCAAATACTTCGACGTTGGGGCAAACCAGAGATAGATCTCATGGCGTCTCGACAGAACGCCAAGCTTCCTCGTTACGGGTCCAGATCCAGGGATCCGGGAGCGGTTCTGATAGATGCTTTGACAGCACCTTGGACCTTCGGGATGGCTTATGTGTTTCCACCCTTCCCGATGCTTCCTCGATTGATTGCCAGAATCAAACAGGAGAGAGCATCAATGATTCTAATAGCGCCTGCATGGGCACGCAGGACTTGGTATGCAGATCTAGTGGACATGTCATCCTGTCCACCTTGGTCGCTACCTCTGAAACAGGACCTTCTGATCCAGGGTCCCTTCAAACATCAAAATCTAATTTCTCTGAAGCTGACTGCTTGGAAATTGAACGCTTGATTTTATCAAAACGTGGTTTTTCTGAGTCAGTTATTGATACCTTAATACAGGCTAGGAAGCCTGTTACCAGAAAGATTTACCATAAGATATGGCGCAAATACTTAAATTGGTGCGAATCCAAGAGTTACTCATGGAGTAAGGTTAGGATTCCGAGGATATTGTCTTTTCTACAAGAAGGTTTAGAAAAGGGTTTATCCGCTAGTTCCTTAAAGGGACAGATTTCAGCTCTGTCCATTCTTTTACACAAACGTCTGTCAGAAGTTATGGACGTTCAAGCTTTTTGTCTGGCTTTAGCTAGGATCAAGCCTGTGTTTAAAATTGTTGCTCCACCATGGAGTTTGAACTTAGTTCTTAATGTTTTACAGGGGGTTCCGTTTGAACCCCTTCATTCCATTGATATCAAGTTGTTATCTTGGAAAGTTCTGTTTTTAATGGCGATTTCCTCGGCTCGAAGAGTCTCTGAGTTATCTGCCTTACATTGTGATTCTCCTTATCTGATTTTTCATTCAGACAAGGTAGTTCTGCGTACTAAACCTGGGTTCCTACCTAAGGTGGTCACTAACAGGAATATCAATCAAGAGATTGTGGTTCCATCTTTGTGTCCTAATCCTTCTTCGAAAAAGGAACGTCTGCTACACAATCTAGATGTAGTCCGTGCCCTGAAATTTTATCTACAGGCAACTAAGGATTTTCGACAAACGTCTTCCCTGTTTGTCGTTTATTCTGGTCAGAGGAGAGGTCAAAAAGCTTCGGCTACCTCTCTCTCCTTTTGGCTTCGTAGCATAATACGGTTAGCCTATGAGACTGCTGGACAGCAGCCTCCTGAAAGAATTACAGCACATTCTACTAGAGCTGTGGCTTCCACTTGGGCCTTTAAGAATGAGGCTTCTGTTGAACAGATTTGCAAGGCTGCAACTTGGTCTTCTCTTCATACTTTTTCCAAATTTTACAAATTTGACACTTTTGCTTCTTCGGAGGCTGTTTTTGGGAGAAAGGTTCTTCAGGCAGTGGTTCCTTCCGTATAAAGAGCCTGCCTGTCCCTCCCGTCATCCGTGTACTTTAGCTTTGGTATTGGTATCCCATAAGTAATGGATGATCCGTGGACTGGATACACTTAACAAGAGAAAACATAATTTATGCTTACCTGATAAATTTATTTCTCTTGTAGTGTATCCAGTCCACGGCCCGCCCTGTCACTTTAAGGCAGGTAATTTTTCCATTAAACTACAGTCACCACTGTACCCTATGGTTTTCCTTTCTCTGCATGTTTTCGGTCGAATGACTGGTAGTGGCAGTTAGGGGAGGAGCTATGTAGCAGCTCTGCTGGGTGAATCCTCTTGCACTTCCTGTTGGGGAGGAGTTAATGTCCCATAAGTAATGGATGATCCGTTGACTGGATACACTACAAGAGAAATAAATTTATCAGGTAAGCATAAATTGTTTTTTTGCTTTGAACCATCCTTTCTACAGACATATACTGCATTTTCTGCAATGGCATTTCAGATCATGACATGTTCTGCCTTGGGAACTTATCACATGTTCTATGAACTTGTGTACACAGCATACCTAACATGTTCGTCTGATTCTCTCTCATGCTTTGAATGCTGGTGATGTCTTTTTTTGACCACTTACCTGACCTCAGATGATGGGTACCTTGTCACTCTAGGTCAAACAGTGAAGGAAAAGAGGCAGCTCCTTCAGCTAAAACTCCCTTGTACCTAGATTTATAGATACTGACTGGTTTTACTGTGATGTGCTGCATTAGCCCCTCATTTGAAAGGACTTAATTACTTTGGTCAGATGAACAGTCACTTATTGTGGTGCATTAGCCAAGATACTCCTCCATCCCTACACAACATGTTGTCACATGTTAATGTTCAATCCCACCACATGTATAAATTTACCTACTAAGAAAGTTGAGTAAGGGCTGTTACCAGAGAGACTATGTATCATCCTCCACACAGAATTGGTTAAAATGGGATCTCATTTTGTTAGGGCTGTGGGTGTTATGCGCCATGTATAATGATGCCTTCATTGTGTCCAATGCAGACAGTCTTAACTGCATGCTTTCACAAAAACAAATCATTGTGTTCTTTCATTGTATTCTTTGCGCACAAAATGCAGTTAGAAGGCTTTGCGGATGATGCTTTTGCAGATCTAGGCAAAGAGATTTTCCACTTGCATGCCTTCATATGATTTGGATTATTATTAACTCTGTAGTTTGACTATGATATTGCAAGAATGATAAATAACTTACTTAGTGATTCCCCCCCCCCCAAAATAGATGCATACTTGCCTTACCATGTAACTAAAAAAACGGGTAGAGGTTATATGGAGAGAACTGAAGACTTATGGGAATTACTACCCACTCCAAAAGAACACGTCTTATATACCTGACCCTTTCAAATATATCTGAGTAGAAAGAAACTGAATTTTTAAGTGTGTATTTTCCCCTAATAATAATGTATTACATTTTTTTTCTGAAAAAAATAGATTTTTTCTTTCATGCTGTCTTAACCTTAACACATTTCTTTAGGCATGCTGGTAGTTTCCTCACATGAACCAGAACCTGTGGAACAGTTTCTTAAGTTGTCACAAGAACAACATCGGATTCAGCACAGTAATGATTATTCCTATCCTAAATGGTTTACTCCCAACACTCTTAAGTATTATGTCTTGCTTCATGATGTTAGTGAAGGGGATGAGCAAAGGTGAGTAAAGACAATAATTGTTTGTGAATCTATAAGGGGCCAGTATTTATAGATTGTGTTCAAAGCATGGTTGTATAAGCTAAGATATTGACTAACGTTTAGCTCTCCAGTGCTTATGTGGGGCCTATGATTACTTGTTTATATCTGAACTACTGAGGTGTATTACGGTATATCACCCAAGCTGAGCTCGGGCCTTCTATCTACAAATAGCTTGTTCCTAGAGCTGGAAAATACAGTCGTAACATATTCTAGCCAGGAAAGAAGTTGTTACCAACTCAGTAGGAAGAACGCTAACTTCTTATATCTACTGCAATTTATTACTAGTATTGGGCTAAAGATTCTCAGCCCTTGTCGATCATATCCACATTGGAAGAATTGACTGTACTGTATATTTCTGGATCTGTGTGTTTAGCTAGTTTTGTGGCAATACCATTCATACTAATGTATATATTGCTTATTTTCACGTTTGTTTATATGCAAGTATATCCTTTTTTTTTTTTTTTTCTTCTTTCATATTTTTGGAAGTTGTACAGTTTGTTTACTATCCTAGTGCATTTTATTATTGAGCTATTACTTGCATAATATCACAATCCCTGCAAATGGGTTAAATCAGGGCTCGACAAACCCAGGAGCCAGGGAACCACTGGCTCCTAGAATTTTACCCCTGGCTCCTAACTTTTTGGCACTGCAGATTGAGACCAGCACCGGGTAATGCCCTCCTGGGCTCTGATGCACAGTGGACTGGCTGGCGACCTTCAGCCCCACAATACAAGAAATTCAAAACTCCACAGCACCAGATATGAATGTAAATCTTCTTTATTTAAATATTAAAAGCATATAAAGAACAGGCATACCTGTTCTTTATATGCTTTTAATATTTAAATAAAGAAGATTTACATTCATATCTGGTGCTGTGGAGTTTTGAATTTCCTAACTTTTTGGGTTATTCTCCATATATCTATATACAACTACCACTGTCTGGCTCCTAAATATTCTTGCATGCTCCTAATTTTTAAACTGATTTGTCTAGCACTAGGTTAAATGCATAGTCAGTCAGCTCTAGAGCAGGAGTCCTCTTCTGAGATAAAGCTGAACACATCATGTAAACTAATGACGAGGCATATGCGTGTATCCACCAATAACCAGCTAGCTCCCAGAATGCATTGCTACTCTTGAACTGACTTAAAGGGATAGTCTACTTGAAAATCTTTGTTGTTTAAAAAGATAGATAATCCCTTTATTACCCATTCCCATGTACTTTTTACCATCTGCCGACTGCCCCCTTATTTTAGTTCTTTTGACACTTGCAATTTAGCCAATCATTCCTGACTCATAAATAACTCCACGGGAGTGATCACATTGCTATCTAAATATGACACACATAAACTAGCAGTATCTAACTGTGAAAATGCACTGATGTGAGAGGAGGCCTGCAAGGGCTTAGAAATTAGCATATGAACCTAACTAGATTTAGCTTTAAACAAAGAAAACCAAGAGAACAAAGCACATTTGATAAAATTACATGACCTATCTGAATCATGAAACTTTATTTTTTACTAGACTATCCATTTAACAGAACTTTTTCCTTTTGCTCATTTTTTGTATAAAACTGTTTTATTGACTATTGCATGAGCATTTTACAAACATTAAAGTGCACGAAACCCAAAAATGTTCTTTCATGATTCAGATACAGCATACAACTTTAAACAACTTTCTAATTTACTTCTAGTGTCTAATAGGCTTTGTACATTATGCACCAATCCCCTACACATGGTCTTGTCTTTTTTGCAAGTATAGCTAGACAATCTATTTAGTACAAAAGTCTGACATGAGGGTGATTAGCAAAATCATCATTTGTTGACTACTGTATTTAATATCTCTTTTCTCTTGTTAAGTGTATTCAGTCCACGGATCATCCATTACTTATGGGATATATTCCCTTCCCAACAGGAAGTTGCAAGAGGATCACCCAAAGCAGAGCTGCTATATAGCTCCTCCCCTCCACGTCATATCCAGTCATTCTCTTGCAACTCTCAACATAGTAGGAAGGTGTGAGAGGAGTGTGGAGTTTTTATACTTAATTATTTCTTCAATCAAAAGTTTGTTATTTTAAATGGCACCGGAGTGTGCTGTTTTTCTCTCAGGCAGTATTTAGAAGAAGAATCTGCCTGCGTTTTCTATGATCTTAGCAGAAGTAACTAAGATCCACTGGCTGTTCTCGCACATTCTGAGGAGTGGGGTAACTTCAGAAAGGGAATAGCATGCGGGGTTCCCTGCAGATGAGGTATGTGCAGTAAAATATTTTTCTAAGGAATGGAATTGACTAAGAAAATACTGCTGATACCGATGTAATGTAAGTACAGCCTTAAATGCAGTAGTAGTGACTGGTATCAGGCTGATGAATGTATGTGCAGTAAAGTAATTTTCTAAGGAATGGAATTTGACTAAGAAAATGCTGTTAATACTGAAGTAATATATGAGCCTTAACTGCAGTAGAAGCGACTGGTAGCAGGCTTATTGATAACACTACATAACTTTTAAAATGTATGTTTAAAACGTTTACTGGCATGTTATTCGTTTTTGTGAGGTACTTTGGTGATAAATCTTTTGGGGCATGATTTTTTCCACATGGCTGACGTATATTTCTGCATAGAAAAGGTTAACTGAGTTTTCCCACTGTTGTAATATGAGTGGGAGGGGCCTATTTTAGCGCTTTTTTGCGCAGTAAAAATTCAGTCACAGTCTTCCTGCTTCTTCCTCCTTGATCCAGGACGTCTCTAGAGAGCTCTGGGGTCTTCAAAATTCATTTTGAGGGAGGTAATCAGTCACAGCAGACCTGTGACAGTGTGTTTGACTGTGATAAAAACGTTAATTGTTAAATTGATTATCCGTTTTGGGTATTAAGGGGTTAATCATCCATTTGCTAGTGGGTGCAATACTTTGCTAACTTAATACATTTACTGTGAAAATTTGGTTGCTATAACTGATTTGGTTCATTGTTATTTCAACTGTGACAGTTTTTTTTTTTTTTTTTTGCTTCTTAAAGGCGCAGTAGCGTCTTTTATATTGCTTGTAAACTTATTTGAAAGGATTTTCCAAGCTTGCTAGTCTCATTGCTAGTCTGTTTAAACATGTCTGACACAGATGAATCTGTTTGTTCACTATGTTTGAAGGCCAATGTGGAGCCCCATAGAAATATGTGTACTAAATGTATTGATGTCACTTTAAATAAAAGTCGGTCTTTATCTGTAAAGAAATTATCACCAGTCAACGAGGGGGAAGTTATGCCGACTAACTCTCCTCACGTGTCAGTACCTTCGCCTACCACTCGGGAGGCGCGTGATATTGTGGCGCCAAGTACATCAGAGAGTCCCATGCAAATCACTTTGCAAGACATGGCTGCTGTTATGACAGAGGTATTATCTAAATTGCCAGAATTAAGAGGCAAGCGCGATAGCTCTGGGTTAAGGACAGAGCGCGCTGATGATGTGAGAGCCATGTCCGATACTGCGTCACAATTTGCAGAACATGAGGACGGAGAGCTTCATTCTGTGGGTGACGGATCTGATCCAGGGAGACCGGATTCAGAGATTTCTAATTTTAAATTTAAGCTTGAGAACCTCCGTGTATTGTTAGGGGAGGTATTAGCGGCTCTGAATGATTGTAACACGGTTGCAATTCCAGAGAAATTATGTAGGCTGGATAGATACTATGCGGTGCCGGTGTGTACTGACGTTTTTCCTATACCTAAAAGGCTTACAGAGATTATTAGCAAGGAGTGGGAAAGACCCGGTGTGCCCTTTTCCCCTCCTCCGATATTTAGGAAAATGTTTCCAATAGACGCCACCACACAAGACTTATGGCAGACGGTCCCTAAGGTGGAGGGAGCAGTTTCTACTTTAGCTAAACGTACCACTATCCCGGTGGAGGATAGTTGTGCTTTTTCGGATCCAATGGATAAAAAATTAGAAGGTTACCTTAAGAAAATGTTTGTTCAACAAGGTTTTATCTTACAGCCCCTTGCATGCATTGCGCCTGTCACTGCTGCTGCGGCATTCTGGTTTGAGTCTCTGGAAGAGGCCATTCGCACAGCTCCATTGGATGAGATTATGGACAAGCTTAAAGCACTTAAGCTAGCTAACACATTTGTTTCTGATGCCGTTGTATATTTAACCAAACTAACGGCTAAGAACTCCGGATTCGCCATCCAGGCGCGCAGAGCGCTATGGCTTAAATCCTGGTCAGCTGACGTGACTTCTAAATCTAAATTGCTTAATATTCCTTTCAAAGGGCAGACCTTATTCGGGCCCGGCTTGAAAGAAATTATTGCTGACATTACTGGAGGTAAGGGTCATACTCTTCCTCAGGACAGGGCCAAGTCAAAGGCCAAACAGTCTAATTTTCGTGCCTTTCGTAACTTCAAGGCAGGAGCAGCATCAACTTCCTCCGCTTCAAAACAGGAAGGAACTGTTGCTCGTTACAGACAGGGCTGGAAAGCTAACCAGTCCTGGAACAAGGGCAAGCAGGCCAGAAAACTTCTGCCCCTAAGACAGCATGAAGAGAGGGCCCCCTATCCGGAAACGGATCTAGTGGGGGGCAGACTTTCTCTCTTCGCCCAGGCTTGGGCAAGAGCTGTCCAGGATCCCTGGGCGTTAGAGATCATATCTCAGGGATATCTTCTGGACTTCAAAGCTTCTCCTCCACAAGGGAGATTTAATCTTTCAAGGTTATCAGCAAACCAAATAAAGAAAGAGGCATTTCTACGCTGTGTACAAGACCTCTTAGTAATGGGGGTGATCCACCCAGTTCCGCGGACGGAACAAGGGCAAGGTTTTTACTCAAATCTGTTTGTGGTTCCCAAGAAAGAGGGAACCTTCAGACCAATCTTGGACCTAAAAATCTTAAACAAATTCCTAAGAGTTCCATCATTCAAAATGGAAACTATTCGAACCATCCTACCCATGATCCAAGAGGGTTAATACATGACCACAGTGGACTTAAAGGATGCCTACCTTCACATACCGATTCACAAAGATCATTATCGGTACCTAAGATTTGCCTTTCTAGACAGGCATTACCAGTTTGTAGCTCTTCCCTTCGGGTTAGCTACGGCCCCGAGAATTTTTACAAAGATTCTGGGCTCACTTCTGGCGGTGCTAAGACCGCGAGGCATAGCGGTGGCTCCGTACCTAGACGACATTCTGATACAAGCATCAAGTTTTCAAATTGCCAAGTCTCATACAGAGATAGTTCTGGCATTTCTGAGGTCGCATGAGTGGAAGGTGAACGTGGAAAAGAGTTCTCTATTACCACTCACAAGAGTTCCCTTCCTGGGGACTCTTATAGATTCTAAAGAGATGAAGATTTACCTGACGGAGTCCAGGTTATCAAAGCTTCTGAATGCTTGCCGTGTCCTTCATTCCATCCCACGCCCGTCAGTAGCTCAGTGCATGGAAGTAATCGGCTTAATGTTAGCGGCAATGGACATAGTACCATTTGCGCGCCTGCATCTCAGACCACTGCAATTATGCATGCTAAGTCAGTGGAATGGGGATTACTCAGATTTGTCCCCTCTACTAAATCTGGATCAAGAGACCAGAGATTCTCTTCTCTGGTGGCTTTCTCGGGTCCATCTGTCCAAGGGGATGACCTTTCACAGGCCAGATTGGACGATTGTAACAACAGATGCCAGCCTTCTAGGTTGGGGCGCAGTCTGGAACTCCCTAAAGGCTCAGGGATTATGGACTCAGGAGGAGAAACTCCTCCCAATAAATATTCTGGAGTTGAGAGCAATATTCAATGCTCTTCTAGCTTGGCCTCAGTTGGCAACACTGAGGTTCATCAGATTTCAGTCGGACAACATCACGACTGTGGCTTACATCAACCATCAAGGGGGAACCAGGAGTTCCCTAGCGATGTTAGAAGTCTCAAAGATAATTCGCTGGGCAGAGTCTCACTCTTGCCACCTGTCAGCGATCTACATCGCAGGCGTGGAGAACTGGGAGGCGGACTTTCTAAGTCGCCAGACTTTTCATCCGGGGGAGTGGGAACTTCATCCGGAGGTCTTCGCTCAACTGATTCATCGTTGGGGCAAACCAGAACTGGATCTCATGGTGTCTCGCCAGAACGCCAAGCTTCCTTGTTACGGATCCAGGTCCAGGGACCCGGGAGCGGCGCTGATAGATGCTCTGGCAGCCCCTTGGGTTTTCAACATGGCTTATGTGTTTCCACTATTTCCGCTGCTACCTTGACTGATTGCCAAGATCAAACAGGAGAGAGCATCTGTGATTCTGATAGCGCCTGCGTGGCCACGCAGGACCTGGTATGCAGACCTAGTGGACATGTCGTCCTGTCCACCATGGTCTCTGCCTCTGAGACAGGACCTTCTAATACAAGGTCCTTTCAACCATCCAAATCTAATTTCTCTGAGGCTGACTGCATGGAGATTGAATGCTTGATCCTATCAAAGCGTGGCTTCTCGGAGTCAGTTATTGATACCTTAATACAGGCACGGAAGCCTGTTACCAGAAAAATTTACCATAAGATATGGCGTAAATATTTATATTGGTGCGAATCCAAGAGTTACTCATGGAGTAAGGTTAGGATTCCTAGGATATTGTCCTTTCTACAAGAGGGTTTAGAAAAGGGCTTATCTGCTAGTTCGTTAAAGGGACAGATTTCTGCTCTGTCTATTCTTACACAAAAGTCTGGCAGAAGTTCCAGACGTCCAGGCTTTTTGTCAGGCTTTGGCTAGGATTAAGCCTGTGTTTAAGACTGTTGCTCCTCCGTTGAGCTTAAACTTGGTTCTTAAAGTTCTTCAAGGGGTTCCGTTTGAACCCCTTCATTCCATTGATATTAAGCTTTTATCTTGGAAAGTTCTGTTTTTGATGGCTATTTCCTCGGCTCGAAGAGTCTTGGAGTTATCTGCCTTACATTGTGATTCTCCTTATCTGATTTTCCATTCAGACAAGGTAGTTCTGCGTACTAAACCTGGGTTTTTACCTAAGGTAGTTTCTAACAGGAATATCAATCAGGAGATTGTTGTTCCATCATTATGTCCTAATCCTTCTTCAAAGAAGGAACGACTTTTGCATAATCTGGACGTAGTCCGTGCCCTGAAGTTCTATTTACAGGCAACTAAAGATTTTCGTCAAACTTCTTCCCTGTTTGTCGTGTACTCTTGACAGAGGAGAGGTCAAAAAGCTTCGGCAACCTCTCTCTCCTTTTGGCTTCGTAGCATAATACGTTTAGCCTATGAGACTGCTGGACAACAGCCCCCTGAAAGAATTACAGCTCATTCCACTAGAGCTGTGGCTTCCACCTGGGCCTTTAAGAATGAGGCCTCTGTTGAACAGATTTGCAAGGCTGCAACTTGGTCTTCGCTTCACACTTTTTCAAAATTTTACAAATTTGACACTTTTGCTTCTTCGGAGGCTGTTTTTGGGAGAAAGGTTCTACAGGCAGTGGTTCCTGCCTTGTCCCTCCCATCATCCGTGTACTTTAGCTTTGGTATTGGTATCCCATAAGTAATGGATGATCCGTGGACTGAATACACTTAACTAGAGAAAACATAATTTATGCTTACCTGATAAATTTATTTCTCTTGTAGTGTATTCAGTCCACGGCCCACCCTGTCTTTTTTAAGGCAGATCTAAATTTTAATTAAAACTCCAGTCACCACTGCTCCCTATGGTTTCTCCTTTCTTGTCTTGTTTCGGTCGAATGACTGGATATGACGTGGAGGGGAGGAGCTATATAGCAGCTCTGCTTTGGGTGATCCTCTTGCAACTTCCTGTTGGGAAGGGAATATATCCCATAAGTAATGGATGATCCGTGGACTGAATACACTACAAGAGAAATAAATTTATCAGGTAAGCATAAATTATGTTTTTGCAGGACTGGATTTATCCCATTGCATTTTAAGTTCTTTATTAAATACCAAATATATTGTTTAGTTTTTATCATTTATGTTCTTGTGCAGGGCTGATTCAATATATGAGGATATGATTCAAAGATATGGAACTCAGGGCTGCTATTTACTCAAAATTAATTCTCGAACATCCAGCAAAGGAGTGGATGAGCAGATTCCAGATCCTTGGAGTCAGTATATTCAGAAAAATAGCATCCAAAACCAGGTGGGTTAAGCAATTTGATCAATTTGATTGAGATATAGAACACTCACCTTACAACTAAAACTAATTTGAGTAAGTTGAGGATTACTATGCTGTGCAGCTTTCATTATGTGAATAAGTTGTTGGAAGAGACATTAAAGGACTATTAAACACAGCATTTCAACAACACACAAAATGTTTGAAAATGAAACATTGCAACATGTTTGTATTACTTATTTGCTTCATTTTGCTGTAAAATACATCAGAAAATTGTACTTGTTCCATTTTCTGCCAGGGGGGCTTGGGTTAATACTTTTAGCTAATTGATCTATGAGGCTTTGTTAACCCACCTCCTACCTCACATATTTTGTACTCATTTGCTTTTTTTAAGGTGGAATATCAGCCTTGCATCAACAATCATGATAGGAAAATAATTATTTGCAATAGCAGTGAGCATACAAGGTAGTTTAGGTGTTTAATTTCCCTTTAAAGATATCATATGTGCAAAATCTGTGTTTACCAAATCTTTAAAAGCATTAAGACTATTGTTTTGCTAGCACAGAATAAGAGGCTTTGCAAATTAGACCAGCTCTGGAATACACATTTGAAAGCCTGGTGGAGGTTGGGCCATTATGGTCGAAATATGACATGATCTAATCCATTGGAATGCATGCTCTAATCCATTAGAATGCATGCTCTAAGCCATTAGAATGCATGCTCTAAGCCATTAGAATGCATGCTCTAAGCCATTAGAATGCATGCTCTAAGCCATTAGAATTAAGGCGGGTGTTTGAAGAACCCTGAGGTAGAGTATGACATTTTAAACAACTTTCTAATTTACTTCTATTATCAATGTTCTTCGTTCTCTTGGTATCTTTTGTTGAAAAGCAGGGATGTAAGCTTAAGAGACAGCATTTCTAGAGCACTGTATGGCAGCAGTTTTGTAAGATGACACCCATTTGCAAGAGCACTAGATGGCAGCACTGTTTTCTGCAATGTGGTGCTCCAGATGCCTACCTATGTAGCTCTTAAACAAAGGATACAATGGGAAGAAGTAAATTGGAAACTTTTTTTTAAATTGTATACTCTAAATTAAAAAAAGAAAATTTTTAAGTTTCATATCCCTTTATCTTACTGCACCTTTCAAAATGGTGCTAAGGGCAATGTGGCTCCTAAAATTTTAATTGTGGCTTTAACTTTTTTTTCTTACTTTTTGTCTATCAATCTTTTCTCCTAGGTTCCAAATTAAAGGGATAGAAAGGTCAAAATTGAAATGTGCATGTGTGCATATCAATTTGAAATATATAAATGTTTTTGTGTTTTATACTTTCATTAGCAAAAATGCTCCTAGTAAAAGTTATTACTGGTTTTCAGCTGCATACTCGCATATTATGTGAAGGCCCGTGCTCCAGTCTTCAAACACCATGCATGCTCTGAGACCTGGTGGTGGTGTGTATTGCTTCTAAAGACATAATTTGTGTCATACAAGCCACTGCTGACTCTCTGAAAGCTGTGGTGTTTAAATACTGGAGCACGTATGCTGCTGAAAAACAGTAACAACTTTTACTAGAAGCATTTTTGCTGATGAAAGTATTTTGCAAAATGATTATATTTCAAATTGAAATGTACCCATGCACATTTAATTTTTGACCTTTCTATCCCTTTAATTTCTCATTTTCATGTATGTAAAAATACAGACTTAGGTTGGTATTGTCATTTGTTTAATTTCTGTTTGGATCTAGAACATTGCAAACACTAAATTATGCATAATTGGAAAGTGTGCTTACTTATTTATTTCTTATTTTAGGATTCCTATGAAGATGGGTCTTACACAGCTGTATCCAATAAAAATTCAGACAATGTAATATCTTTGGATGGATTAGAACATTCTATGAAAGGTTAGAATGGAATATAAACACATCTATTTAAAGTGATAGTAAATCCTAGCGTTTGTGAAACACTAGGATTTACTAGTCGAACAAAAAAGGGGACTTTCAGTCATGAAGTATAAAATACTTCATGCTGAAAGTTGTTTTATTTGTCTGAATCGTTCACTTCGCTGAGCGCCTCAGGCAGCCCACCGCAGAACCCTATTTTACTGTGAGGTGATCTTAAGCCAATAGCGTGATAGCTATCCAGCATGGCGCCAGTTTTCCCGCATGGCTATTTGCTAAGAGATGGAAACCTCACCTCAAAGCAAAATAGCATTCTGCTGTGGACTGCCTGAGAAGCTCAGTGTGGTGAAAGATTCAGACAAATAAAGGAACTTTCATCATGAAGCATTTTATACTTCATGACTGAAAGCCTCCTTTATTTGTTCCACTGGTAAATCCTAGCGTTTCCCAAGCACTATGATTTACTATCACTTTAAACTTGTTAATAAATTTTGCTTTCACTTTTGATTAAAAGGATATTCATTTATTTAACAAAAATGCTTTATGAAAGATGAATTCACTAAAAATAATTTTCTTCTATATTTCTATAATTCACTAAAAATAATTTTCTTCTATATTTTAAACTCCTGCTGTGGATATTGTACCAGCAGTATACTTATCTGAAGTTGCAGAGCAGCTTCCTAGGTGCATGATTTATGCCCATGTGTTTACTGGGTATGTGCATTTTTGGATGTTTGACATTCGTTTGTATAAATAAATGGGGCAAATATGGTTGTAACTAGCAGCGTATGGCTCTTTTTGGAGACAGATTTATTCTCTAATAGTGGAACACACAAAGATCTCTGCAAATCCAGATTTTTGTGTGTTGCACTATACAGAATGTCTTAAAATGCACATACTTTAGAGAAAGGAATCTCACAAATATTCAGTATATATTTTTCTTTTGCATTCATTACTTTTGGGAATTCAGAACCTGGCCACCAGGAGGAGGCAAAGACAACCCAGCCAAAGGCTTAAATACCTCCCCCACTTCCCTCATCCCCCAGTCATTCTTTGCCTCTCGTCATAGGAGGTTGGCAGAGAAGTGTCAGAAGTTCGAAATAGTAGTTTTAAGTAGTCCTGTCAGCCTCTCAGTGAGGGCATGGATGAAAGTTAGAGTCCGGAGATGCAGGGAGAGTTTTCCTGCAAACCCATTAACAGCTCCTTTGGTAATCAGCGTTGATGAGTTTCACTGCCTACCTCTCTTCACTCAAGTCCATGTCAGAAGCGAGGCTACTATCTGTCACACTTGAAGGGCCGTATTCCTGTTCCACGGTGTAGATCGTTTAATATTATTTCAATATGTGAATGTAATGTTAACGAAACAAGGTAGTGGCCCAGTGGGACTCCTTTTATCTTAATAAGGAATCATGGGTTGATATCTCCTGAGGGGGGTTATTGAACAGGGGGGGGACTTTTAATCATGTTTGTTATATGGTTTTATCTGCAAACGTGTAGCTTTACTTAGGCTCACGGCCTTTACGGAAGATAACGGCCTTCTTTTAATGACTCAATCTTTCCAGATTCGCACTCTTTTGTGACTGGCACGGTGCACCTCGTGTCGGGTGCGGTTACATTGTTTTTCACTTCCGTATGCTGATGGTGTGCGACTGAGAGAGTCTAGCTCGTGGGTTGTCTGGTTCACAGAAGGTGGTGAGTGCCCCAGCCATTGGGGGTGTCAAGGGGTGACAGTTAGTTTTATCTTTTTGTAATCTAAAGATTATGGAGGATTCTGATATGCGGGACATGGATGCCTCAAATACTGGGTAAAGGCTGTGTCTTGTGATGAATATGAAATGGCCCGGGTAATGCCCATCAGTTATGTTGTGGGTGCCGTTCTAGAGTACTCTCTTCTCCTGAGTCTGGGAGCTTAGAGTGCGTTGAGCCATCCGCCTCCAAGGTTTTTTATGACCCGTGAGGCGCATGCCCAAGACCCTTTCCTGGCTATGCAGGCAGGTGTCCCTATGGCCTTCACTCCTCCGGAGAGTGGCTTGTTTCCCCGCCGGAGGTTACTGCACGGTTCCGCATGGCCATTTCTATGGCATTGTCTCATTTATATCTCCCAAGTGAAGTATTTCACCGATACTGTTCGTGCTCCGTTAACCTAGGCCCATCAAGCGTGGGATCGCCCGATTCAGTTCGGCCTTTCGGGGAAACGTTGGCCCCTGAGGCTTCAGGGGCCCCCAGTCTCGGAGCTGAGGTCTCCAGCAGATTCTGGGACGGATGATTTTGCCTTCCGTTATAGGTTGGCTTGCCTTAGGGTTCTTTTAAGACATGTTTTGGCAATGTTAGAGGATCCCAGTCCTAGTGGGCAGCGGGATCCGAGGCCTTAGAAGTTGGATGGTAAAATGGATATGACGTTAGGGGATGAAGCCAATCTCCTTATCGTCTTCATTTTATTTTTTATATATTTTTCAGTTCCTTTTTTGAGCTTGGGTGAATGGGACCTCTACTCGACTGGTCCTGTTGTCGTTCTCATTCACCTTGGGCATTCACCCGATGGGTGCTGCCGTTCATTTTATTTTTGATTCAGATTTATGTGTTTTAATTTGTTTTTCCTTGAGCTCAGGTCTGTAAGATTTCGTTTTATGAATGTTCTTTTTTGGAGCCGATACTTGCGTCTCATGGTTGCGTGGGCACTCCCTCGGGAGTTGCGCACTTGTTGAATATTAGCATTTTCGTTTCTTGTTCATTTATCGATCCTTTGGGACTAATTTCTTGGACCTTCAACAGTTCCTGAGTGCTCTTAAACCAGGCTGGTACTGGTCGGGGGCTTTTTCAGCTGTTACCAGGGTTCATGTCACCTTTGTGGTGCTGAGGATACCTCTAGGCCTATTCTATGGACTCCGGGCTCGGGTCCTACTGATGCATGAGGCCTGTGGGTTTCATGAAACTTCTCCGGATGGAGGGTTGTACGTATCACTCTAAGGGTGGTCGATTCGGGCTATTCGCCTGGGCTGTGCTACTGCTTTGGCAGACGACTCTAGGTTCTTCAGGTCCCTGAGACTTTAAACTGTTATTTCCTTTAAATGGAAGTTGGGAGAGGTGTTTGACCTGTTTGGTCTGTTGTGCTGGGTGAATAACGTTTGGTTTTTGCTCAAGGTTCTTCCGGACGCTGACTTGTTAGCCTAATGCGCTCCTTCTTTTGATGGCGGAGCTTCATCCTTCCCCACTTTTAGGGGGAATCGTCTGGTTGGGTGTGCGGGCATGTTTTTCCTCTGTTCCGAGTCATGTTACTCTGAGAGGTGGTGTGCAGGAGTTCCCTGCCTTCTGTGGGAGTTGTATCTCCAACGTTTGCCTGCTCAAGGTAGTTTCCTTGAATAATAGCTTTTTGACTATCATCTATTTCAGATGACTATCATGACTATCATCTATTTCAGCTAATTCCCTCGGTCGGACTACGGTCTTTGCCGTTAGGGTGTGTTGCATCCTCGATGTTACGCTAGCCTTGGGGCTTGTCAGTAGCGATGTTGAGGTTGGGTACGGAGGGCAGCCCTTCGAGGATCTGACAAGACATCCTCCAGTGGCACAGACAGAGAAAACTGGACTCCTGGTTCAATACCAGGCAGGGCCCAGCAAGGGTATCACCAGCAACGTCCCAGCCGTGCCGTTTGCATTTATATTGCTGTTGCCATGTCTGTGTGTATCACGTGTTGCCACTTGCCTACGAGATTTCTTGCGATCCATTTCTCTGGATGCTGATTCTCAGACTGTTCAGGAGTCCTTCGTTACTCTTGAGTTTGAGGCTTTCTAGATCGCCAGATCTATGGCCTTTAGAGGTGCGCTCCTCCTTGGAGGAGGCAGTTGGGGTTCTCTCCGAATTTAGATCTTTTCATTGTCCATTGTCGAGAACCCTGGCCTGGTCCTTGTCTCTCCGTGGATGGGTGTGGACGGTTCGGTTCTCACTTGAGGTTGTAGTCCCATGAGCCCTCTTCGTTGGGGCTGGGGCTCTGTGAGAGATGCCTTTGTGACAGTGGCTCAAGCTTTATGCCTTTTTGATGGGCCCCTACCTGTCTTCTGGTGCATTCACAATGTTCCTATAGACTCCAGGTTCTTTTCAACAGTGTTGGCGATGTGGCCCAGGGGTCTCGCCTCTATGGTAGGGTTTTTTTTTTCTGTTGTTCATTTCCTTCTCTTTTAGAGTAGGGTTTGGGTTCTTCGGGTTCGGATTTACCTTAGTATCGTGGAGTCCTGGGGGTCCTTGGTCCTGCCTTGCAGGGTTTTTTTCCCTTCCTGTGTTTCAGGTTCCTTGGAGGGGAGCTGTGATGCAGTGTCTGGTTCCTCCGTTCCTGCAGCAGGAGACTGAGGGTTTTGCTCCCGTGGGGGCTTCTACTACGGGTATCCAGTATATGGATGCTGTGGGTTTTGGGGGCTTCTTCCCTTGGGAAGTGTTCCATTTTTTTGGTCCATGACTGCGTGTAGGGGGGTCTCGTCTCCGAGCACAATGTTTCTTTGACTCACGGTAGCATGCTGCTTGTAGCAGCGGTTTAACAGAGGATTTTGTTCCTTGTTGATCCTCTCTTCTCTCCTGTAATCTGGGACTCTTGTTCTTCGGTCATTTGTCTAGCCTTTGGGCTGGGACCGTTATCCTGGACGTAAAGTTAGGCATCGGTTACTCTGTGCAGTGTTGACAGTTCTGCTGTGACCCCTTTCCTTGAGGGAGGACTTTGGATGTCTTCCTCCTTTCTACCGGCGTCTGGTGCCGGGAGGGGGCGCTTCTTGCAGTTGCTATTCGGTGGGCTGTACGCCCTTGGTGGTTTACAGTTGGAACCATCCACAGCGATTTGCTTAGTGATGGTGTATCCAGTTACAGCTACTTGCTTTCGTCTGGATGCTAACTAGTTTGACGCACCTTTAGGCAGTTTTGAGTTAGCGTTAGGGTCAGCCTTTCTTTTAGAGGCTGGTCTTTGAGAGTTCCTGTTCAGACGTTTTGAGTTTCTCTGAGCTCTGTTCTAGGTGCTGGGATATTTATCCTGTTCCTGCTGTCTCCGGCTATCTAGCCTCCAGATCTAGATATGTCATGGAGCATTCCTGGAGTACCTTTAGGGTATGGTATGGGATTGGGGGACATGAGGGTTTCCTCAAGTCCTTTTTGAGGACATGTTCCCTGTGTATGGATCCTTCTTTTTGGGTCCTTGTATTCTAGGGAGTTTGTCTCCCTGGGAGTTGCCTTTGTAAAGACAACCATGGGTTGCTTTTAGGTGTTGAGTGGGATAAGTTACTTTGGTTTTCTTGAGATGCGGTCCTTATCTTATGCCGGGTACCTTCTTAGGTGTTGTGTCCCGTGGGGCAGACGCTTCGAAGGTTGTTTGGACCCGACGGACTCTAGATCTGAGTGGTCTCTAGTTCGGCTTTTACGGTGGTGTAACTGATTTGCAGTTACCTGGGCTTGGGTTTTTCTCCGTGTCATTTGTACTTATTTCTTCTTTTTTGGGTGTTGGGTAATTCAGGCTGCGGTGCCTTTCGAAGGGGCCGCCTTTTGTACCCACACGTTATTGCATTCAGTGTCCTCTAACTTGGATATTGTTTTCCCAAAAGTAATGAATGCAGCTGTGGACTCTTCCCTTTTAAGAAGAAAAACATAAATTATGCTTACCTGATAATTTTCATTTTCTTCTGAAGGGAAGAGTCCACAGCTCCTGTCCGTGTTTTATCTCTATGAGGCGGCTGTACATTTTTTGTTCTTCTGGCACCTTTTCTCACCCTGATATTTATCCTACTGTTCCTTGTTCCCTTTAGAGAATGACTGGGGGATGAGGGAAGTGGGGGAGGTATTTAAGCTTTTGGCTGGGGTGTCTTTGCCTCCTCCTGGTGGCCAGGTTCTGAATTCCCAAAAGTAATGAATGCAGCTGTGGACTCTTCCCTTCAGAAGAAAATGAAATTATCAGGTAAGCATAATTTTTTTATTAGGATGTTAAATTGCATTTTAGATTTTAAGATTTCTTCTACTTAGTTTTTATTGTCTACAAACAAAAATAGAAAAAAAACTGTGCTGATGTCTTATTTGCACCACTAACCTATATGATATTAACCCTCAAAAAACCCTATGAAAATTACAATAACATTGCGGCCTGATTAAAAAAAAACCAAAAAAAAACCCCAACTATCTATCAATTCACAAGGTCAATAAAGGTAATAAAATATATATAAACAATATTTATTGCTGTAAATATTTAGATATTAAAATAAACTTATCTATAAAAATAAATGTTTCGGGACTATTGGCTTAAAAAATAAATTTTCATAAAATTTTGTATTTATCTCCATAAGTTTTAATTCCATTGGCTTTTAAATAAAGTAACATAGAAATTCATCATGCACATCACATCAGTGTCACAGGGAGTTTTAACTGCCTCCGGCAATGACGACGGAGATGGCAGTCTCTCTTCCTGGCTGCAAAGTGGTGGACCGCCAATATTCATCCTCCACACTCTGTATAGTGTCATCCATTGCTCTCTATTGGTTAAACTTAATAAATAATATATTTGCAAATCATGTATGTTTGTCAGGAAGAACAAAGCTGTTAAGGGTTCTATCTGTCCAATTATATATAGCAGTGATTGTTGATTAACCTTAAAGACTTACACTGCTGAGATATTTACCACACAGAAAGCAAAAAAAGTAATTTTCTTTGTAATTTTTTTCATATCTTATATGGCAATCCACGGCATGTAAGTCATTTATTTTCTAAATGATGCAGTCAGTTTATGGTCCCACATGTAGCATGAAATTACCTTGCTATTACACCAAAAGCAAGCATCCTTTACTTTATGTTTCTAAAATTAATAATTGAAATTATCCACTTTGCCTGATCTTGACTCGCTGTCGTAGGAATATATTATCAAATACATAATCAAATATTAGGTACAGTTTAAATTTACATCAAATTACTTTTGACAATATATGCATGCCTTTATACATGTCCCCTTCCCAAAAAAATCTTACATGAATAAATAGTAATCCTATATAGATCTTCCATGAAATATTGCCTATTTTTTCACTCGACCTTTATTGGGATCCCCCCAAATTTGTATTTCCTCAGAGAATAAATTATCTACGTACCATGAAACCAACTACAACACAAAAAGAGGTTTCTGCAATGTGTTTTTTATTACTATAATAAGCACTTGACTCCTTTCTGTACATGAAGCCCTGTCATTCAGATGAGGGGGTATTATCACATATAAGGGCTTTTTTGTTTGCTAACCCTGCAGATTAGGTCCTATTCTATGATGTATTTGCTATTGATATAACATCACCTGGCAGTTGGAAGAATAAAAGACCACTCATTTGAAAGAAGAGGATCACCTCTTTAAAATGTAGGAACAAACATTCAACTATCCCTTCCCAAAGATCTTTTTTTTTCCTTCTTGATATGGTTATGGATCAATGAAAGTCCTTGAGTAACAGAATAACTAGTTTATATTCTTTAAGTTTTTTGATATGAGAGGCACACTCAAGTATATAGTCACATAGTAATAAAGAAACAGGCTAATACAACACATAGTTATATTAACTAGAATATTAAAAGTTAAAATAATAATCTCTGTATATTAGTAACAATGCTCGTTATGAAGTTAGTGCTGATTCAGAGTTACTCAGCATTCAGAATTATATTATTGCATCTGATCAGTGGTAGGTTCTGGTAACCTTTCCACAATTTAATCTACTTTAATCCATTATTTTCTTCTATAAGGTACGACGAGTCCACTGATTCATCCTTTACTTGTGGGATATTATCCTCCTGCTAACAGGAAGTGGCAAAGAGCACCACAGCAGATCTTTCTATATAGCTCCTCCCTTAGCTCCACCCCCCAGTCATTCTCTTTGCCTACTCTAAGTACTAGGAGAATCCAAAGGCTACTCATGGTGTAAGATCAGGATTCCCAGGATTTTGTCCTTTCTCCAAGAAGGATTGGAGAAGGGGCTATCAGCTAGTTCCTTAAAAGGACAGATATCTACTTTATCAATTCTACTGCACAAGCGTCTGGCAGATGTTCCAGACGTTCAGTCGTTCTGTCAGGCTTTAGTTAGAATCAAGCCTGTGTTTAAACCTGTTGCTCCACCATGGAGTTTGAATTTAGTTCTTAAAGTTCTTCAAGGGGTTCCGTTTGAACCTATGCATTCCATAGATATTGAGTTTCTATCTTGGAAAGTTCTGTTTTTAGTTTCTATCTCTTTGCCTCGAAGAGTTTCTGAACTATCTGCATTACAATGCGACTCGCCTTATCTTGTTTTCCATGCTGATAAGGTGGTTTTGCGTACCAAACCTGGATTCCTTCCTAAGGTTGTTACTAATAGGAATATCAATCAGGAAATTGTTGTTCCTTCTCTGTGTCTTAATCCTTCCTCTAAGAAGGAGCGTCTGTTGCACAACTTGGACGTGGTTCGTGCTTTGAAGTTTTACTTGCAAGCAACCAAAGATTTCCGTCAAACATCTTCTTTGTTTGTTGTCTATTCTGGAAAACGTAGAGGTCAAAAAGCTACGGGTACCTCTCTTTTTGGCTGAAAAGCATCATCTGTTTGGCATACGAGACTTCTGGACAGCAGCCTCCTGAAAGGATTACAGCTCACTCTACGAGAGCGGTGGCTTCCACATGGGCATTTAAAAATGATGCTTCTGTTGAACAGATTTGTAAGGCTGCGACTTGGTCTTTGCTTCATACCTTTTCCAAATTTTATACTTTTGCTTCTTCGGAGGCTGTTTTTGGGAGAAAAGTTCTTCAAGCAGTGGTGCCTTCTGTTTAACCATCTGTCTTGTCCCTTCCGTTCATCCGTGACCTGTAGCTTTGGTATTGTATCCCATAAGTAAAGGATGAATCCATGGACTCGTCGTACCTTATAGAAGAAAAGTAAATTTATGCTTACCTGATAAATTAATTTCTTCTATGGTACGACGAGTCCACGGCCCGCCCTGTCATTTTAAGACAGATTATATTTTTTGATTTTAAACTTCAGTCACCTCTGCACCTTTTTAGTTTCTCCTTTTCTTTCATGTAATTAGCAAGAGTCCATGAGCTAGTGACGTATGGGATATACATTCCTACGAGGAGGGGCAAAGTTTTCCAAACCTCAAAATGCCTATAAATACACCCCTCACCACACCCACAATTCAGTTTTACAAACTTTGCCTCCCATGGAGGTGGGGAAGTTTGTGCTAGATTCTACGTTGATATGCGCTTCGCAGCAGGCTGAAGCCCGGTTTTCGTCTCAGAGTGCAGTGAATGTCGGAGGGATGTGAAGAGAGTATTGCCTATTTGAATACCATGGTCTTCCTCTAGGGGATCTATTTCATAGGTTCTCTGTTATCGGTCGTAGAGATTTCTTCTCCTACCTCCCTTTCAGATCGATGATATACTCTTATATACCATTACCTCTACTGTTTCTCGTTTCAGTACTGGTTTGACTATCTACTATATGTAGATGAGTGTCTTATGGTAAGTAAGTCTTATTTCTATTTATGACACTCAAAGCTATGGTTGGGCACTTTTTATGTAAAGTTCTAAATATATGTGTTTAAACTTATATTTGCCATGATTCAGGATAATCAGTATTCCTTCATTCAGACTGTCAGTTTCTTTTTTTTTGGGAAATGCATATAATTTTATTTTTCTTACCTCAAAATTTTCAATTTACTTTTTTTCAAAAATTGCGGGCTGTTAGGCTCGCGGGTGCAGAAAATGCTTCTATTTATTGCGTCATTCTTGGCGCAAGACTTTTTTGGCACAAAAAATTTAGTCATTTCCGGCGTCATAGTGGGCGTCCGAAGTTTTCACGTAATTGCGTCATTTTTGACGTATGTGTATTGCGGACGTTTTTTTGGCGTAAAAAAATATGGGCGTTATACTTGGCGCCAGTTTTTTTCACATTATTTCAGTCTCACTTTTTAGTTGCTTCTGGTTTTCTAGAGGCTTGTTTCATTTTGCATTTTTTCCCATTCCTGAAACTGTCATTTAAGGAATTTGATAATTTTGCTTTATATGTTGTTTTTTCTCTTACATATTGCAAGATGTCACTACCTGACCCTGGATCAGAATCTACTTCTGGAAAAGCGCTGCCTGATGTCGGTTCTACCAAAGCTAAGTGCATTTGTTGTAAACTTTTGGTAACTGTTCCTCCGGCTGTAGTTTGTGGTAGTTGTCATGATAAGCTATCAAACGCA
Organism: Bombina bombina; assembly: GCF_027579735.1. Classification (NCBI taxonomy): domain Eukaryota; kingdom Metazoa; phylum Chordata; class Amphibia; order Anura; family Bombinatoridae; genus Bombina; species Bombina bombina. The sequence goes on along the minus strand of NC_069503.1, from coordinate 865,984,727 downwards.
GATAGCATTTCCATTAGTAATAATCCATTACCTGTTGTTGTTCCTTCAACATCTAATGTTCCGGATGTTCCTGTTAATGTTAAAGAATTTGTTTCTAATTCTATTCGGAAGGCTCTGTCTGTTATTCCTCCTTCTAGTAAATGTAAGAGGTCTTTTAAAACTTCACATATTTCAGATGAATTTTTAAATGACCGCCATCATTCGGACTTATCTATTTCTGATGAGGATCTATCTGGTTCAGAAGATTCTACCTCAGATATTGACACTGATAAATCTTCATATTTGTTTAAGATGGAGTTTATTCGTTCTTTACTTAAAGAAGTGTTAATTGCATTAGATATGGAGGAGTCTAGTCCTCTTGATATTAAAACTACTAAACGTTTAAATTCAGTTTTTAAACCTCATGTAGTTATTCCAGAAGTTTTTCCAGTTCCTGATGCTATTTCAGAAGTAATTTCTAGGGAATGGAATAGTCTGGGTACTTCATTTACTCCTTATCAGAGGTTTAAGAAATTGTACCCTTTGCCATCTGATAGATTAGAGTTTTGGGAGAAAATCCCCAAAGTTGATGGGGCTATCTCTACTCTTGCTAAACGTACTACTATTCCTACGGCAGATAGTACTTCGTTTAAGGATCCTTTAGATAGGAAGCTTGAATCCTTTCTAAGGAAGGCTTATTTATGTTCAGGTAATCTTCTTAGGTCTGCTATTTCTTTGGCTGATGTTGCTGCAGCCTCAACTTTCTGGTCAGACCATAATGCTTATAGCATTGTTAAACTCCTTCAACATGCTAATAACTTTATTTGTGATGCCATTTTCGATATCATTAAAATTGATGTCAGGTATATGTCTTTAGCTATTTTAGCCAGAAGAGCTTTATGGCTTAAGTCTTGGAATGCAGATATGACTTCTAAGTCAACTTTGCTTTCTCTTTCTTTCCAAGGTAATAAATTATTTGGTTCTCAGTTAGACTCAATAATTTCAACTGTTACTGGGGGGAAGGGAGCCTTTTTACCTCAGGATAAAAAATCTAAAGGTAAATATAGGGCTGCTAATCGTTTTCGTTCCTTTCGTCAGAATAAGGAACAAAAGCCTGACCCTTCCTCTAAAGGAACAGTTTCCGTTTGGAAACCTTCTCCAGTCTGGAATAAATCCAAGCCTTTTAGAAAATCAAAACCAGCTCCCAAATCCGCATGAAGGTGCGGCCCTCATTCCAGCACAGCTGGTAGGGGGCAGGTTACGATTTTTCAAGGATGTTTGGATCAATTCGATTCAAAGTCTTTGGATTCAGAACATTGTTTCACAAGGGTACGTAATAGGTTTCCAGGTAAGACCGCCTGTGAGAAGATTCTTTCTTTCACGCATTCCAGTAAACCCAGTAAAGGCTCAAGCGTTTCTGAAATGTGTTTCAGATCTGGAGTCAGCTGGGTTAATTGTGCCAGTTCCATTTCTGGAACAGGGCCTGGGGTTTTATTCAAATCTGTTCATTGTTCCAAAGAAAGAGAATTCTTTCAGACCAGTTCTGGATCTAAAAATATTGAATCGTTATGTAAGGATACCAACATTCAAGATGGTGACTATAAGGACTATTCTGCCTTTTGTTCAGCAAGGGCATTATATGTCCACAATAGACTTACAGGATGCATATCTTCATATTCCAATTCATCCGGATCATTATCAGTTCCTGAGATTCTCTTTTCTAGACAAGCATTACCAGTTTGTTGCTCTTCCTTTTGGCCTAGCAACAGCTCCAGGGATCTTTTCGAAGTTTCTCGGTTCCCTTCTTTCTGTAATCAGGGAGCAGGGTATTGCAGTATTTCCTTATTTGGACGATATCTTGTTACTTGCTCAGTCTTTACATTCTGCAGAATCTCACACAAATCAACTTGTGTTGTTTCTTCAAAGACATGGTTGGAGGATCAATTTACCAAAGAGTTCCTTGATTCCTCAGACAAGGGTAACCTTTTTGTGTTTCCAAATAGATTCAGTGTCCATGACTTTGTCTCTAACAGAAAAGAGACATCTGAAATTGGTTTCAGCTTGTCGCAACCTTCAGTCTCAATCTTTATCTTCGGTAGCTTTGTGCATGGAAATTTTAGGTCTCATGACTGCTGCATCGGACGCAATCCCTTTTGCTCGTTTTCACATGAGATCTCTTCAGCTTTGTATGCTGAACCAATGGTCCAGGGATTATACAAAGATATCACAATTAATATCCTTAAATCCCAATGTTTGTTCTTCTCTTACTTGGTGGTTAGATCACCATCGTTTAGTTCAAGGGGCCTCTTTTGTTCGTCCAACCTGGACTGTGATCTCAACAGATGCGAGTCTTTCAGGCTGGGGAGCTGTATGGGGATCTCTGACAGCGTAGGGGGTTTCGGAATCTCAGGAGGCGAGATTACCAATCAACATTTTGGAACTCCGTGCGATTTTCAGAGCTCTTCAGTTCTGGCCTCTTCTGAAGAGAGAATCGTTTATTTGTTTTCAGACAGACAATGTCACAACAGTGGCATATGTCAATCATCAAGGGGGGACTCACAGTCCTCAGGCTATGAAAGAAGTATCTCGGATACTTGTATGGGCGGAATCCAGCTCCTGTCTAATTTCTGCGGTTCACATCCCAGGTATAGACAATTGGGAAGCGGATTATCTCAGTCGCCAGACGTTATATCCGGGCGAATGGTCTCTTCACCCAGAGGTATTTCTTCAGATTGTTCAAATCTGGGGGCTTCCAGAAATAGATCTGATGACCTCTCATCTGAACAAGAAACTTCCCAGGTATCTGTCCAGATCCAGGGATCCTCAGGTGGAAGCGGTGGATACGTTGTCACTTCCTTGGAATTATCAACCTGCTTATATCTTTCCGCCTCTAGTTCTTCTTCCAAAAGTGATTTCCAAAATCCTAATAGAGCGTTCGTTTGTACTGCTGGTGGCTCCAGCATGGCCACACAGGTTTTGGTATGCGGATCTCGTTCGGATGGCAAGTTGCCAACCATGGACACTTCCGTTAAGGCCAGACCTTCTGTCTCAAGGCCCATTTTTCCATCAGGATCTCAAATCATTAAATATGAAGGTATGGAAATTGAACGCTTAATACTTAGTCATAGAGGTTTCTCTGACTCAGTGATTAATACTATGTTACAGGCTCGTAAATCTGTCTCTAGAAAGATCTATTACCGAGTCTGGAAGACTTACATTTCTTGGTGTTCTTCACATAAATTCTCTTGGCATTCTTTTAGAATTCCTAGAATTTTACAGTTTCTTCAAGATGGTTTGGATAAGGGTTTCTCTGCAAGTTCCTTGAAAGGACAAATCTCTGCTCTTTCTGTTCTTTTTCACAGAAAGATTGCTAATCATCCTGATATTCATTGTTTTGTACAGGCTTTGGTTCGTATCAAGCCTGTCATTAAGTCAATCTCTCCTCCTTGGAGTCTCAATTTAGTTTGGAGGGCTTTACAGGCTCCTCCGTTTGAACCTATGCATTCTCTGGATATTAAATTACTTTCCTGGAAAGTTTTGTTCCTTTTGGCCATCTCTTCTGCTAGAAGAGTTTCTGATTTATCTGCTCTTTCTTGTGAATCTCCTTTTCTGTTTTTCATCAGGATAAGGCGGTGTTGCGGACTTCATTTAATTTTTTACCTAAAGTTGTGAATTCCAACAACATTAGTAGAGAAATTATTGTCCCTTCATTGTGTCCTAATCCTAAGAATTCTCTGGAAAGATCTTTACATTCTTTGGATGTAGTAAGAGCTTTGAAATATTATGTTGACGCTACTAAAGATTTCAGAAAGACTTCTAGTCTATTTGTTATCTTTTCTGGTTCTAGGAAAGGTCAGAAGGCTTCTGCCATTTCTTTGGCGTCTTGGTTAAAGTCTTTGATTCATCATGCTTATGTGGAGTCTGGTAAATCCCCGCCTCAAAGGATTACGGCTCATTCTACTAGGTCAGTTTCTACTTCCTGGGCTTTTAGGAATGAAGCTTCTGTTGATCAGATTTGCAAAGCAGCAACTTGGTCTTCTTTGCATACTTTTACTAAATTCTTCCATTTTGATGTTTTCTCTTCTTCTGAAGCAGTTTTTGGTAGAAAAGTACTTAAGGCAGCTGTTTCAGTTTGATTCTTCTACTTATAATTTCAGGGTTTTTTTCATTATAAGATTAAAACTTTTTGATTTGGGTTGTGGATTATTTTTTCAGCAGAATTGGCTGTCTTTATTTTATCCCTCCCTCTCTAGTGACTCTTGCGTGGAAGTTCCACATCTTGGGTATTTGCTATCCCATACGTCACTAGCTCATGGACTCTTGCTAATTACATGAAAGAAAACATAATTTATGTTAGAACTTACCTGATAAATTCATTTCTTTCATATTAGCAAGAGTCCATGAGGCCCACCCTTTTTGTGGTGGTTATGATTTTTTTGTATAAAGCACAATTATTCCAATTCCTTATTTTTTTATCCTTTCGCTCCTTTCTTATCACCCCACTTCTTGACTATTTGTTAAACTGAATTGTGGGTGTAGTGAGGGGTGTATTTATAGGCATTTTGAGGTTTGGGAAACTTTGCCCCTCCTGGTAGGAATGTATATCCCATACGTCACTAGCTCATGGACTCTTGCTAATATGAAAGAAATGAATTTATCAGGTAAGTTCTTACATAAATTATGTTTTTCTTCCTGTACCTTCAGTCGAATGACTGGGGGGTGGAGCTAAGGGAGGAGCTATATAGACAGCTCTGCTGTGGTGCTCTTTGCCACTTCCTGTTAGCAGGAGGATATCCCACAAGTAAAGGATGAATCTGTGGACTCGTCGTACCATAGAAGAAATTAATTTATCAGGTAAGCATAAATTTACTTTTTTATTTTTTATGGAAAACCAAATATTTTACTAACTTAATCTTTTTTAGGAATGTGTGTTCATATGATTTGGAATAATCAGTTACTTAGTCCTCAGAGTTTTGCAACTTGTCCACATAAAATTTTTGTTGTTCCTTCCAATACATTAAATTACTTTCTTGCATTTAAAATAAATATACCAAGAGAAGGAAGAAATGTTGATAATAGGAGTAAATTAGAAAGTTGCTTAACATTTCATGCTCTATCTGAATCACAAAATACATTTCTCTTGTTAAGTGTATCCAGTCCACGGATCATCCATTACTTATGGGATATTAACTCCTCCCCAACAGGAAGTGCAAGAGGATTCACCCAGCAGAGCTGCTATATAGCTCCTCCCCTAACTGCCATTACCAGTCATTCTCTTGCACCCAACAAATAGATAGGATGTGTGAGAGGACTGTGGTGATTATACTTAGTTTCATACCTTCAATCAAAAGTTTGTTATTTTATAATAGCACCGGAGTGTGTTATTCCTTCTCTGGTAGAATTTGAAGAAGAATCTACCTGAGTCTTTCTATGATTTTAGCCGGAGTAGTTAAGATCATATTGCTGTTTCTCGGCCATCTGAGGAGAGGTAAACTTCAGATCAGGGGACAGCGGGCAGATTAATCTGCAAAGAGGTATGTAGCAGCTTATTATTTTCTGACAATGGAATTGATGAGAAAATTCTGCCATACCGATATAATGTAAACTCAGCCTTAAATGCAGTAGCAGCAACTGGTATCAGGCTGTCATGTATGTATATTTTACACTTCAGTATTCTGGGGAATGGCACTTCACTGGAATTATACTGTATGCATAAAACTTTAGCCTAATTTGCAGGGACTAGCAACAGGCTTTTTAATAACACTCAATTTATTAATGTTAAACGTTTTTTGCTGGCATGTAAAATCGTTTAATTTTCTGAGGTACTGGGTGAAAAAATGTTTTGGGCACTATTTTTTTCCACTTGGCAGTCGTTTTATTTAATTTATGACAGTTTACTGATCTCTCTCACTGTTATGTGTGAGGGGGAGGGGCCTTTTTTGGCGCTTTTGCTACGCATCTAAAAATTCAGTCAGAAGTTTATTGTCTTCCCTGCATGATCCGGTTCATCTCTACAGAACTCAGGGGTCTTCAAAACTTGTTTTGAGGGAGGTAATCACTCACAGCAGAGCTGTGAGATTGTAGTTGACTGTGATAAAAAAAACATAATTTATGTAAGAACTTACCTGATAAATTCATTTCTTTCATATTAGCAAGAGTCCATGAGCTAGTGACGTATGGGATATACATTCCTACCAGGAGGGGCAAAGTTTCCCAAACCTCAAAATGCCTATAAATACACCCCTCACCACACCCACAATTCAGTTTAACGAATAGCCAAGAAGTGGGGTGATAAAAAAGTGCGAAAGCATATAAAATAAGGAATTGGAATAATTGTGCTTTATACAAAATCATAACCACCACAAAAAAAGGGCGGCCCTCATGGACTCTTGCTAATATGAAATAAATGAATTTATCAGGTAAGTTCTTACATAAATTATGTTTTCTTTCATGTAATTAGCAAGAGTCCATGAGCTAGTGACGTATGGGATAATGATTACCCAAGATGTGGATCTTTCCACACAAGAGTCACTAGAGAGGGAGGGATAAAAATAAAGACAGCCAATTCCTGCTGAAAATAATCCACACCCAAAATAAAGTTTAACGAAAAACATAAGCAGAAGATTCAAACTGAAACCGCTGCCTGAAGTACTTTTCTACCAAAAACTGCTTCAGAAGAAGAAAATACATCAAAATGGTAGAATTTAGTAAAAGTATGCAAAGAGGACCAAGTTGCTGCTTTGCAAATCTGATCAACCGAAGCTTCATTCCTAAACGCCCAGGAAGTAGAAACTGACCTAGTAGAATGAGCTGTAATTCTCTGAGGCGGAGTTTTACCCGACTCAACATAGGCAAGATGAATTAAAGATTTCAACCAAGATGCCAAAGAAATGGCAGAAGCTTTCTGGCCTTTCCTAGAACCGGAAAAGATAACAAATAGACTAGAAGTCTTTCTGAAAGATTTAGTAGCTTCAACATAATATTTCAAAGCTCTAACAACATCCAAAGAATGCAACGATTTCTCCTTAGAATTCTTAGGATTAGGACATAATGAAGGAACCACAATTTCTCTACTAATGTTGTTGGAATTCACAACTTTAGGTAAAAATTCAAAAGAAGTTCGCAACACCGCCTTATCCTGATGAAAAATCAGAAAAGGAGACTCACAAGAAAGAGCAGATAATTCAGAAACTCTTCTGGCAGAAGAGATGGCCAAAAGGAACAAAACTTTCCAAGAAAGTAATTTAATGTCCAATGAATGCATAGGTTCAAACGGAGGAGCTTGAAGAGCCCCCAGAACCAAATTCAAACTCCAAGGAGGAGAAATTGACTTAATGACAGGTTTTATACGAACCAAAGCTTGTACAAAACAATGAATATCAGGAAGATTAGCAATCTTTCTGTGAAAAAGAACAGAAAGAGCAGAGATTTGTCCTTTCAAGGAACTTGCGGACAAACCTTTATCTAAACAATCCTGAAGAAACTGTAAAAGTCTCGGAATTCTGAAAGAATGCCAAGAAAAATGATGAGAAATACACCAAGAAATATAAGTCTTCCAGACTCTATAATATATCTCTCTAGATACAGATTTACGAGCCTGTAACATAGTATTAATCACAGCGTCAGAGAAACCTCTTTGACGAAGAATCAAGCGTTCAATCTCCATACCTTTAAATTTAAGGATTTCAGATCCTGATGGAAAAAAGGACCTTGTGACAGAAGGTCTGGTCTTAACGGAAGAGTCCACGGTTGGCAAGAGGCCATCCGGACAAGAACCGCATACCAAAACCTGTGAGGCCATGCCGGAGCTACCAGCAGAACAAACGAGCATTCCTTCAGAATCTTGGAGATTACTCTTGGAAGAAGAACTAGAGGCGGAAAGATATAGGCAGGATGATACTTCCAAGGAAGTGATAATGCATCCACTGCCTCCGCCTGAGGATCCCGGGATCTGGACAGATACCTGGGAAGTTTCTTGTTTAGATGGGACGCCATCAAATCTATTTCTGGAAGTTCCCACATTTGAACAATCTGAAGAAATACCTCTGGGTGAAGAGACCATTCGCCCGGATGCAACGTTTGGCGACTGAGATAATCCGCTTCCCAATTGTCTACACCTGGGATATGAACCGCAGAGATTAGACAGGAGCTGGATTCCGCCCAAACCAAAATTCGAGATACTTCTTTCATAGCCAGAGGACTGTGAGTTCCTCCTTGATGATTGATGTATGCCACAGTTGTGACATTGTCTGTCTGAAAACAAATGAATGATTCTCTCTTCAGAAGAGGCCAAAACTGAAGAGCTCTGAAAATTGCACGGAGTTCCAAAATATTGATCGGAAATCTCACCTCCTGAGATTCCCAAACTCCTTGTGCCATCAGAGATCCCCACACAGCTCCCCAACCTGTGAGACTTGCATCTGTTGAAATTACAGTCCAGGTCGGAAGCACAAAAGAAGCCTCCTGAATTAAACGATGGTGATCTGTCCACCACGTTAGAGTGTCGAACAATCGGTTTTAAAGATATTAATTGAGATATCTTTGTGTAATCCTTGCACCATTGATTCAGCATACAAAGCTGAAGAGGTCGCATGTGAAAACGAGCAAAGGGGATCGCGTCCGATGCAGCAGTCATAAGACCTAGAATTTCCATGCATAAGGCTACCGAAGGGAATGATTGTGACTGAAGGTTTCGACAAGCTGCCATCAGTTTTAGACGCCTCTTGTCTGTTAAAGACAGAGTCATGGATACTGAATTTATTTGGAAACCCAGAAAGGTTACCCTTGTCTGAGGAATCAATGACCTTTTTGGTAAATTGATCCTCCAACCATGATCTTGAAGAAACAACACAAGTCGATTCGTATGAAATTCTGCTAAATGTAAAGACTGAGCAAGTACCAAGATATCGTCCAAATAAGGAAATACCACAATACCCTGTTCTCTGATTACAGACAGAAGGGCACCGAGAACCTTTGTAAAAATTCTTGGAGCTGTAGCAAGGCCAAACGGCAGAGCCACAAACTGGTAATGCTTGTCCAGAAAAGAGAATCTCAGGAACCGATAATAATCCGGATGAATCGGAATATGCAGATATGCATCCTGTAAATCTATTGTGGACATATAATTCCCTTGCTGAACAAAAGGCAAGATAGTCCTTACAGTTACCATCTTGAATGTTGGTATCCTTACATAACGATTCAATATTTTTAGATCCAGAACTGGTCTGAAGGAATTCTCCTTCTTTGGTACAATGAAGAGATTTGAATAAAACCCCATCCCCTGTTCCTGAACTGGAACTGGCATAATTACTCCAGTCAACTCTAGATCTGAAACACAATTCAGAAATGCTTGAGCTTTTACTGGATTTACTGGGACACGGGAAAGAAAAAATCTCTTTGCAGGAGGTCTCATCTTGAAACCAATTCTGTACCCTTCTGAAACAATGTTCTGAATCCAAAGATTGTGAACAGAATTGATCCAAATTTCTTTGAAATACGTAACCTGCCCCCTACCAGCTGAGCTGGAATGAGGGCCCCACCTTCATGTGGACTTAGAAGCAGGCTTTGCCTTTCTGGCTGGCTTGGATTTATTCCAGATTGGAGATGGTTTCCAAACTGAAACTGCTCCTGAGGATGAAGGATCAGGTTTTTGTTCTTTGTTGAAACGAAAGGAACGAAAACGGTTATTAGCTCTGTTTTTACCCTTAGATTTTTTATCCTGTGGTAAAAAAGTTCCTTTCCCACCAGTAACAGTTGAAATAATAGAATCCAAATGAGAACCAAATAATTTGTTACCCTGGAAAGAAATGGAAAGTAGAGTTGATTTAGAAGCCATATCAGCATTCCAAGTCTTAAGCCATAAAGCTCTTCTAGCTAAAATAGCTAGAGACATAAACCTGACATCAACTCTGATAATATCAAAGATGGCATCACAGATAAAATTATTAGCATGCTGAAGAAGAATAATAATATCATGAGAATCATGATGTGTTACTTGTTGCGCTAAGGTTTCCAACCAAAAAGTTGAAGCTGCAGCAACATCAGCCAAAGATATAGCAGGTCTAAGAAGATTACCTGAACACAGATAAGCTTTTCTTAGAAAGGACTCAATTTTCCTATCTAAAGGATCCTTAAACGAAGTACCATCTGACGTAGGAATAGTAGTACGTTTAGCAAGGGTAGAAATAGCCCCATCAACTTTAGGGATTTTGTCCCAAAATTCTAATCTGTCAGACGGCACAGGATATAATTGCTTAAAACGTTTAGAGGGAGTAAATGAATTACCCAATTTATCCCATTCTTTGGAAATTACTGCAGAAATAGCATTAGGAACAGGAAAAACTTCTGGAATAACCACAGGAGATTTAAATACCTTATCCAAACGTTTAGAATTAGTATCAAGAGGACCAGAATCCTCTATTTCTAAAGCAATTAGAACTTCTTTAAGTAAAGAACGAATAAATTCCATTTTAAATAAATATGAAGATTTATCAGCATCAACCTCTGAGACAGAATCCTCTGAACCAGAAGAGTCATCAGAATCAGAATGATGATGTTCATTTAAAAATTCATCTGTAGGGAGAGAAGTTTTAAAAGATTTTTTACGTTTACTAGAAGGAGAAATAACAGACATAGCCTTCTTTATGGATTCAGAAACAAAATCTCTTATGTTATCAGGAACATTCTGCACCTTAGATGTTGAAGGAACTGCAACAGGCAATGGTACTTTACTAAAGGAAATATTATCTGCTTTAACAAGTTTGTCATGACAATCAATACAAACAACAGCTGGAGGAATAGCTACCAAAAGTTTACAGCAGATACACTTAGCTTTGGTAGATCCAGCACTAGACAGCGATTTTCCTGTAGTATCTTCTGACTCAGATGCAACGTGAGACATCTTGCAATATGTAAGAGAAAAAACAACAACATATAAAGCAAAATTGATCAAATTCCTTAAATGACAGTTTCAGGAATGGGAAAAAATGCCAAAGAACAAGCTTCTAGCAACCAGAAGCAATGAAAAATGAAACTTAAATAATGTGGAGACAAAAGCGACGCCCATATTTTTTAGCGCCAAATAAGACGCCCACATTATTTGGCGCCTAAATGCTTTTTGGCGCCAAAAATGACGCCACATCCGGAACGCCGACATTTTTGGCGCAAAATAACGTCAAAAAATGACGCAACTTCCGGCGACACGTATGACGCCGGAAACGGAAAAGAATTTTTGCGCCAAAAAAGTCTGCGCCAAAAATGACGCAATAAAATGAAGCATTTTCAGCCCCCGCGAGCCTAACAGCCCACAGGGAAAAAAGTCAAATTTTTGAAGGTAAGAAAAATGATTAAATCAAATGCATTATCCCAAATATGAAACTGACTGTCTGAAAAATAAGGAAAGTTGAACATTCTGAGTCAAGGCAAATAAATGTTTGAATACATATATTTAGAACTTTATAAACAAAGTGCCCAACCATAGCTTAGAGTGTCACAGAAAATAAGATTTACTTACCCCACGACACTCATCTACATGTTTTGTAGAAAGCCAAACCAGTACTGAAACGAGAATCAGCAGAGGTAATGGTATATATAAGAGTATATCGTCGATCTGAAAAGGGAGGTAAGAGATGAATCTCTACAACCGATAACAGAGAACCTATGAAATAGACCCCGTAGAAGGAGATCACTGCATTCAAATAGGCAATACTCTCCTCACATCCCTCTGACATTCACTGCACGCTGAGAGGAAAACCGGGCTCCAACTTGCTGCGGAGCGCATATCAACGTAGAATCTAGCACAAACTTACTTCACCACCTCCATCGGAGGCAAAGTTTGTAAAACTGAATTGTGGGTGTGGTGAGGGGTGTATTTATAGGCATTTTGAGGTTTGGGAAAGTTTGCCCCTCCTGGTAGGAATGTATATCCCATACGTCACTAGCTCATGGACTCTTGCTAATTACATGAAAGAAAGTTTATTTCTGTATTTTTTTTTTTTTTTTTTTTTTCTGCTATCAGGGTTAGTTATCCTTTGCTAATGGGAGCAATCCTTTGCTAAAATTGTGTTTTTTTACAAAGATTTGATGCTATAACTTTTCAGTTTATTAATTTTCAACTGTCATAACTTTTTCTGTGCTTCTTATAGGCACAGTACGTTTTCATATTATAGTAAATTACTTGAAAAGTATTTCCAAGTTGCTAGTTTATTTGCTAGTGTGTTAAACATGTCTGATTCAGAGGAAGATATCTGTGCTATATGTGCTAAAGCCAAAGTGGAGCCCAATAGAAATTTATGTACTAACTGTATTGATGCTACTTTAAATAAAAGTCAATCTGTACAAATTGAACATATTTCACCAAACAACGAGGGGAGAGTTATGCCGACTAACTCGCCTCACGTGTCAGTACCTGCATCTCCCGCTCGGGAGGTGCGTGATATTGTAGCGCCGAGTACATCTGGGCGGCCATTACAAATCACATTACAGGATATGGCTACTGTTATGACTGAAGTTTTGGCTAAATTACCAGAACTAAGAGGTAAGCGTGATCACTCTGGGGTGAGAACAGAGTGCGCTGATAATATTAGGGCCATGTCAGACACTGCGTCACAATTTGCAGAACATGAGGACGGAGAGCTTCATTCTGCGGGTGACGGTTCTGATCCAAACAAACTGGATTCAGATATTTCAAATTTTAAATTTAAGCTGGAAAACCTCCGTGTATTACTAGGGGAGGTGTTAGTGGCTCTGAATGATTGTAACACAGTTGCAATACCAGAGAAAATGTGTAGGTTGGATAAATATTTTGCGGTACCGGCGAGTACTGACGTTTTTCCTATACCTAAGAGACTTACTGAAATTGTTACTAAGGAGTGGGATAGACCCGGTGTGCCGTTCTCACCCCCTCCGATATTTAGAAAGATGTTTCCAATAGACGCCACCACACGGGACTTATGGCAAACGGTCCCTAAGGTGGAGGGAGCAGTTTCTACTTTGGCTAAGCGTACCACTATCCCGGTGGAGGATAGCTGTGCCTTTTCAGATCCAATGGATAAAAAGTTAGAGGGTTACCTTAAGAAAATGTTTGTTCAACAAGGTTTTATATTGCAACCTCTTGCATGCATTGCGCCTGTCACGGCTGCAGCAGCATTTTGGTTTGAGTCTCTGGAAGAGACACTTGAATCAGCTCCATTAGATGAGATTACACACAAGCTTAAAGCCCTTAAGTTAGCTAACTCATTTATTTCAGATGCCGTAGTACATTTAACTAAACTTACGGCTAAGAATTCCGGATTCGCCATTCAGGCACGCAGAGCACTGTGGCTAAAATCCTGGTCAGCTGACGTTACTTCTAAATCTAAATTGCTTAATATACCTTTCAAAGGGCAGACCTTATTCGGGCCCGGGTTGAAAGAAATTATCGCTGACATTACAGGAGGTAAAGGCCATGCCCTGCCTCAAGACAGAGCCAAACCTAAGGCTAGACAGTCTAATTTTCGTTCCTTTCGTAATTTCAAAGCAGGAGCAGCATCAACTTCCTCTGCACCAAAACAGGAAGGAGCTGTTGCTCGCTACAGACAAGGCTGGAGACCTAACCAGTCCTGGAACAAGGGCAAGCAGGCCAGGAAACCTGCTGCTGCCCCTAAGACAGCATGAATCGAGGGCCCCCGATCCGGGAACGGATCTAGTGGGGGGCAGACTTTCTCTCTTCGCCCAGGCTTGGGCAAGAGATGTCCAGGATCCCTGGGCGTTAGAGATCATATCTCAGGGATACCTTCTAGACTTCAAATTCTCTCCCCCAAGAGGGAAATTTCATCTGTCAAGGTTGTCAACAAACCAAATAAAGAAAGAGGCGTTTCTACGCTGCGTACAAGATCTTTTATTAATGGGAGTGATCCATCCGGTTCCGCGGTCGGAACAAGGACAAGGGTTTTACTCAAATCTGTTTGTGGTTCCCAAAAAAGAGGGAACTTTCAGGCCAATCTTGGATTTAAAGATCCTAAACAAATTCCTAAGAGTTCCATCGTTCAAAATGGAAACTATTCGGACAATTTTACCCATGATCCAAAAGGGTCAGTACATGACCACAGTGGATTTAAAGGATGCTTACCTTCACATACCGATTCACAAAGATCATTACCGGTATCTAAGGTTTGCCTTTCTAGACAGGCATTACCAGTTTGTAGCTCTTCCATTCGGATTGGCTACGGCTCCGAGAATCTTCACAAAGGTTCTGGGTGCTCTTCTGGCGGTACTAAGACCGCGAGGAATTGCGGTAGCTCCGTACCTAGACAACATTCTGATACAAGCTTCAAGCTTTCAAACTGCCAAGTCTCATACAGAGTTAGTACTGGCATTTCTAAGGTCGCATGGATGGAAGGTGAACGAAAAGAAGAGTTCTCTCTTTCCACTCACAAGAGTTCCCTTCTTGGGGACTCTTATAGATTCTGTAGAAATGAAGATTTACCTGACAGAAGACAGGTTAACAAAGCTTCAAAATGCATGCCGTGTCCTTCATTCCATTCAACACCCGTCAGTAGCTCAATGCATGGAGGTGATCGGCTTAATGGTAGCAGCAATGGACATAGTACCCTTTGCACGCCTACATCTCAGACTGCTGCAATTGTGCATGCTAAGTCAGTGGAATGGGGATTACTCAGACTTGTCCCCTACTCTGAATCTGGATCAAGAGACCAGAAATTCTCTTCTATGGTGGCTTTCTCGGCCACATCTGTCCAGGGGGATGCCATTCAGCAGGCCGGACTGGACAATTGTAACAACAGACGCCAGCCTACTAGGTTGGGGCGCTGTCTGGAATTCTCTGAAGGCTCAGGGACAATGGAATCAGGAGGAGAGTCTCCTACCAATAAACATTCTGGAATTGAGAGCAGTTCTCAATGCCCTTCTGGCTTGGCCCCAGTTAACAACTCGGGGGTTCATCAGGTTTCAGTCGGACAACATCACGACTGTAGCTTACATCAACCATCAGGGAGGGACAAGAAGCTCCCTAGCAATGATGGAAGTATCAAAGATAATTTGCTGGGCAGAGTCTCACTCTTGCCACCTGTCAGCAATCCACATCCCGGGAGTGGAGAACTGGGAGGCGGATTTCTTAAGTCGTCAGACTTTTCATCCGGGGGAGTGGGAACTTCATCCGGAGGTCTTTGCCCAAATACTTCGACGTTGGGGCAAACCAGAGATAGATCTCATGGCGTCTCGACAGAACGCCAAGCTTCCTCGTTACGGGTCCAGATCCAGGGATCCGGGAGCGGTTCTGATAGATGCTTTGACAGCACCTTGGACCTTCGGGATGGCTTATGTGTTTCCACCCTTCCCGATGCTTCCTCGATTGATTGCCAGAATCAAACAGGAGAGAGCATCATTGATTCTAATAGCGCCTGCATGGCCACGCAGGACTTGGTATGCAGATCTAGTGGACATGTCATCCTGTCCACCTTGGTCGCTACCTCTGAAACAGGACCTTCTGATCCAGGGTCCCTTCAAACATCAAAATCTAATTTCTCTGAAGCTGACTGCTTGGAAATTGAACGCTTGATTTTATCAAAACGTGGTTTTTCTGAGTCAGTTATTGATACCTTAATACAGGCTAGGAAGCCTGTTACCAGAAAGATTTACCATAAGATATGGCGCAAATACTTATATTGGTGCGAATCCAAGAGTTACTCATGGAGTAAGGTTAGGATTCCGAGGATATTGTCTTTTCTACAAGAAGGTTTAGAAAAGGGTTTATCCGCTAGTTCCTTAAAGGGACAGATTTCAGCTCTGTCCATTCTTTTACACAAATGTCTGTCAGAAGTTCCGGACGTTCAAGCTTTTTGTCAGGCTTTAGCTAGGATCAAGCCTGTGTTTAAAACTGTTGCTCCACCATGGAGTTTGAACTTAGTTCTTAATGTTTTACAGGGGGTTCCGTTTGAACCCCTTCATTCCATTGATATCAAGTTGTTATCTTGGAAAGTTCTGTTTTTAATGGCGATTTCCTCGGCTCGAAGAGTCTCTGAGTTATCTGCCTTACATTGTGATTCTCCTTATCTGATTTTTCATTCAGACAAGGTAGTTCTGCGTACTAAACCTGGGTTCCTACCTAAGGTGGTCACTAACAGGAATATCAATCAAGAGATTGTGGTTCCATCTTTGTGTCCTAATCCTTCTTCGAAAAAGGAACGTCTGCTACACAATCTAGATGTAGTCCGTGCCCTGAAATTTTATCTACAGGCAACTAAGGATTTTCGACAAACGTCTTCCCTGTTTGTCGTTTATTCTGGTCAGAGGAGAGGTCAAAAAGCTTCGGCTACCTCTCTCTCCTTTTGGCTTCGTAGCATAATACGGTTAGCCTATGAGACTGCTGGACAGCAGCCTCCTGAAAGAATTACAGCACATTCTACTAGAGCTGTGGCTTCCACTTGGGCCTTTAAGAATGAGGCTTCTGTTGAACAGATTTGCAAGGCTGCAACTTGGTCTTCTCTTCATACTTTTTCCAAATTTTACAAATTTGACACTTTTGCTTCTTCGGAGGCTGTTTTTGGGAGAAAGGTTCTTCAGGCAGTGGTTCCTTCCGTATAAAGAGCCTGCCTGTCCCTCCCGTCATCCGTGTACTTTAGCTTTGGTATTGGTATCCCATAAGTAATGGATGATCCGTGGACTGGATACACTTAACAAGAGAAAACATAATTTATGCTTACCTGATAAATTTATTTCTCTTGTAGTGTATCCAGTCCACGGCCCGCCCTGTCACTTTAAGGCAGGTCATTTTTCCATTAAACTACAGTCACCACTGCACCCTATGGTTTTCCTTTCTCTGCATGTTTTCGGTCGAATGACTGGTAATGGCAGTTAGGGGAGGAGCTATATAGCAGCTCTGCTGGGTGAATCCTCTTGCACTTCCTGTTGGGGAGGAGTTAATATCCCATAAGTAATGGATGATCCGTGGACTGGATACACTACAAGAGAAATAAATGTATCAGGTAAGCATAAATTATGTTTTTCTCCAACATAGGTGTGTCCGGTCCACGGCGTCATCCTTACTTGTGGGATATTCTCTTCCCCAACAGGAAATGGCAAAGAGCCCAGCAAAGCTGGTCACATGATCCCTCCTAGGCTCCGCCTACCCTAGTCATTCTCTTTGCCGTTGTACAGGCAACATCTCCACGGAGATGGCTTAGAGTTTTTTAGTGTTTAACTGTAGTTTTTCATTATTCAATCAAGAGTTTGTTGTTTTCAAATAGTGCTGGTACGTACTATTTACTCAGAAACAGAAAAGAGATGAAGAATTCTGTTTGTATGAGGAAAATGATTTTAGCAACCGTAACTAAAATCCATGGCTGTTCCACACAGGACTGTTGAGAGCAATTAACTTCAGTTGGGGGAACAGTTTGCAGTCTCTTGCTGCTTGAGGTATGACACATTCTAACAAGACGATGTAATGCTGGAAGCTGTCATTTTCCCTATGGGATCCGGTAAGCCATGTTTATTACGATTGTAAATAAGGGCTTCACAAGGGCTTATTTAAACTGTAGACTTTTTTTGGGCTAAATCGATTGATATTAACACTTATTTAGCCTTGAGGAATCATTTATTCTGGGTATTTTGATTTAATAATATCGGCAGGCACTGTTTTAGACACCTTATTCTTTAGGGGCTTTCCCAAAGCATAGGCAGAGTCTCATTTTCGCGCCGGTGTTGCGCACTTGTTTTTGAGAGGCATGGCATGCAGTCGCATGTGAGAGGAGCTCTGATACTTATAAAAGACTTCTGAAGGCGTCATTTGGTATCGTATTCCCCTTTGGGTTTGGTTGGGTCTCAGCAAAGCAGATACCAGGGACTGTAAAGGGGTTTAAAGCTTAAAACGGCTCCGGTTCCGTTATTTTAAGGGTTAAAGCTTCCAAAATTGGTGTGCAATATTTTCAAGGCTTTAAGACGCTGTGGTGAAAATTTGGTGAATTTTGAACAATTCCTTCATGTTTTTTCGCAATTGCAGTAATAAAGTGTGTTCAGTTTAAAATTTAAAGTGACAGTAACGGTTTTATTTTAAAACGTTTTTTGTACTTTCTGATCAAGTTTATGCCTGTTTAACATGTCTGAACTACCAGATAGACTGTGTTCTGAATGTGGGGAAGCCAGAATTCCTATTCATTTAAATAAATGTGATTTATGTGATAATGACAATGATGCCCAAGATGATTCCTCAAGTGAGGGGAGTAAGCATGGTACTGCATCATTCCCTCCTTCGTCTACACGAGTCTTGCCCACTCAGGAGGCCCCTAGTACATCTAGCGCGCCAATACTCCTTACTATGCAACAATTAACGGCTGTAATGGATAATTCTGTCAAAAACATTTTAGCCAAAATGAACCCTTGTCAGCGTAAGCGTGGCTGCTCTGTTTTAGTTACTGAAGAGCATGACGACGCTGATATTAATATCTCTGAAGGGCCCCTAACCCAATCTGAGGGGGCCAGGGAGGTTTTGTCTGAGGGAGAAATTACTGATTTAGGGATCATTTCTCAGCAGGCTGAATCTGATGTGATTACATTTAAATTTAAATTGGAACATCTCCGCATTTTGCTTAAGGAGGTATTATCCACTCTGGATGATTGTGAAAATTTAGTCATCCCAGAGAAACTATGTAAAATGGACAAGTTCCTAGAGGTGCCGGGGCTCCCAGAAGCTTTTCCTATACCCAAGCGGGTGGCGGACATTGTTAATAAAGAATGGGAAAGGCCCGGTATTCCTTTCGTCCCTCCCCCCATATTTAAAAAATTGTTTCCTATGGTCGACCCCAGAAAGGACTTATGGCAGTCAGTCCCCAAGGTCGAGGGAGCGGTTTCTACTTTAAACAAACGCACCACTATTCCCATAGAGGATAGTTGTGCTTTCAAAGATCCTATGGATAAAAAATTAGAAGGTTTGCTTAAAAAGATGTTTGTTCAGCAGGGTTACCTTCTACAACCCATTTCATGCATTGTCCCTGTCACTACAGCCGCATATTTCTGGTTTGATGAACTGCTTAAGGTGCTCGATAGTGACTCTCCTCCTTATGAGGAGATTATGGACAGAATCAATGCTCTCAAATTGGCTAATTCTTTCACTCTAGACGCCTCTTTGCAATTGGCTAAGTTAGCGGCTAAGAACTCTGGGTTTGCTATTGTGGCGCGCAGAGCGCTTTGGTTGAAATCTTGGTCGGCTGATGCGTCTTCCAAGAACAAGCTACTAAACATTCCTTTCAAGGGGAAAACGCTGTTTGGTCCTGACTTGAAAGAGATTATCTCTGATATCACTGGGGGTAAGGGCCACGCCCTTCCTCAGGATCGGCCCTTCAAGGCAAAAAATAGACCTAATTTTCGTCCCTTTCGTAAAAACGGACCAGCCCAAGGTGCTACGTCCTCTAAGCAAGAGGGTAATACTTCTCAGGCCAAGCCAGCTTGGAGACCAATGCAAGGCTGGAACAAGGGAAAGCAGGCCAAGAAACCTGCCACTGCTACCAAGACAGCATGAAATATTGGCCCCCGATCCGGGACCGGATCTGGTGGGGGGCAGACTCTCTCTCTTCGCTCAGGCTTGGGCAAGAGATGTTCTGGATCCTTGGGCGCTAGAAATAGTCTCCCAGGGTTATCTTCTGGAATTCAAGGGACTTCCCCCAAGGGGGAGGTTCCACAAGTCGCAGTTGTCTTCAGACCACATAAAAAGACAGGCGTTCTTACATTGTGTAGAAGACCTGTTAAAAATGGGAGTGATTCATCCTGTTCCATTAAGAGAACAAGGGATGGGGTTCTACTCCAATCTGTTCATAGTTCCCAAAAAAGAGGGAACGTTCAGACCAATCCTAGATCTCAAGATCTTAAACAAATTTCTCAAGGTCCCATCGTTCAAGATGGAAACCATTCGAACTATCCTTCCTTCCATCCAGGAAGGTCAATTTATGACCACGGTGGATTTAAAGGATGCGTATCTACATATTCCTATCCACAAGGAACATCATCGGTTCCTAAGGTTTGCATTCCTGGACAAACATTACCAGTTCGTGGCGCTTCCTTTCGGATTAGCCACTGCTCCAAGGATTTTCACAAAGGTACTAGGGTCCCTTCTAGCGGTGCTAAGACCAAGGGGCATTGCAGTAGTACCTTAC
Organism: Bombina bombina; assembly: GCF_027579735.1. Lineage (NCBI taxonomy): Eukaryota > Metazoa > Chordata > Amphibia > Anura > Bombinatoridae > Bombina > Bombina bombina. The sequence continues at coordinate 865,964,610 of NC_069503.1, read as the reverse complement.
CTGGACGACATTCTGATTCAAGCGTCGTCCCTTCCTCAAGCAAAGGCTCACACGGACATTGTCCTGGCCTTTCTCAGATCTCACGGCTGGAAAGTGAACGTGGAAAAGAGTTCTCTATCCCCGTCAACAAGGGTTCCCTTCTTGGGAACAATTATAGACTCCTTAGAAATGAGGATCTTTCTAACAGAGGCCAGAAAAACAAAGCTTCTGGACTCTTGTCGGATACTTCATTCCGTTCCTCTTCCTTCCATAGCTCAGTGCATGGAAGTGATCGGGTTGATGGTGGCGGCGATGGACATAGTTCCTTTTGCGCGCATTCATCTAAGACCATTACAACTGTGCATGCTCAGTCAGTGGAATGGGGACTATACAGACTTGTCTCCGAAGATACAAGTAAATCAGAGGACCAGAGACTCACTCCGTTGGTGGCTGTCCCTGGACAATCTGTCTCAAGGGATGATGTTCCACAGACCAGAGTGGGTCATTGTCACGACCGACGCCAGTCTGATAGGCTGGGGCGCGGTCTGGGGATCCCTGAAAGCTCAGGGTCTTTGGTCTCGGGAAGAATCTCTTCTAACGATAAATATTCTGGAACTGAGAGCGATATTCAATGCGCTCCAGGCCTGGCCCCAGCTTGCGAGGACCAGGTTCATACGGTTTCAATCAGACAACATGACGACTGTTGCGTACATCAACCATCAGGGGGGAACAAAGAGTTCCCTAGCGATGGAAGAAGTAACCAAAATTATTCTTTGGGCGGAGTCTCACTCCTGCCACCTGTCTGCTATCCACATCCCAGGAGTGGAAAATTGGGAAGCGGATTTTCTGAGTCGGCAGACATTGCATCCGGGGGAGTGGGAACTCCATCCGGAAATCTTTGCCCAAGTCACTCACCTGTGGGGCATTCCAGACATGGATCTGATGGCCTCTCGTCAGAACTTCAAAGTTCCTTGCTACGGGGCCAGATCCAGGGATCCCAAGGCGGCTCTAGTGGATGCACTAGTAGCACCTTGGACCTTCAAACTAGCTTATGTGTTCCCGCCATTTCCTCTCATCCCCAGGCTGATAGCCAGGATCAAGCAGGAGAGGGCGTCGGTGATCTTGATAGCTCCTGCGTGGCCACGCAGGACTTGGTATGCAGATCTGGTGAATATGTCATCGGCTCCACCTTGGAAGCTACCTTTGAGACGAGACCTTCTTGTTCAGGGTCCGTTCGAACATCCGAATCTGGTTTCACTCCAGCTGACTGCTTGGAGATTGAACGCTTGATTTTATCAAAGCGAGGATTCTCAGATTCTGTGATCGATACTCTTGTTCAGGCCAGAAAGCCTGTGACTAGAAAGATTTACCACAAAATTTGGAAAAAATATATCTGTTGGTGTGAATCTAAAGGATTCCCTTGGGACAAGGTTAAGATTCCTAGGATTCAATCCTTCCTTCAAGAAGGATTGGAAAAAGGATTATCTGCAAGTTCCCTGAAGGGACAGATTTCTGCCTTGTCGGTATTACTTCACAAAAAGCTGGCAGCTGTGCCAGATGTTCAAGCCTTTGTTCAGGCTCTGGTTAGAATCAAGCCTGTTTACAAACCTTTGACTCCTCCTTGGAGTCTCAATTTAGTTCTTTCAGTTCTTCAGGGGGTTCCGTTTGAACCCTTACATTCCGTTGATATTAAGTTATTATCTTGGAAAGTTTTGTTTTTAGTTGCGATTTCTTCTGCTAGAAGAGTCTCAGAATTATCTGCTCTGCAGTGTTCTCCTCCTTATCTGGTGTTCCATGCAGATAAGGTGGTTTTACGTACTAAACCTGGTTTTCTTCCAAAAGTTGTTTCTAACAAAAACATTAACCAGGAGATTATCGTACCTTCTCTGTGTCCAAAACCAGTTTCAAAGAAGGAACGTTTGTTGCACAATTTGGATGTTGTTCGCGCTCTAAAATTCTATTTAGATGCTACAAAGGATTTTAGACAAACATCTTCCTTGTTTGTTGTTTATTCAGGTAAAAGGAGAGGTCAAAAAGCAACTTCTACCTCTCTCTCTTTTTGGATTAAAAGCATCATCAGATTGGCTTACGAGACTGCCGGACGGCAGCCTCCTGAAAGAATCACAGCTCATTCCACTAGGGCTGTGGCTTCCACATGGGCCTTCAAGAACGAGGCTTCTGTTGATCAGATATGTAGGGCAGCGACTTGGTCTTCACTGCACACTTTTACCAAATTTTACAAGTTTGATACTTTTGCTTCTTCTGAGGCTATTTTTGGGAGAAAGGTTTTGCAAGCCGTGGTGCCTTCCATTTAGGTGACCTGATTTGCTCCCTCCCTTCATCCGTGTCCTAAAGCTTTGGTATTGGTTCCCACAAGTAAGGATGACGCCGTGGACCGGACACACCTATGTTGGAGAAAACAGAATTTATGTTTACCTGATAAATTTCTTTCTCCAACGGTGTGTCCGGTCCACGGCCCGCCCTGGTTTTTTTAATCAGGTCTGATATTTTATTTTCTTTAACTACAGTCACCACGGTACCATATGGTTTCTCCTATGCAAATATTCCTCCTTAACGTCGGTCGAATGACTGGGGTAGGCGGAGCCTAGGAGGGATCATGTGACCAGCTTTGCTGGGCTCTTTGCCATTTCCTGTTGGGGAAGAGAATATCCCACAAGTAAGGATGACGCCGTGGACCGGACACACCGTTGGAGAAAGAAATTTATCAGGTAAACATAAATTCTGTTTTTTGGGCTCAGTGTCCCTTTAAGGACTTCTGAACATTTGAGCATTTAACAAGAGCATTCAGTGCGCGTTTGTGGGACTGAAACATGTTAAAACATTTTTTTGCTGCATTGCAATGTCCCTTTTAATGTCATTTTAAGAAGGACATACTGGTGCTGTTGGGCATGGTGGTAGAATGTTTTGCTCTGTTATTGTAAAATAATTTTTAGCCAACTTCACTTGTGGGTACTGTCTTTTTAATTGACAAGGGATGAAGAATACTACTTTGAAATAACATATTTGCAATTAAAATATATTAAGCAAAATTTGGACTTTTCCTTTCTGCAGAGACTCTGTCGAATAATTTTAAAACGCATCCTCTTCAGCTTGACCAGTTTGGGGACTCCTGCAGTAATAGTTATGATGGTCTTGACAATTGTAAACCATCCAACAATGATATGAAAAAGTCAGTTGCTGGTACCTTGCACGGCACCTGTTTAACTCTTACAGACCATGATCGAATTAGACAGTTCATACAGGAGTTCACATTCAGAGGGCTCTTACCACATATAGAGAAGACAATAAGACAACTGAATGATCAGGTAAGATGCTTCCTTGCGTAACTTTTTATTTTTTTTTATTTTAATGAATTAACCTCCCACATTCTCTGTTGCAACACACTAATTATGGTAAATTGTTTCCGCTGTTATAATTAAAGATGTTGTTGAGATTTAATTTCTTTCATGTAATTGGCAAGAGTCCATGAGCTAGTGACGTATGGGATATACATTCCTACCAGGAGGGGCAAAGTTTCCCAAACCTCAAAATGCCTATAAATACACTCCCCACCACACCCACAATTCAGTTTTACAACCTTTGCCTCCTATGGAGGTGGTGAAGTAAGTTTGTGCTAGATTTCTACATTGATATGCGCTTCGCAGCATGCTGAAGCCCGGTTTTCCTCTGAGTGCAGTGAAAAAAAAATTCTTAACTGAAAATTTTTCAAAATTGACTTTTATTTCTAAATTGCGGGTGCAAAAAATGCTAGAATTTATTGCCTCATTTTTGGTGCAAGACTTTTTTTGGCTCGAGAATTACGTTTGTTGACGTTAATGACGTCATTTCCGGCGTCGTAGTTGACTCCGAGAGTTTTCCCATAGTTGTCATCTATGACGCTCGTGTTTGTTGCAGGCGTTTTTGGCGCCAAAAAATTTGTCAATTGTGGGCGTTATACTTGGCGCCAGTTTTTTTTGACATTATTTAAGTCTTTGTTTCTTTTTGCTTCTGGTTTCCAGAGGCTTATTCTGTTTGCATTTTTTCCCATTCCTGAAACTGTCATTTAAGGAATTTGATAATTTTGCTTCATATGTTGTTTTTTCTATTACATATTGCAAGATGTCGCAATGTGACCCTGTATCAGAATTTACTTCTGGAATGCTGCTGCCTGATGTCGGTTCTACGAAAGCTAAGTGCATTTGTTGTAAACTTGTGGTAACTGTTCCTCCGGCTGTAGTTTGTGTTAGTTGTCATGATAAACTTTCAAAAGCAGACAATATTTCCATTAGTAATAGTCCATTACCTGTTGTTGTTCCTTCAACATCTAATGTTCAGGATATTCCTGTTAATGTAAGAGAATTTGTTTCTAATTCGATTCAGAAGGCCCTGTCTGTTATATACCACCTTCTAATAAACGTAAAAGGTCTTTTAAAACTTCTCGTAAATTAGATGAATTTTTAAATGACCGCCAACATTCTGATTTATCTATCTCTGATGAGGATCTATCTGGTTCAGAAGAATCTGCCTCAGATATTGTCACTGACAAATCTTCATATTTATTTAAGATGGAGTTTATTCGTTCTTTACTAAAAGAGGTGTTGATTGCATTAGATATGGAGGAGTCTAGTCCTCTTGATATTAAAACCAGTAAATGTTTAAATTCGTTTTTTTTAGCCTCATGTAGTTATTCCAGAGGTTTTTCCAGTTCCTGATGCTATTTCAGATGTAATTTCTAGGGAATGGAATAGTTTGGGTACTTCATTTACTCCTTCTTTAAGGTTTAAGAAACTGTACCCTTTGCCGACTGATAGATTGGAGTTTTGGGAAAAAATCCCCAAAGTTGATGGGGCTATCTCTACTCTTGCTAAACGTACTACTATTCCTATGGCAGATAGTACTTCTTTTAAAGATCCCTTAGATAGGAAGCCTGAATCTTTTCTAAGGAAGGCTTATTTATGTTCAGGTAATCTTCTTAGGCCTGCTATCTCTTTGGCTGATGTTGCTGCAGCTTCAACTTTTTGGTTGGAGGCTTTAGCGCAACAAGTACCAGATCATAATGTGTATAGCATTGTTAAGCTTCTTCAACATGCTAATAATTTAATTTGTGATGCCATTTTTGATATCATTAGAATTGATGTCAGGTATATGTCTTTAGCTATTTTAGCTAGAAGAGCTTTATGGCTTAAATCTTGGAATGCAGATATGACTTCTAAGTCAACGTTGCTATCTCTTTCTTTCCAAGGTAATAAATTATTTGGTTCTCAGTTGGCTTTCCTAAAATGTATTTCAGACCTGGAGTCATCTGGGGTAATTGTGCCAGTTCCATATCTGGAATGGGGTCTGGGATTTTATTCAAATCTGTTCATTGTACCAAAGAAAGAGAATTCTTTCAGACCAGTTCTGGATCTAAAAATTTTGAATTGTTATGTAAGAATACCAACATTCAAAATGGTGACTATAAGGACTATTCTGCCTTTTGTTCTGCAAGGGCATTATATGTCCACAATAGACTTACAGGATGCTTATCTTCATATTCCAATTATTCCAGATCACTATCAGTTCCTGAGATTCTCTTTTCTAGACAAGAATTACCAATTTGTTGCTTTTCCTTTTGGCCTAGCAACAGCTCCAAGGATCTTCTCAAAGGTTCTCGGTGCCCTACTCTCTGTAATCAGAGAGCGGGGTATTGCGGTGTTTGGACGATATTTTGGTACTTGCTCAGTCTCACACAAATCTCACATGAATCAACTAGTGTTGGGAAGCGGATTATCTCAGTCGCCAGACTTTACATCCGGGAGAATGGTCTCTTCTCCCAGTTGTGTTTCTTCAGATTGTTCAGATGTGGGGGCCTCCAGAAATAGATCTGATGGCTTCTCATCTAAACAGGAAACTTCCCAGGTATCTCTCCAGGTCCAGGGATCCTCAGGTGGAAGCAGTGGATGCGTTGTCACTTCCTTGGAATTATCATCCTGCTTATATCTTTCCGCCTCTAGTTCTTCTTCCAAGAGTGATTTCCAAAATCATAATGGAACGTTCATTTGTACTGCTGGTGGCTCCAGCATGGCCACACAGGTTTTGGTATGCAGATCTTGTTCGGATGTCCAGTTGCCAGCCTTGGCCACTTCCGTTAAGGCCAGACCTTCTATCTCAAGGTCGGTTTATCCATCAGGATCTCAAATCATTAAATTTGAAGGTATGGAGATTGAACGCTTAGTGCTTAGTCATAGAGGTTTCTCTGACTGTGATTAATACTATGTTGCAAGCTCGCAAATCTGTGTCTAGAAAGATTTATTACTGAGTTTGGAAGACTTACATTTCATGGTGTTCTTCTCATAAATTCTCTTGGCATTCTTTTAGAATTTCTAGAATTTTACAGTTTCTTCAGGATGGTTTGGATTAGGGTTTGTCTGCAAGTTCCTTGAAAGGACAAATCTCTGCTCTTTCTGTTCTATTTCACAGAAAAATTGCTAATCTTCCTGACATTCGTTGTTTTGTACAGGCTTTGGTTTGTATCAAGCCTGTCATTAAGTCAATTTCTCCTCCTTGGAGTCCTTAATTTGGTTTTGAGAGCTTTACAGGCTCCTCCGTTTGAGCCTATGCATTCTCTGGACATTAAATTACTTTCTTGGAAAGTATTGTTTCTTTTGGCTATCTCTTCAGCTAGAAGAATTTCTGAATTATCTGCTCTTTCTTGTGAATCTCCTTTTCTGATTTTTCATCAGGATAAGGCTGTTTTGCGGACTTAATTTAAATTTTTACCTAAAGTTGTGAATTCCAACAACATTAGTAGAGAAATTGTTGTCCCTTCGTTGTGTCCTAATCCTAAGAATTCTTTGGAAAGATCTTTACATTCTTTGGATGTGGTAAGAGCTTTAAAATATTATGTTGAAGCTACTAAAGATTTTAGAAAGACTTCTAGTCTATTTGTTATCTTTTCTGGTTCTAGGAAAGTTCAGAAGGCTTCTGCCATTTCTTTGGCTTCTTGGTTAAAGCTTTTGATTCATCATGCTTATTTGGAGTCGGTTAAATCCCCGCCTCAGAGGATTATGGCTCATTCTACTAGGTCATTTTCTACTTCCTGGGCTTTTAAGAATGAAGCTTCTGTTGATCAGATTTGCAGCAACTTGGTCTTCTTTGCATACTTTTACTAAGTTCTACCATTTTGATGTTTTCTCTTCTTCAGATGCAGTTTTTGGTAGAAAAGTTCTTCAGGCAGCTGTTTCAATTTGATTCTTCTGCTTATAATTTCAGTTTTTTTCTTTATAAGATTTAAACTTTTCATTTGGGTTGTGGATTAATTTTTCAGCGGAGTTGTCTGCTGTTTATTTTTATCCCTCCCTCTCTAGTGACTCTTGCGTGGAGTTCCACATCTTGGGTATTTGCAATCCCATACGTCACTAGCTCATGGACTCTTGCCAATTACATGAAAGAAAACATAATTTATGTAAGAACTTACCTGATAAATTCATTTCTTTCATATTGGAAAGAGTCCATGAGGCCCACCCTTTTTTGTGTTGGTTATGATTTTTGTATAAAGCACAATTATTCCAATTCCTTGTTGATGCTTTCGCTCCTTTCTTATCACCCCACTTCTTGGCTATTCGTTAAACTGAATTGTGGGTGTGGTGGGGGTGTATTTATAGGCATTTTGAGGTTTGGGAAACTTTTCCCTTCCTGGTAGGAATGTATATCCCATACGTCACTAGCTCATGGACTCTTGCCAATATGAAAGAAATGAATTTATCAGGTAAGTTCTTACATAAATTATGTTTTTGAGTTTGTCTATAATAATACTTAATACCGTGTTGATAGAAAACCACTGAAGTACTGTAGCATGTCATATTACCAATATTATGGGGTTTCGGTGATCAGAGAAAATAATTTAGGCGACGCTAAATTTAGCTAAGTGAATTAACTGGTTTCATGGAGGCATACACTTAGCATTAGCAGGTGTGTTAATTTAATAGATAGATCCATAACAAATTACATTTAAAGTCAAGCATTTTCTGTTTTGTTACATAAAAAATGTGTATTTTTATTTATTCTGGTGTCTGTGACTAGCACTTGCAGTGTCCGCCACAACCTTTGTATATCTTTTCTTTCTGAATTAATAATAATAATAATAAAAAAAAAAAAATGTAGTGTGAATAAAGTTAGTGGCTTGTGAAGAGACTGCTTGCGATATTGGGTGATAAGTTATGGAATAAATGAAGCCTGAGTGAAATACTGGATGTGTATCTGCATCTGTATAATAACACCCAATACTATATAATGGCACAGTAGTGACACTGGCACATGGGTATAGCCGGAGGAGGGCTGGTTATAGGATCAGTGGTATCTGCATCAGTATAACACCAACCACTATAAAATAATGTTTTTAATTTCAAATGTACCTTGGTGTTCTTCACTAAGGTCTGTACTTTGGAAAATGTCCACCACAGCCTTTGTCTGTGCCTATCCCTGGTTTTCATACTGATGAATGTATAACACTGTCTTCCAGTAGAGTTATACATTGTTCTTTTCCCCTTTTTTAATATTGGCTGAATCTGATGTAACATTTTGTAGTAGTCAAAACTGAAATGCCTAGTGTTTTGTGCACAGGTGCATGTGAAATACTCAGCATACGAGCGTATGTCCCTGAAACACACACTTTTTACTGGAAGCATTTTTGCTATATATTATATATGTTTACATTCGAAACTGAAATACACTCATGCTTTCTTCAGTTTTGGCTATTTTAACCTTTTAAACTTTTTATTGAAAAAAAACACCTTTTTTTTTATGTCATTTTCATATGCAAGGTAAATGTTTAATGTCCCTATAACCTATTTAAACAACATTTTGAGTTTAGTTTTGATGAATTTTAAAACAAATTCTTTAGTTAATATGAACTAAGTATGAAATTCTATTAACTGAAACGCCAAAATAATTTTTTATGACATTTCATAAAGAAATTTTAACTATAAATTATTAGATTTGTGTTAAAGTGGTTTTATAATTAAAGGGACACTGAACCCAATTTTTTTCTTTCATGATTCAGATAGAACATGCAATTTTTAAAGCAACTTTCTAATTTACTCCTATTATCGAATTCTTTTCATTCTCTTGGTATCTTTATTTGAAATGCGATGTAAGTTTAGATGCCTGACGATTTTTGGTGAACACACTGTGTTGTTCTTGCTGATTGGTGGGTAAATTCACCTACCAATAAACAAGTGCTTTCCTTGGTTCTGAACCAAAAAAATAGCTGAGGTGCGCGATCCGATATACGACGTACTTTTCGGCGCAAGAGAGGGAACCCGCTACGCCCGTAGTTTCACCTCGCACATCGGGTATCCAATATACCCCGTCGGCAGTTGCTAAAGTGCCGTAAGTCGGACAAACTAGCGATGTCCAGAAATAAGCGTAAGTAAATTTCTCTTGTAAAATGTAGCAAGTCCACGGATTCATCCTTATTTGTGGGATATTCTCCTTCCCAACAGGAAGTGGCAAAGAGAGCACCCACAGCAGAGCTGTCTATATAGCTCCCCCCTTAGCTCCACCCCCCAGTCATTCACTTTGCCTACTCTAAGAAACTAGGAAGGGCAGAGCAAGTGTGGTGACAAAAATGTTAGTTTTTTATTTCTCAAGCAAAAGTTTGTTATTTTAAATGGTACCGGTGTGTACTATTTACTCTCTGGCAGAAAAGGGATGAAGATTTCTGCAAGGAGGATTATGATCTTAGCACTTTGTAACTAAGATCCACTGCTGTTCTCACAAGGGCTGAAGAGTACAGGAAAACTTCAGTTGGGGGAACGGTTTGCATGCTAAGCTGCATATGAGGTATGTTCAGTCTATATTTTTTCTAGACAGACTGTGTTAATTCTAGAAAAGGCTGGCAATATCCCCATGAGGGAAGGGTAAGCTGTATTCAGACACTTGGATAGGAATTTAAGCTTATTTGAAGGGCTCATAAATTACTGTTGACACTGTTAGGAAAAAACGTTTTTTGTTTGTTCAGTAAATGATGCAATTATAACGTTTTTTTGAAGGGACTAAAGGGGTCATTGTGGCTGTTTTTAGTTTTTTTTTTAACCCACACGGTTAAGAGAGGCTCAGGTGCTTTTCTAATAGGCCTCAAAACATCGAGTGAGGTGGGAGGGGCCTATTTTTGCGCCTCAGTTGCGCATTTTTTTTTCCTTGGTCATCCAACTGCTTCTCCAGTGGTTCCTGCTGTGTTTGAGGGCTGTAAAGGAGGTTTTTTCCCCACAAATCGTTCTGAAGGGCAGGTAGGCGCCACAGCAGTGCTGTGGCAAGGTGCTGAAAGTCTTATTTACCGGGTTTGACGTTTTTTCAATCCTGTTTTGCAATTAAGGGGTTAATTGTTTATTTGCATAGCTGTGCAAAGTTACTAAGGCTGTAAGATACTACTGTAAAAATTTTGTTAAAGGGACACTGTACCCAAATTTTTTCTTTTGTAATTCAGAAAGAGCATGCAATTTTAAGCAACTGTCTAATTTACTCCTATTACCAAATTTTCTTCGTTATCTTGCTATCATTATTTGAAAAAGAAGGCATCTAAGCTTTTTTTTTGGTTTCAGTACTCTGGACAGCACTTTTTTATTGGTGGATGAATTTATCCACCAATCAGCAAGGACAACCCAGGTTGTTCACCAAAAATGGGCCGGCATCTAAACTTACATTCTTCCATTTCAAATAAAGATACCAAGAGAATGAAGAAAATTTGATAATAGGAGTAAATTAGAAAGCTGCTTAAAATGTCATGCTCAATCTGAATCACGAAAGAAAATTTTTGGGTACAGTGTCCCTTTAAGTTTACTGCTTTTTTACACTGTTTTGCAGAACTTGTGCAGCTTTTTTTCTCTTAAAGGCACAGTACCGTTTAATTTCTGAGTGTTATTTACTTTGATTACAGTGTTTTCCAAGCTTGCTTGTTACATTACTAGCCTGTTTAACATGTCTGACACCAAGGAAAATCCTTGTTCAATATTTTTAGAAGCCATTGTGGAACCCCCTCTTAGAATGTGTCCCAATTGTACTGATATGTCTATAAATTATAAAGAACATATATTAGCACTTAAAAATAGAGCAATAGATGATTCTAAGTCAGAAGTAAATGAGGGTTCGCCATCTAGCTCTCCCCAAGTGTCACAACCAGTAACGCCCGCACAAGTGACGCCAAGTACCTCTAGTGCGTCAAATTCATTTACTTTACAAGACATGGCCACAGTTATGAATACAATCCTCACAGAGTTTTTATCCAAACTGCCTGGTTTACAAGGAAAGCGGGACAGCTCTGGGTTAAGGAAAAATGCTGAGCCGTCTCATGCTTTAGTAGCCGTATCTGATATGCCCTCACAATGCTCTGAAGGCGTGAGGGATTTGTTATCAGAGGGAGAAATTTCTGATTCAGGAAAGACGCTTCCTCAGACAGATTCTGATATGACGGCCTTTAAATTTAAGCTTGAACACCTCCGCTTATTGCTTAGGGAGGTATTAGCAACTCTAGATGATTGTGACCCTATAGTGGTCCCAGAGAAATTGTGTAAAATGGATAGATACTTAGAGGTTCCTGTTTACACTGATGTTTTTCCAGTCCCTAAGAGGATTGTGAATATTATTGCTAAGGAGTGGGATAGACCAGGTATTCCGTTCACTCCCCCTCCTGTTTTTAAGAAAATGTTTCCCATATCTGACACCATAAGGGACTCATGGCAGACAGTTCCTAAGGTGGAGGGAGCTATTTCTACTCTGTCTAAGCGTACAACTATACCTATCGAAGACAGTTGTGCTTTCAAAGATCCTATGGATAAAAAATTAGAGGGTCTCTTGAAGAAAATTTTTGTTCATCAAGGTTTTTCTCTCCAACCTATTGCGTGCATTGTTCCTGTAACGACTGCAGCTGCTTTCTGGTTTGAGGCTCTAGAGGAGGCTCTTCAAATGGAGACTCCATTAGAGGAGATTATGGACAGAATTAAGGCCCTTAAATTGGCTAATTCTTTTATTACAGATGCCGCATTTCAACTGGCTAAATTGTCGGCAAATAATTCAGGTTTTGCCATTTTAGAACACAGGGCGTTATGGCTTAAGTCCTGGTCTGCTGATGTGTCATCTAAATCTAAACTTTTGAACATTCCTTTCAAAGGTAAGACCCTATTCGGGCCTGAACTGAAAGAGATTATTTCAGACATCACTGGAGGGAAAGGTCATGCCCTCCCTCAGGATAGATCAAGTAAGATGAGGACCAAACAGAATAATTTTCGTTCCTTTCGGAACTTTAAGAGTGGTCCCGCTTCAGCTTCCTCTACTGCAAAGCAAGAGGGGAATTTTGCCCAATCCAAGTGAGTCTGGAGACCTAACCAGGCTTGGAACAAGGGTAAACAGGCCAAGAAGCCTGCAGCTGCCTCTAAGACAGCATGAAGGGGTAGCCCCCGATCCGGGACCGGATCTAGTAGGGGACAGACTCTCTCTTCGCTCATGCTTGGGCGAGAGATGTTCACAATTCCTGGGCTTTAGAAATTGTGTCCCAGGGGTATCTTCTGGAATTCAAAGACTCCCTTCCAAGGGGGAGATTTCACATTTCTCGATTGTCTGTAAACCAGACAAAGAGAGAGGCGTTCTTACGCTGTGTAGAAGACCTACATACCATGGGGGTGATCCGCCCAGTTCCAATAGAGGAACAGGGGCTAGGGTTTTATTCAAACCTTTTTGTGGTTCCCAAAAAAGAGGGAACTTTCAGACCAATCTTGGATCTCAAAATTCTAAACAAGTTCCTCAAGGTTCCATCATTCAAGATGGAGACTATTCGGACTATTCTACCTCTGATCCAGGAGGGTCAATATATGACTACCGTGGACTTAAAGGATGCTTATTTACACATCCCTATTCACAAAGATCATCATAAATTTCTCTGATTCGCCTTTCTAAACAGGCACTACCAGTTTGTGGCCCTTCCCTTCGGGTTGGCCATGGCTCCCAGAATTTTCACAAAAGTGCTAGGGTCCCTTCTGGCGGTTCTGCGACCACGGGGCATTGCAGTGGCGCCTTATCTAGACGACATCTTAATTCAAGCGTCGACTTTACAGCTAGCCAAGTCTCACACGGACATCGTGTTGGCTTTTCTGAGAGCTCACGGGTGGAAGGTGAACATAAAAAAAAGAGTTCTCTCTTCCCTCTCAGTTTCCTTCCTAGGGACTCTGATAGACTCAGTAGAAATGAAAATATTTCTGACGGAGGTCAGAAAATTAAAACTCTTAACCACTTGCCGAACTCTTCATTCCATTCCTCGGCCATCAGTGGCTCAGTGTATGGAGGTAATCGGACTCATGGTAGCGGCAATGGACATAGTTCCTTTTGCCTGCCTACACCTCAGACCACTGCAACTATGCATGCTCAAACAGTGGAATGGGGATTATGCAGATTTATCTCCTTAACTGCATCTGGACCAGGGGACCAGAGACTCACTTCTCTGGTGATTGTCTCAGGACCACCTGTCTCAGGGAATGTGTTTCCGCAGGCCAGAGTGGCTCATTGTAACGACAGATGCCAGCCTGCGAGGTTGGGGTGCAGTCTGGAACGTAATTTAGTTTAGGGTAGGGAAATTTCATTATTTTGGGGGGCTTTTTTATTTTTTTAGGAGGCGTAGATTAGGTGTAATTAGCTTAAAATTCTTGTAATATTTTTTTATTTTTTGTAATTTAGTGTTTTTTTTTGTAGTTTAGTTTATTTAATTGTATTTTAGTTTAGATAATTGTAGTTTAATTAATTTATTGATAGTGTAGTGTTAGGTGTATTTGTAACTTTGGTTAGGATTTATTTTACAGGTAATTTTGTAATTATTTTAACTAGGTAGCTATTAAATAGTTATTAACTATTTAATAGCTATTGTACCTAGTTAAAATAAATACAAAGTACTTGTAAAATAAATATAAACCCTAAAATAGCTACAATGTAATTATTAATTATATTGTAGCTATCTTAGGGTTTATTTTATAGGTAAGTATTTAGTTTTAAATAGGAATAATTTAGTTAATAATATTAATATTATTTAGATTTATTTAAATAATAAGTTAGGGGGTGTTAGGGTTAGACTTAGGTTTAGGGGTTAATATATTTAATATAGGTGGCGGCTGTGTAGGGGGATCAGATTAGGGGTTAATATATTTAATATAGGTGGCGGCGGTGTAGGGGGATTAGATTAGGGGTTAATATATTTAATATAGGTGGCGGCAGTGTAGGGGGGTCAGATTAGGGGGTAATACATTTAATATAGGTTGACAGGTAGATAGACATTGTGCATGCGTTAGGTGTTAGGTTTTATTTTGCAGGCATTTTTGGGAGTTACGGTGCTCCAATACTCGGTGTAAGGCTTGCTATGCCTGCATTTTGTGGCGAGGTGAAAATGGAGTAAGATTTCTTCATTTTTGCCACGTAAGTCATTACGCTGTATATTGGATACCAAACTGCGCGGGTTTTGTATATCAGTCTATGGGGGGAATAACTACGGGCGAAGGCAGAAATATACGAGCGTAACTTCTATGTTACGCCGTATATAGGATACCAAACCAGCGCAAAATTTGTCGTCGCCAGGCTTTTGCGGGCGACGCTGCATATCGGATTGGACCCCAGATGCCTTCTTTTTCAAATAAAGAGAACGAAAAAAAATTGATAATAGGAGTAAATTAGAAAGTTGTTTAAAATTGCATGCTCTATCTGAATCACGAAAGAAAAGATTTGGGTTCAGTGTCCCTTTAAGTATAATTATTGCTTAATCTCAAATTTTAATGGAAAGATTAAAGTAACCTATTTGTGCTAATTACATGTGCAGTCTAAAGAGTATTTTTTTTCCTTACATTTAATTAATACATCACATAAAGATTATTTTAACATTAGGTGATTAATCTGCCACCCAACTTGGAGAGGTACATTTTGGACACAGTCTTTAGTAGCCCAGAAAAACATTTGTTTCACACATTAACTTTAAAAATGTTGCAACTAAAAGAAGGCTTTTTAATGTTTTTTTGTTTGTTTGTTTTTTCATGTGCTCTTGAAGAAAACCAATGCTTGTATGTTTTAGGGTCTATCACTGTAGAGGTAGCCCTTATCGGTCATTAAGCAATTGGTTATGTTGGATGATTTGTAAAAAAATAAATAAACATGCACTTTATAAAAATGTGATATGCATTAAAATATTTGTATTTAGTACCCCATTCATTTCTATTCCATATTATGCATTGAAGGGACACTAAATACATTTCATGCACCTTCCTCTATTCATTTGCCATTATGGAACTAGGGTACACTGCAGGTATCTGAAGGACAGTTGCTGCACATCTGCAAATACATAAGCTCTGGAATGTAGTGCGATTTGAACATGGCGACAACCATGACTAGAGGGAAGATGGGGAATAACCTCACTGCTTTGCTTATAAAATGTATTTAGTGCTTAATGTCCCTTTTAAATTCTAGTTTTCAAAAAAGTTTTAAGTCTTTATTGACTAAATAACATTGGCTGAAACTTGGCTGTTTACCTAAGACTAGCAGCCAACGCAAAGCCTGATAATTTTATGTTCTCCATAGGACATTTGAAGTTTTACAGCTAAAACTGCTCTACAAATCTTTCTGATATTTGGAAGGTTATTAGTCTTGTACAGTATGTTTAATTCCAGCCTGTGCGGAAGGGTTTTTCACTACCAGATCTTCTTAAATGTAAATTTATATATTCTGTAAATCTAATAAAATGTTACGGCAGTTTTGGGAATCAAACTAAATTTAGTTTTGCACCTTAAAGGTCCATAATAAACGACCCTAATGTGTATACAACAAAATTATATTAGTTATTTTTAATGCATTTGCCTAGTTTTGGTTTAAAAACAAGTATTTCTTATACCCTAAATATTACCACAAAGTAGGTAAAATAGTCAGACAATGATCTTTTCCAAAACGCCCTTAGTAATGGGTGTTTATTATACCGTGTCTAATCAGCATAGTCTTGCTGATCAAACACGGGAGTGCTGCCGCCTGCACTTAAGAAAATTCAGTGAGAGGAGCTGCTGGAATGCGCCTGCTTCTACCGCTATGTCTGTCGTTCAACTAAGACAATAATGGATCTGGGAAACGGCAATTTAAGTCGGCACAGCAATCGATTAAAAATTGTAAGAACAATATCTTTAATGAATATAAATATCCAGAGAAGAGAGTTTGAAGTCTAAAAGCATATACAAAAGGCTAAATAAGAGAAGGGAATTCAGCACTCAAATTAAACACTTTACTGTTTTTTTAATAAGGATATCAAATGCACACAGAATAAAACACTCACATAAAGTATTGTTAAACGTTTCAGAACACTAGACACATATTGCTAAAAGTAGCTACACCAATCCTCTGTCAAAGGGAAATGGATCATATGTATATGAATAGCAAAGCTGTTGTCTTCGAAAGTATACCCTCCAAATTTTAGAAGTACATTCATGTATTTAGTAACATATTATCAAGCACTACAGTGTTAAGAGTATTAGTTCATCAGGTTGTACAACCAGCAGTCCATAATGCAACAAAGTAGCTACTTATGTGTAATCACATCTCACACGCAAAAAAGAGGCATGAGTTAATACTTTATCTGTATTACTTATGATATTCACACAGAGACAGGTGATTGCAAGAAAGAAACAAGGTTTTACCTTTTGGTAGTCATATACCACAGAGTTCTCTCCTCTGATACTTGTACCTTCTTTAGGCTGTTTGTTGAACATATGATGAAGTGACTGTGCCGTCCGCCGCTCTGTCTGTTGTCTAAAAAGCCAGTTGGCAGCTGTCGGGCCTTACGTTGCAGAATCCCTTCTGTCTGTACTTCAATGTCAGTGTGGCATCCAAGACTCTTATCTATGCGTACAGAAAGAGTTTTCTCTTGTAAAGGTGTATCCAGTCCACGGGTTCATCCATTATTTGTGGAATATTCTCCTTCCCAACAGGAAGCTGCAAGAGGACACCCACAGCAGAGCTGTCTATGTAGCTCCTCTCCTAACTGCCACCCCCAGTCATTCTCTTGCAGCTCTCGACAAGAAAGGAAGTATCAAGAGAGATGTGGTGACTTAGTGTAGTTTTTACCTTCAATCAAAAGTTTGTTATTTTTAAACGGTACCGGCGTTGTACTGTTTTTACTCTCGGGCAGAAATTGGAAGAAGAATTCTGCCTGGAGGTTTGATGATCTTAGCGGTTTGTAACTAAGGTCCATTGCTGTTCTCACACATAACTGAAGAGTATGGAAAGAAAACTTCAGTTTGGGGGACGGTCTGCCGATTGCCTGCTTTGAGGTATGTTCAGTATATTTTTTTCTAGAGAGATGATAAGGTCTAGAAAATGCTGACAGTGCATGGTATATTTAAGGTAAGCCTGATACAGTGATTTAACAACAACTGGGATCATGCTTGCAAAAAGGGATAATATTCATGTTAATACCTATATTACTTAGTGTAAAAACGTTTGCATGATTTATAAATAAAAACGTTTTCTCCTGTTAAGTGTAGTCAGTCCACGGGTCATCCATTACTTATGGGATTATATCTCCTCCCTAACAGGAAGTGCAAGAGGATCACCCAAGCAGAGCTGCTACATAGCTCCTCCCCTCTACGTCATACCCAGTCATTCTCTTGCACCTAACTATAGATAGGACGTGTGAGAGGACTGTGGTGTGTTAAACTTAGTTTTTATTTCTTCAATCAAAAGTTTGTTATTTTAAACGGCACCGGAGTGTGTTGTTTCTTCTCAGGCAGCATTAGAAGAAGAATCTACCTGAGTTTGTCTATGATCTTAGCGGTCGTAACTAAGATCCACTTGCTGTTCTCGGCCATTCTGAGGAGTGAGGTAACTTCAGAACAGGGGATAGCATGCAGGGCCCACCTGCAAGGAGATATGTGCAGTAAATTATTTTCTAAGGAATGGAATTGACTGAGAAAATACTGCTAATACCGATGTAATGTAAGTGCAGCCTTAAATGCAGTAGTAGCGACTGGTATCAGGCTGATATGTATGTATGTATACTCTGAGGTATTTCTGGGGAATGGAATTTCACTAAGAAAATACTGTCTATATTAAAGTAATATTTGAGCTTGCACTGCAGTGAAAGCGACTAGCAGCAGGCTTATTAATAACACTTCATAATTTTCATTTTTAAAACGTTTACTGGCATGTTAATCGTTTTTTCTGAGGTACTTGGTGATAAAACTTTATGGGCATGATTTTTACCACATGGCTGTCGTTTGTTTCTGAATAAAAACAGTTTACTGAGCTTCCCCACTGTTGTAATATGAGTGGGAGGGGCCTATTTTAGCGCTTTATTGCGCAGTAAAAATTTAGTCACAGTCTTCCTATTTCTTCCTCCATGATCCAGGACGTCTCTACAGAGCCCAGGGGTCTCCAAAACTAGTTTTGAGGGAGGTAATCAGTCACAGCAGATCTGTGACAGTGTGTTTGACTGTGATAAAAAACGTTTATTATTTCAACTGTATCCGTTTTGGGTATTAAGGGGTTAATCATCCTTTTGCTTGTGGGTGCAATTCTCTGCTAACTTTATACATTTTCTGTTAAAATTTGGTTGTTTTAGCATATTTGGTTCATTGTTAATTCAACTGTGTCACATTTTTTTGTTTCTTAAAGGCGCAGTAGCGTTTTTAATATAGCTTGTAAATTTATTTAAAAGTTTTTTTCCAAGCTTGCTAGTGTTATTGCTAGTCTGTTTAAACATGTCTGACACAGATGAGGCTGTTTGTTCACTTTTTCAAAATTTTACAAATTTGACACACTTGCTTCTTCGGAGGCTGTTTTTGGGAGAAAGGTTCTACAGGCAGTGGTTCCTTCCGTGTAAAGATCCTGCCTGTCCCTCCCGTCATCCGTGTACTTTTAGCTTTGGTATTGGTATCCCATAAGTAATGGATGACCCGTGGACTGACTACACTTAACAGGAGAAAATATAATTTATGCTTACCTGATAAATTCATTTCTCCTGTAGTGTAGTCAGTCCACGGCCCCGCCCTGTTTTTTACGGCAGGTCTAAATTTAATTAAACTCCAGTCACCACTGCACCCTATAGTTTCTCCTTTCTCGTTTGGTTTCGGTCGAATGACTGGGTATGACGTAGAGGGGAGGAGCTATGTAGCAGCTCTGCTTGGGTGATCCTCTTGCACTTCCTGTTAGGGAGGAGATATAATCCAATAAGTAATGGATGACCCGTGGACTGACTACACTACAGGAGAAATGAATTTATCAGGTAAGCATAAATTATATTTTTTCTCTGAGGGTGATAAATCTTTATTTGGGGCCTAGTTTCCACATGGCTTGTTAGATTACTCCTAGGAGTACTTTTTTAAGGCCCTCTGACTTTGAGTGCATGGTGGGAGGGGCCTATTTTCGTTTTCAGTCTGAGACATCCATCTTCCCTGAAGGAGTCCTCTGGCTTCAAGGACCTCTATAGAGGGTTTTGTTCCTGCAAAAATCGTTTTTAAGGGCAGGTAGGAGCCACAGCAGAGCTGGGGAAGTGTGTTTGACTGTTTGTTAACAGGTTTAATGTTTTTCTAATTCGTTTTTGGGCCTGAGGGGTTAATCATCCATTTGCAAGTGGGTGCAATGCTGCTTTAGTCCCTTATACACACTGTAAAAATTTCGTAGAGTTTACTAATTTTTTTCAATATTTTGCGGATCTAGTGGGGGGCAGACTTTCTCTCTTCGCCCAGGCTTGGGCAAGAGACGTCCAGGATCCCTGGGCTCTTGAGATTGTTTCCCAGGGATATCTTCTGGATTTCAAAGCTTCATCTCCAAAGGGGAGATTTCATCTCACAATTATCTGCAAACCAGATAAAGAGAGAGGCATTCTTACATTGCGTTCAAGACCTTCTAGTTATGGGAGTGATCCACCCAGTTCCAAAGGAGGAACAGGGGCAGGGCTTCTATTCAAATCTGTTTATAGTTCCCAAGAAAGAGGGAACTTTCAGACCAATCTTGGATCTCAAGATCCTAAACAAATTTCTCAGGCTCCCATCCTTCAAGATGGAGACTATTCGAACCATCCTACCTATGATCCAGGAGGGTCAATATATGACTACCGTGGATTTAAAGGATGCTTATCTACATATTCCGATACACAGGGATCATCATCAGTTTCTCAGGTTCGCCTTCCTAGACAGGCATTACCAGTTTGTGGCTCTTCCCTTCGGGTTAGCCACGGCACCAAGAATCTTTACGAAGGTTCTAGGGTCCCTTCTGGCGGTTCTAAGACCGCGGGGTATAGCAGTAGCCCCTTACCTAGACATCCTGATACAGGCATCAACTTTTCAAATCGCCAGGTCCCATACAGACATTGTTCTGGCATTCCTAAGGTCTCACGGGTGGAAGGTGAACGAAGGAAAGAGTTCTCTCTCACCTCTCACAAGAGTTTCCTTCCTAGGAACTCTGGTAGATTCAGTAGAAATGAAGTTTTATCTGACAGAGGTCAGGTTGTCAAAACTTCTAACTCCCTGCCGTGCTCTTTATTCCATTTCTCGTCCGTCAGTGGCTCAGTGTATGGAGGTAATCGGATTAATGTTGGCGGCAATGGACATAGTTTTGTTTGCCTGCCTACATCTCAGACCACTGCAACTTTGCATGCTCAATCAGTGGAATGGGGATTACACAGATTTGTCCCCTCTACTAAATCTGGATCAAGAGACCAGGGATTCTCTTCTCTGGTGGCTATCTCGGGTCCATCTGTCCAAGGGAATGAGTTTCTGCAGGCCAGAATGGACAGATGCCAGCCTTCTGGGCTGGGGTGCAGTCTGGAACTCCCTGAAGGCTCAGGGTTCGTGGACTCAGGAGGAGGCCCTCCTTCCAATAAACATTCTGGAACTAAGAGCGATATTCAATGCTCTTCAGGCTTGGCCTCAGCTAGCTGCGGTCAGGTTCATCAGATTTCAGTCGGACAACATCACGACTGTAGCCTATATCAACCATCAGGGGGGAACAAGGAGCCACCTGGCAATGTTGGAGGTTTCAAAGATAATTCTATGGGCAAAGGTTCACTCTTGCCATCTCTCAGCTATCCATATCCCAGGAGTAGAGAACTGGGAGGCGGATTTTCTAAGTCGGCAGACTTTTCATCCGGGGGAGTGGGAGCTCCATCCGGAGGTATTTGCCCAGTTGATCCAACTTTGGGGCAAACCAGAACTGGATCTCATGGCGTCTCATCAGAACGCCAAGCTTCTTTGTTACGGGTCCAGGGATCCCAAGGCAGCGCTGATAGATGCTCTAGCAGCGCCCTGGTCCTTCAGCCTGGCTTATGTGTTTCCACCGTTTCCTCTGCTCCCTCGTCTGATTGCCAAGATCAAGCAGGAGAGAGCTTCGGTGATCTTGATACCCCCTGCGTGGCCACGCAGGACTTGGTATGCAGATCTGGTGGACATGTCATCCTTTCCACCATGGACTCTGCCTCTAAGGCAGGACCTTCTACTTCAAGGTCCCTTCAAACATCCAAATCTAATTTCTCTACGTCTGACTGCTTGGAGATTGAACGCTTGATTCTATCAAAGCGTGGTTTTTCCGAATCGGTCATTGATACCTTAATTCAGACTCGAAAGCCTGTCACCAGGAAAATGTATCATATGATATGGTGTAAATATCCTCATTGGTGTGAATCCAAGGGTTACTCATGGAGTCAGGATTCCTAGGATATTAACTTTTCTCCAAGAAGGATTGGAGAAGGGTTTGTCAGCTATTTCCTTAAAGGGACAGATTTCTGCTCTGTCTATTCTTTTGCACAAACGTCTGGCTGAGGTTCCAGACGTTCAGGCGTTTTGTCAGGCTTTAGTTAGGATCAAGCCTGTGTTTAAACCTGTTGCTCCGCCATGGAGTTTAAATTTAGTTCTTAAAGTTCTTCAAGGGGTTCCGTTTGAACCTTTGCATTCCATAGATAATAGCTTTTATCTTGGAAAGTTCTGTTTTTAGTAGCTATCTCCTCGGCTCGAAGAGTTTCGGAGTAATCTGCTTTACAATGTGATTCCCCTTATCTGATTTTCCATGCAGATAAGATAGTGTTACGTACCAAACCTGGGTTTCTTCCTAAGGTGGTATCTAATAAGAATATCAATCAGGAGATTATTGTTCCTTCACTATGTCCTAATCCTTCTTCAAAGAAGGAACGTCTATTACACAATCTTGATGTGGTTCGTGCTTTAAAGTTTTATTTGTTTGTTGTCTTCTCTAGACAGAGGAGAGGCCAAAAGGCTTTGTCAACTTTCTTTTTGGCTAAGAAGTATAATACGCTTAGCTTATGAGACTGCTGGCCAGCAGCCTCCTGAAAGAATTACAGCTCATTCTACTAGAGCAGTAGCTTCCACATGGGCTTTTAAACATGAGGCCTCTGTTGAACAGATTTGTAAGGCGGCGACTTGGTCTTCGCTTCATACCTTTTCTAAATTCTATAAATTTGATACTTTGCTTCTTCGGAGGCTATTTTTTGGGAGAAAGGTCTTACAGGCAGTGGTGCCCTCCGTTTAAGTTCCTGCCTTGTCCCTCCCTTCATCCGTGTCCTAAAGCTTTGGTATTGGTATCCCACAAGTAATGGATGAACCCGTGGACTGGATACACCTTTACAAGAGAAAACAAAATTTATGCTTACCTGATAAATTTATTTCTCTTGTGGTGTATCCAGTCCACGGCCCATCCTGTCATTTTAAGGCAGGCGTTAGCTCTGCTGTGGGTGTCCTCTTGCAGCTTCCTGTTGGGAAGGGGAATATTCTACAAGTAATGGATGAACCCATGGACTGGATACACCACAAGAGAAATAAATTTATCAGGTAAGCATAAATTTTGTTTTTTCTTTCATGCATGAAAGTAGAGCTGTTGTGTACTTTCATTGCACAGTCCTGGCCGTTCCACTCTGGTGCTACCAAGGAGGTCACCTATTCAGCTCACTCTGTTCAAGCCAGCACGTACTAGATCTCAACAGTTGTCTGGTGCAAACTATTTGAAAAATTGCCTTTGCTCGTTTCACCATATATATCCATATTAAAAAAATGGTAGATGGTTTAATTTAAGAGTGCTGAATTCCCTGTCTCTTATTTAGTTAATCTTTTAGCAATATGTGTTTAGTGTTTTGAAATGTTTAACAATACTTTGTGATTGATTTATTCTGTGTCCAATTTATATCCATATAAAAAAAAAACGGTAGATGGTTTAATTTAAGAGTGCTGAATTTTCTGTCTCTGATTTAGTGAAGCCTTTTATATATGCGTTTAGACTTCACATTCTTTTTCTCTGAATATTTGTATTCATGATACTTTTATCAGGCACTTCCTCTATATGATATGTTTATCTTCCTTTTGATAATTTAGCCTTAAAGCTCTAGTGCGAGTTTACTTTAACAATATGTTTAATCCTTTAGATTTCATTTCATAGATGTATATTGATAAATTTCTCTTGTAAGGTGTATCCAGTCCACGGATTCATCCATTACTTGTGGGATATTCTCCTTCCCAACAGGAAGCTGCAAGAGGATCACCCACAGCAGAGCTGTCTATATAGCTCCTCCCTAACTGTCACTCCCAGTCATTCTCTTGCAGCTCTCGACAAGAAAGGAAGTATCAAGAGAGATGTGGTGAATTAGTGTAGTTTATCTTCAATCAAAAGTTTATTTTTAAACGGTACCGGCGTTGTACTGTTTTTACCTCAGGCAGAAATTAGAAGAAGAGTTTTGCCTGAGGTTTTTGATGATCTTAGCAGGTTGTAACTAAGGTCCACTGCTGTTCTCACACAACTGAAGAGTATGGGAAAACTTCAGCTGGGGGAACGGCCTGCAGAATTAACTGCTCTGAGGTATGTTCAGAATATTTTTTTCTAGAGAGATAAGGTCTAGAAAATGCTGACATTGCCTGATATATTTAAGGTAAGCCTGATTGCAGTGATTTAACAAACGACTGGCATCATGCTTGCAGTAAAGGGTAATATTCATGTTACTTGCTCTTATGACCTAGTATGTAAAACGTTTGCATGATATATAAAGAACGTTTTTTACTGAGGGTGATAAATCTTTATTTGGGGCCTAGTTTTCCACATGGCTGACTAGATTTCTCCTAGGAGTAGTTATTTATGGCCCTTTCACTTTGAGTGCATGGTGGGAGGGGCCTATTTTCGCACTCTCATTGCGCAGTAGTTTTTACATTCTGAGACATCCAGCTTCCCTGAAGGAGTCCCCTGACATATTGGACCTCTGTAAATGGTTTTTGTGCCTACAGAAGTAGTTTTATGGGAAGGTAGGAGCCACAGTAGAGGTGTGGCAGTTTGCTTGTGACTGTTATAACGGTTTTACCATTTTTTTGCTTCGTTTTTGAGCCTGAGGGGTTAATCATCCATTTGCACGTGGGTGCAATGCTATTTTAGTCTATTATACACACTGTAAAAATGTCGTAGAGTTAACTGCTTTTTTTTCACTGTTTTGCAGTTTTTGTGTTTGTTTTTTTACCTTAAAGGCACAGTACCGTTTTTTTATATTCTGCTTTTTCACATTAATTAAAGTGTTTTTCAAGCTTGCTGGTCTCATTACTAGTCTGTTAAACATGTCTGACATAGAGGAAACTCCTTGTTCATTATGTTTAGAAGCCATTGTGGAACCCCCTCTTAGAATATGTACCAAAGGCACTGATCTTACTATAAGTTATAAAGACCATATTCTGGCTTTAAAAGATTTATTACCAGAGGAAATTGACAAGGGGGAAGTTATGCAGACTAACTCTCCCCACGTGTCAGAGCCTATAACTCCCGCTCAAGGGACGCCAAGTACATCTAGCGCGCCCTTTGCGTATACTTTACAAGACATGGCGGCAGTTATGAATCATACCCTTACAGAGGTATTGTCCAAACTGCCAGGGTTACAAGGAAAGCGAGACAGCTCTGGGGCTAGAACAAATACAGAGCTCTCTGACGCTTTAGTAGCTATGTCTGATATACCCTCACAATGTGCAGAAGCAGAAGCAGGAGAGCTTCTATCTGTGGGTGATTTTTCTAACTCAGGGAAGACACTTCAAAATGAATCTGATATGTCTACATTTAAATTTAAGCTTGAACACCTCCACATGTTGCTCAGGGAGGTTTTAGCAACTCTGGATGACTGTGACGCCATTGTAGTCCCAGAGAAATTGTGTAAATTGGATAAATACTATGCAGTGCCTGTTTACACTGATGTTTTTCCAATACTTAAGAGGTTTTCAGAAATTATTACTAAGGAATGGGATAGACCAGGTGTACCGTTCTCTCCCCCTCCTGTTTTTAAAAAGATGTTTCCTATAGATGCTGCTACACGGGACTTGTGGCAAACGGTCCCTAAGGTGGAGGGAGCAGTCTCTACCCTAGCGAAGCGTACAACTATCCCTGTCGAGGACAGTTGTGCTTTTCTAGATCCAATGGACAAAAAATTAGAGGGTTACCTTAAGAAAATTTTTATTCAACAAGGTTTTATTCTCCAGCCCCTTGCATGCATTGCCCCTGTCACTGCTGCTGCGGCCTTCTGGTTTGAGTCTCTAGAAGAGGCTCTACAGGTAGAAACCCCATTGGATGATATCCTTGACAAGCTTAAAGCTCTTAAGCTAGCCAATTCATTTGTTTCTGACGCCGTTGTTCATTTAACCAAGCTAACGGCTAAAAACTCAGGTTTTGCTATTCAGGCGCGTAGGGCTCTATGGCTCAAAGTCTAAGCTTCTCAACATTCCCTTCAAGGGGCAGACCCTATTCGGGCCTGGACTGAAGGAGATCATTTCTGATATTACTGGAGGAAAAGGTAACGCCCTTCCTCAGGATAGGTCCAACAAAGTAAGGACCAAACAGACTAATTTTCGTTCCTTTCGAAACTTCAAGAGTGGCGCAGCTTCAACTTCCTCTAATACAAACATAACAAGAGGGAAATTTTGCCCAGTCCAAGACGGTCTGGAGACCTAACCAGGCTTGGAACAAAGGAAAGCAGGCCAAAAAACCTGCTGCTGCCTCTAAAACAGCATGAAGGATCAGCCCCTGATCCGGAAACGTTTCTAGTAGGGGGCAGACTTTCTCTCTTTGCCCAGGCTTGGGCAAGAGATGTCCAGGATCCCTGGGCGTTAGAAATTGTGTCCCAGGAATATCTTCTGGAATTCAAAGCTTCTGCCCCAAAAGGGAGATTTCATCTCACAATTATCTGCAAACCAGATAAAGAGAGAGGCATTCTTACATTGTGTTCAAGACCTCCTAGTTATGGGAGTGATCCACCCATTTCCAAAGGAGGAACAGGGGCAAGGCTTCTATTCAAATCTGTTTGTAGTTCCCAAGAAAGAGGGAACTTTCAGACCAATCTTAGATCTCAAGATCCTAAACAAATTTCTCAGGGTCCCATCCTTCAAGATGGAGACTATTCGAACCATCCTACCTATGATCCAGGAGGGTCAATATATGACTACCGTGGACTTAAAGGATGCTTATCTTCACATTCCAATACACAGAGATCATCATCGGTTTCTCAGGTTCGCCTTCCTAGACAGGCATTACCAGTTTGTGGCTCTTCCCTTTGGGTTAGTTACGGCACCAAGAATCTTTACGAAGGTTCTAGGGTCACTCCTAGCGGTCCTAAGGCCGCGGGGTATAGCAGTAGCCCCTTACCTAGACGACATTCTGATACAGGCGTCGAATTTTCAAATCGCCAGGTCCCATACGGACATTGTTCTGGCATTCCTGAAGTCTCATGGGTGGAAAGTGAACGAAGAAAAGAGTTCTCTATCCCCTCTCACAAGAGTTTCCTTCCTAGGAACTCTGATAGATTCTGTAAAAATGAAGATTTACTTGACAGAGGCCAGGTTGTCAAAACTTCTAAATTCCTGCCGTGTTCTTTATTCTACTTCTCGCCCTTCAGTGACTCAGTGTATGGAAGTAATCGGCTTAATGGTAGCGGCAATGGACATAGTGCCGTTTGCCCGCCTACATCTCAGACCGCTGCAACTCTGCATGCTCAGTCAGTGGAATGGGGATTACACAGATTTGTCCCCTCTACTAAATCTGGATCAAGAGACCAGGGATTCTCTTCTCTGGTGGCTATCTCGGGTCCATCTTTCCAAGGGTATGACCTTCCGCAGGCCAGATTGGACAATAGTAACGACAGATGCCAGCCTTCTGGGCTGGGGTGCAGTCTGGAACTCCCTGAAGGCTCAGGGCTTGTGGACTCAGGAGGAGGCACTCCTTCAGATAAACATTCTGGAACTAAGAGCGATATTCAATGCTCTTCGGGCTTGGCCTCAGCTTGCTGCGGTCAGGTTCATCAGATTTCAGTCGGACAATATCACGACTGTAGCCTACATCAACCATCAAGGGGGAACAAGGAGTTCCCTAGCAATGTTGGAGGTTTCAAAAATAATTCTATGGACAGAGGTTCACTCTTGCCATCTATCAGCTATCCATATCCCAGGAGTAGAGAACTGGGAGGCGGATTTCTCTTTTTAAGTGTATCCAGTCCACGGATCATCCATTACTTATGGGATATTAACTCCTCCCCAACAGGAAGTGCAAGAGGATTCACCCAGCAGAGCTGCTATATAGCTCCTCCCCTAACTGCCATTACCAGTCATTCTCTTGCACCCAACGAATAGATAGGATGTGTGAGAGGACTGTGGTGATTATACTTAGTTTCATACCTTCAATCAAAAGTTTGTTATTTTATAATAGCACCGGAGTGTGTTATTCCTTCTCTGGTAGAATTTGAAGAAGAATCTACCTGAGTTTTTCTATGATTTTAGCCGGAGTAGTTAAGATCATATTGCTGTTTCTCGGCCATCTGAGGAGAGGTAAACTTCAGATCAGGGGACAGCGGGCAGATTAATCTGCAAAGAGGTATGTAGCAGCTTATTATTTTCTGACAATGGAATTGATGAGAAAATTCTGCCATACCGATATAATGTAAACTCAGCCTTAAATGCAGTAGCAGCAACTGGTATCAGGCTGTCATGTATGTATATTTTACACTTCAGTATTCTGGGGAATGGCACTTCACTGGAATTATACTGTATGCATAAAACTTTAGCCTAATTTGCAGGGACTAGCAACAGGCTTTTTAATAAAACTCAATTTATTAATGTTAAACGTTTTTGCTGGCATGTAAAATCGTTTAATTTTCTGAGGTACTGGGTGAAAAAATGTTTTGGGCACTATTTTTTTCCACTTGGCAGTCGTTTTATTTAATTTATGACAGTTTACTGATCTCTCTCACTGTTATGTGTGAGGGGGGGGGGCCTTTTTTGGCGTTTTTGCTACGCATCAAAAAATTCAGTCAGAAGTTTGTCTTCCCTGCATGATCCGGTTCATCTCTACAGAACTCAGGGGTCTTCAAAACTTGTTTTGAGGGAGGTAATCACTCACAGCAGAGCTGTGAGATTGTATTTGACTGTGATAAAAAAAAAAAAAAAAACGTTTTTTTTTTTTTTTTTTCTGCTATCAGGGTTAGTTATCCTTTGCTAATGGGAGCAATCCTTTGCTAAAATTGTGTTTGATGCTATAACTTTTCAGTTTATTAATTTTCAACTGTCATAACTTTTTCTGTGCTTCTTATAGGCACAGTACGTTTTCATATTATAGTAAATTACTTGAAAAGTATTTCCAAGTTGCTAGTTTATTTGCTAGTGTGTTAAACATGTCTGATTCAGAGGAAGATATCTGTGCTATATGTGCTAAAGCCAAAGTGGAGCCCAATAGAAATTTATGTACTAACTGTATTGATGCTACTTTAAATAAAAGTCAATCTGTACAAATTGAACATATTTCACCAAACAACGAGGGGAGAGTTATGCCGACTAACTCGCCTCACGTGTCAGTACCTGCATCTCCCGCTCGGGAGGTGCGTGATATTGTAGCGCCGAGTACATCTGGGCGGCCATTACAAATCACATTACAGGATATGGCTACTGTTATGACTGAAGTTTTGGCTAAATTACCAGAACTAAGAGGTAAGCGTGATCACTCTGGGGTGAGAACAGAGTGCGCTGATAATATTAGGGCCATGTCAGATACTGCGTCACAATTTGCAGAACATGAGGACGGAGAGCTTCATTCTGCGGGTGACGGTTCTGATCCAAACAAACTGGATTCAGATATTTCAAATTTTAAATTTAAGCTGGAAAACCTCCGTGTATTACTAGGGGAGGTGTTAGCGGCTCTGAATGATTGTAACACAGTTGCAATACCAGAGAAAATGTGTAGGTTGGATAAATATTTTGCGGTACCGGCGAGTACTGACGTTTTTCCTATACCTAAGAGACTTACTGAAATTGTTACTAAGGAGTGGGATAGACCCGGTGTGCCGTTCTCACCCCCTCCGATATTTAGAAAGATGTTTCCAATAGACGCAACCCGCACGGGACTTATGGCAAACGGTCCCTAAGGTGGAGGGAGCAGTTTCTACTTTAGCTAAGCGTACCACTATCCCGGTGGAGGATAGCTGTGCCTTTTCAGATCCAATGGATAAAAAGTTAGAGGGTTACCTTAAGAAAATGTTTGTTCAACAAGGTTTTATATTGCAACCTCTTGCATGCATTGCGCCTGTCACGGCTGCAGCAGCATTTTGGTTTGAGTCTCTGGAAGAGACACTTGAATCAGCTCCATTAGATGAGATTACACACAAGCTTAAAGCCCTTAAATTAGCTAACTCATTTATTTCAGATGCCGTAGTACATTTAACTAAACTTACGGCTAAGAATTCCGGATTCGCCATTCAGGCACGCAGAGCACTGTGGCTAAAATCCTGGTCAGCTGACGTTACTTCTAAATCTAAATTGCTTAATATACCTTTCAAAGGGCAGACCTTATTCGGGCCCGGGTTGAAAGAAATTATCGCTGACATTACAGGAGGTAAAGGCCATGCCCTGCCTCAAGACAGAGCCAAACCTAAGGCTAGACAGTCTAATTTTCGTTCCTTTCGTAATTTCAAAGCAGGAGCAGCATCAACTTCCTCTGCACCAAAACAGGAAGGAGCTGTTGCTCGCTACAGACAAGGCTGGAGACCTAACCAGTCCTGGAGCAAGGGCAAGCAGGCCAGGAAACCTGCTGCTGCCCCTAAGACAGCATGAATCGAGGGCCCCCGATCCGGGAACGGATCTAGTGGGGGGCAGACTTTTGTCTCTTCGCCCAGGCTTGGGCAAGAGATGTCCAGGATCCCTGGGCGTTAGAGATCATATCTCAGGGATACCTTCTAGACTTCAAATTCTCTCCCCCAAGAGGGAGATTTCATCTGTCAAGGTTGTCAACAAACCAAATAAAGAAAGAGGCGTTTCTACGCTGCGTACAAGATCTTTTATTAATGGGAGTGATCCATCCGGTTCCGCGGTCGGAACAAGGACAAGGGTTTTACTCAAATCTGTTTGTGGTTCCCAAAAAAGAGGGAACTTTCAGGCCAATCTTGGATTTAAAGATCCTAAACAAATTCCTAAGAGTTCCATCGTTCAAAATGGAAACTATTCGGACAATTTTACCCATGATCCAAAAGGGTCAGTACATGACCACAGTGGATTTAAAGGATGCTTACCTTCACATACCGATTCACAAAGATCATTTACCGGTATCTAAGGTTTGCCTTTCTAGACAGGCATTACCAGTTTGTAGCTCTTCCATTCGGATTGGCTACGGCTCCGAGAATCTTCACAAAGGTTCTGGGTGCTCTTCTGGCGGTACTAAGACCGCGAGGAATTGCGGTAGCTCCGTACCTAGACGACATTCTGATACAAGCTTCAAGCTTTCAAACTGCCAAGTCTCATACAGAGTTAGTACTCGGCATTTCTAAGGTCGCATGGATGGAAGGTGAACGAAAAGAAGAGTTCTCTCTTTCCACTCACAAGAGTTTCCCTTCTTGGGGACTCTTATAGATTCTGTAGAAATGAAGATTTACCTGACAGAAGACAGGTTAACAAAGCTTCAAAATGCATGCCGTGTCCTTCATTCCATTCAACACCCGTCAGTAGCTCAATGCATGGAGGTGATCGGCTTAATGGTAGCAGCAATGGACATAGTACCCTTTGCACGCCTACATCTCAGACCGCTGCAATTGTGCATACTAAGTCAGTGGAATGGGGATTACTCAGACTTGTCCCCTACTCTGAATCTGGATCAAGAGACCAGAAATTCTCTTCTATGGTGGCTTTCTCGGCCACATCTGTCCAGGGGGATGCCATTCAGCAGGCTGGACTGGACAATTGTAACAACAGACGCCAGCCTACTAGGTTGGGGCGCTGTCTGGAATTCTCTGAAGGCTCAGGGACAATGGAATCAGGAGGAGAGTCTCCTACCAATAAACATTCTGGAATTGAGAGCAGTTCTCAATGCCCTTCTGGCTTGGCCCCAGTTAACAACTCGGGGGTTCATCAGGTTTCAGTCGGACAACATCACGACTGTAGCTTACATCAACCATCAGGGAGGGACAAGAAGCTCCCTAGCAATGATGGAAGTATCAAAGATAATTCGCTGGGCAGAGTCTCACTCTTGTCACCTGTCAGCAATCCACATCCCGGGAGTGGAGAACTGGGAGGCGGATTTCTTAAGTCGTCAGACTTTTCATCCGGGGGAGTGGGAACTTCATCCGGAGGTCTTTGCCCAAATACTTCGACGTTGGGGCAAACCAGAGATAGATCTCATGGCGTCTCGACAGAACGCCAAGCTTCCTCGTTACGGGTCCAGATCCAGGGATCCGGGAGCGGTTCTGATAGATGCTTTGACAGCACCTTGGACCTTCGGGATGGCTTATGTGTTTCCACCCTTCCCGATGCTTCCTCGATTGATTGCCAGAATCAAACAGGAGAGAGCATCATTGATTCTAATAGCGCCTGCATGGCCACGCAGGACTTGGTATGCAGATCTAGTGGACATGTCATCCTGTCCACCTTGGTCGCTACCTCTGAAACAGGACCTTCTGATCCAGGGTCCCTTCAAACATCAAAATCTAATTTCTCTGAAGCTGACTGCTTGGAAATTGAACGCTTGATTTTATCAAAACGTGGTTTTTCTGAGTCAGTTATTGATACCTTAATACAGGCTAGGAAGCCTGTTACCAGAAAGATTTACCATAAGATATGGCGCAAATACTTATATTGGTGCGAATCCAAGAGTTACTCATGGAGTAAGGTTAGGATTCCGAGGATATTGTCTTTTCTACAAGAAGGTTTAGAAAAGGGTTTATCCGCTAGTTCCTTAAAGGGACAGATTTCAGCTCTGTCCATTCTTTTACACAAACGTCTGTCAGAAGTTCCGGACGTTCAAGCTTTTTGTCAGGCTTTAGCTAGGATCAAGCCTGTGTTTAAAACTGTTGCTCCACCATGGAGTTTGAACTTAGTTCTTAATGTTTTACAGGGGGTTCCGTTTGTACCCCTTCATTCCATTGATATCAAGTTGTTATCTTGGAAAGTTCTGTTTTTAATGGCGATTTCCTCGGCTCGAAGAGTCTCTGAGTTATCTGCCTTACATTGTGATTCTCCTTATCTGATTTTTCATTCAGACAAGGTAGTTCTGCGTACTAAACCTGGGGTCCTACCTAAGGTGGTCACTAACAGGAATATCAATCAAGAGATTGTGGTTCCATCTTTGTGTCCTAATCCTTCTTCGAAAAAGGAACGTCTGCTACACAATCTAGATGTAGTCCGTGCCCTGAAATTTTATCTACAGGCAACTAAGGATTTTCGACAAACGTCTTCCCTGTTTGTCGTTTATTCTGGTCAGAGGAGAGGTCAAAAAGCTTCGGCTACCTCTCTCTCCTTTTGGCTTCGTAGCATAATACGGTTAGCCTATGAGACTGCTGGACAGCAGCCTCCTGAAAGAATTACAGCACATTCTACTAGAGCTGTGGCTTCCACTTGGGCCTTTAAGAATGAGGCTTCTGTTGAACAGATTTGCAAGGCTGCAACTTGGTCTTCTCTTCATACTTTTTCCAAATTTTATAAATTTGACACTTTTGCTTCTTCGGAGGCTGTTTTTGGCAGAAAGGTTCTTCAGGCAGTGGTTCCTTCCGTATAAAGAGCCTGCCTGTCCCTCCCGTCATCCGTGTACTTTAGCTTTGGTATTGGTATCCCATAAGTAATGGATGATCCGTGGACTGGATACACTTAACAAGATAAAACATAATTTTTGCTTACCTGATAAATTTATTTCTCTTGTAGTGTATCCAGTCCACGGCCTGCCCTGTCACTTTAAGGCAGGTAATTTTTTCCATTAAACTACAGTCACCACTGCACCCTATGGTTTTCCTTTCTCTGCATGTTTTCGGTCGAATGACTGGTAATGGCAGTTAGGGGAGGAGCTATATAGCAGCTCTGCTGGGTGAATCCTCTTGCACTTCCTGTTGGGGAGGAGTTAATATCCCATAAGTAATGGATGATCCGTGGACTGGATACACTACAAGAGAAATAAATTTATCAGGTAAGCATAAATTATGTTTTTCTAAGTCGGCAGACTTTTCATCCGGGGGGAGTGGGAACTCCATCCAGAGGTGTTTGCACAGTTGATTCAACTTTGGGGCAAGCCAGAACTGGATCTCATGGCGTCTTGTCAGAACGCCAAGCTTCCTTGTTACGGATCCAGGTCCAGGGATCCCAAGGCAGCGCTGATAGATGCTCTAGCAGCGCCTTGGTCCTTCAACCTGGCTTATGTGTTTTCACCGTTTCCTCTGCTCCCTCGTCTGATTGCCAAGATCAAGCAGGAGAGAGCTTCGGTGATTTTGATAGCACCTGCGTGGCCACGCAGGACTTGGTATGCAGATCTGGTGGACATGTCATCCCTTCCACCATGGACTCTGCCGCTGAGGCGGGACCTTCTACTTCAGGGTCCTTTCAACCATCCAAATCTAATTTCTCTGCGTCTGACTGCTTGGAGATTGAACGCTTGATTTTATCAAAACGTGGTTTCTCAGAGTCGGCCATTGATACCTTAATTCAGGCTCGAAAGCCTGTCACCAGGAAAATCTATCATAAGATATGGTGTAAATATCTTCATTGATGTGAATCCAAGGGTTACTCATGGAGTAAAGTCAGGATTCCTAGGATATTATCTTTTCTCCAAGAAGGATTGGAGAAGGGATTGTCAGCTAGTTCCTTAAAGGGACAGATTTCTGCTCTGTCTATTCTTTTGCACAAGCGTCTGGCGGATTTTCCAGACGTTCAGGCTTTTTGTCAGGCTTTAGTTTGAATCAAGCCTGTGTTTAAACCTGTTGCTCTGCCATGGAGTTTAAATTTAGTTCTTAAAGTTCTTCAAGGGGTTCCGTTTGAACCTCTGCATTCCATAGTTATCAAGCTTTTATCTTGGAAAGTTCTGTTTTTGGTAGCTATTTCTTCGGCTCGAAGAGTTTCAGAGTTATCTGCCTTACAGTGTGATTCCCCTTATCTGATCTTCCATGCAGATAAGGTAGTTTTGCGTACCAAACCAGGGTTTTTTCCTAAGGTGGTATCTAATACGAATATCAATCAGGAGATTGTTGTTCCGTCACTGTGTCCTAATCCTTCTTCAAAGAAGGAACGTCTATTACACAATCTTGACGTGGTTCGTGCTTTAAAGTTTTATTTACAAGCTACTAAGGATTTTCGTCAAACATCTGCATTGTTTGTTGTCTACTCTGAACAGAGGAGAGGCCAAAAGGCTTCAGCAACTTCTTTCTTTTTGGTTAAGAAGTATAATCTGCTTAGCTTATGAGACTGCTGGCCAGCAACCTCCTGAAAGAATTACAGCTCATTCCACTAGAGTGGTGGCTTCCACATGAGCTTTTAAAAATGAGGCTTCTGTTGAACAGATTTGTAAGGCGGCGACTTGGTCTTCGCTTCATACTTTTTCTAAATTCTACAAATTTGATACTTTTGCTTCTTCTGAGGCTATTTTTGGGAGAAAGGTCTTACAGGCAGTGGTGCCTTCCGTTTAAGCGCCTGCCTTGTCCCTCCCTTCATCCGTGTCCTATAGCTTTGGTATTGGTATCCCACAAGTAATGGATGAATCCGTGGACTGGATACACCTTACAAGAGAAAACAAAATTTATGCCTACCTGATAAATTTATTTCTCTTGTGGTGTATCCAGTCCACGGCCCGCCCTGTCATTTTAAGGCAGGTGTTTTTTTATTTTTAAACTACAGTCACCACTGCACCCTATAGTTTCTCCTTTCTCTTGCTTGTCTTCGGTCGAATGACTGGGAGTGGCAGTTAGGGGAGGAGCTATATAGACAGCTCTGCTGTGGGTGATCCTCTTGCAGCTTCCTGTTGGGAAGGAGAATATCCCACAAGTAATGGATGAATCCGTGGACTGGATACACCACAAGAGAAATACATTTATCAGGTAAGCATAAATTTTGTTTTTCATGGCTCAATCGAACATTTGATTAACCCTTTCATAGAAAATGATTATAATGGCCCTTTAAATTAGTTTTAGGAGAGAAAAAAATATTGAGCAACAAAATTTGAGGATTCACTTTTCTATACAGAGTATAATTTATTCAATACAGTTTAATATTATGGGATTGGATTTTATAAAATAGTTCGAGCTTGCTGCTCTGTACCAACAGTGAGAAGAGTTTATGTTGATGCAGTATGTGTTAATGAGACAGTAAAATTAAACTTTCATTGTTTAGATAGATCATAAAATAAATTTAAAAATAATCCAAATTACTTTGGTTATTCTAAGGATGATGCATATATCTTTGGCACGTGGCAGGACAGCAATATTTGTAACATTTTTACACATTGTTGCAGACACTTCTGCCAGAGAATGCACATTCTTGATCTCATATGAGTCTACCTAGATTTACTCTTCAGCCAAAGATACTAAGTTAAAATTAGCACATTTACTAAAAAAAGTAATTTGGAAAGTGATGTTTTTTTTTTTATTTTTTATTTTTTATTTATTTATTAATGTTTTTATTGAGATTTTCATATTACAAGAATGTAAACCAATAAGACAATTCCAGTGTTAAGGCATCATACATTCTTCGGCAAAAATAAGTTAAACAAATATATCAACATTGATAATGACATTTCAAACTTCAATTAAAACTAAACAATATGCTACACTAACAAGGTAGCATTTAACAATAAACTTTTCGGTCAGTGTTTACTAAGTCTACTATTAATGATACAGACTCTGGTTCATGCCACTTATATCAAGAATCCATAATCTATGCTCTTATACTTGGTTACTCAAAGATATGGAAGGGGACGGATGGATCCCATATTCTATTGTCACCTACGTGGAAGGCGTAATATGTGTTTTGAACTGATCCCAGTAAAGTTGCATATCGTGGAAAACCTCAAGTTTTTGTTTTCTAAAGAAACCATACTTTTCTAGAAAGAATAACTCATCTGTTCTGTTTATCCACATTTGTTTCGTGAATTGCGTGTTTAGCTTCCACTGTCTGGCTATTATGGATTTAGCACTGTTTAGGGCTATTTGGAAAACTGCTTGCCTGATCTTACAAAACTTACCCGGTTTCTGGTTAAATAAGACATGGGTTGCTCTTAATGTATATTCCGTGTTAAATAAATATTTCCCCAATTTTTCTACTTCTATCCACAGATTATGGAGATTCCCACATTCCCACCATAAATGCATCATATTCCCCACTTTTCCACACCCACGCCAACACTCTCCTAGAGAGTTTGGGTAAATATACTTCAGTCTTTGTGGCGTCAGGTACCATCTTGTTATGATTTTATAGTTTAGTTCCAAGATGCTAGCCGACCCAGATACTTTGTTAGTGCGGTAGAACATTTGTTTCCACTGTCTATCATCGAATTGTTCCCCCAATTCCTGTTGCCATCTATTTACATATGTGGGTAGAGATATATTCTTTAATTTACTTAGTAACTTCCTAGTCATTGATAATGTACCCTTAAAAGGCCTTGCGTTAAAACAGATTTTCTCAAAGTCAGTTAGCTGACGAAGGAAGTCACTTTTGAAAGGGGAGGTTTGTATTAAATGTGTTAATTGAGAGTATTTTAACCAATTAGTGAATATTCCCCCAGCTATGTCTCCCAGATCTTCCCGTGGCTTCAGTTTGTTGTTGTGGGTCAACGTACAAAATGGTATGGAGTAACCAATTTCACCACTACCACAGTCTCCTATTTCTAGTCCTTTCTTGAACTCAGCGTTTACAAATACCGGGGACAGAGGGGATTTTATGGATGATAAGCCTACGTGACTCCCTAGTATTTTATCCCAGTTCTGGAACACCTGTCTCAACAGAGATATGTTCTGTATTATTCGTGGTCTATGTCTTTTATCAATCCAGCATAATGCTCCCACCTGAGGCGCTCTTAATATTTGTGAGTCCAAAGAGACCCAAGCTTTAGAGTCTGTCCCCGTGTGCCATTCTATTACTCTTTGCAGTGTGACTGCTTGGTAGTATGATGTTACATTGGGGACTCCCAAACCCCCCTCATCCAAGGAACGGTAGATAGTGGATTTTGCTATTCTGGGTTTATGTGTTCCCCATATAAAGGAGTTTATACTATTTTGTACTTTTTTAAGGAACATTGGTGACAAATATATTGGGGCCGCTTGGAGCATGTAAAGTAATCTAGGGAGTATATTCATTTTGATGGTTTGTATTCTGCCCCACCAAGAAGTTTTGTTTTTTGCCCATCTAATTAAGTCTAAGTCAATGTTTTTCAACAGAGTTGTGTAATTTAGGTCGAATATCTTTGCATTATCCACTGAGATCTCAATTCCCAGATATCTAATCGCGTCTGTTTTTCTTTTATATGTACACAACTGGCCAAGTCCTTTAAGCTCTTGTGGAGATAAGTTTATGTTAAGGATCTCTGATTTTTGATTATTTATTAAGAAATTTGAGTGGGCACCAAATCTTTCAAATTCATTTAATAGGTGAGGTAAAGAAGTAGCGGGAGATGCCAATGATATCAATACATCATCTGCATACATATTTAATTTATATTCATTCTGCTCTATTTTTATACCTTTAATATAATTATTTTTTCTTATGTGTGCGGCCAGAACTTCCATTGTGATAATAAATAAGGTGGGGGATAAGGGGCAACCCTGGCATGTTCCGTTTCTAATGGGGAATGTGGAGGGCAGGACCCCATTTACTTTAACTATGGCTGAAGGGTCTGCATATAAACTAATAATCCTGTTTATCATTTTGTCTCCAAAACCTATATTTGACATTACTTTAACTAAAAACTTCCAATTTAATCTATCAAAAGCTTTTTCAGCATCTGTAGAAATTAAAATAGATTGTATATTTTTAAATTTTGCATAGTCTATTAATTGGAGGACCCTAACCGTGTTGTCCCGTGCCTCTCTATTGGGGACAAAACCCGCTTGGTCTACGTGTATGATCTCAGGAAGGACTTTATTTATTCTAGATGACAATATTTTGGAATATATTTTTAGATCTGAATTTAATAGGGATATTGGCCTATAGTTACTAGTCAACGTTGTGGATTTATTTGGCTTGGGGATAACCGTGATATGAGAAAGTAAGAATTCTCTAGAAAAAGCCCCCTTATCATCAATGGAGTTAAATAGGGAGGTGAGGTGCGGTGTCAGGAATGATTTAAACATTTTATAGTACTTATTGCTAAACCCATCTGGGCCAGGGCTTTTACCTATGGGTAGGGAATCTATTGCTGCCATTACTTCTAAATTAGTGATAGGGGCTTCCATGTCTGTTTTCTTATCTGGATCAAGTGTTGGTAGGTCAGCCTGGGCAATATACTGTTCCATGAGTAACTCTCCGTCTGACTGCTTATCAGTTGGGATGTTATATAACCCCTCATAATATTTTCTAAAGGCATCTGCTATTTGATCGCTATCGGATGACTGTTGATTTTCGGAGATTTCTATTTCTCTTATGTGATAATTAAGCGACTTTTGCTTTAAGGTTCTGGCTAAGCTTGCACCCGCTTTATTACTTTCTGTGAAATAAACCCTTTTGAGATATATAGCTCTTTTATGTGCCTCCTCTTGTAAGTGGTTCCTTAAGGCTAATCTTATTTCCTGTCTTTTATTTAAGATGATCATATCGGCAGGGTTCAATTGATGTGCCCTATCAATATCTTTTAAGTCTTTTAAGAGAGTGTTATATTTCTGTTGGTATGATCTTTTAAGGGATGCCTGTATTTTAATAAGTTCCCCTCTTATTACCGCCTTATGGGCGTCCCATAAAATTGTGGGGCTATGTTGTTCACTTGTATTATGCGTAAAATATTCTTCTATTACTGTTTTAATTTTTTGGGCTACGTCAGGTTTGTGAAGTAATGATTCATCCAGGCGCCACAGGTAGGGAGCTGCTGGTACAGAAGACCAGTCCACTTCCATGGAGACCATGGAGTGATCTGACCAAGCGTTTGGGATAATCTCCACATTTGATACCATCGTTAGGCTGTTTTGATCTATGAATAAGTAATCTATTTTAGAGTAAACTTGTCTTGGGTGGGAAAAGGTGTATTGGCGTTTACCAGGGTTTAGTGTACGCCATACATCCAAAAGGGTTAAATCCCAAAGGCATTTATCTAATTTGATAGTCTTTCTTTGATCGTGCCCCCCTAAGATGTGAGCTATCTAACTGCGGGTCTAGCAGCATATTAAAATCGCCACCCAACAGGATTGTGCCTTTTTTTATATCAGTTATTCTATTTATGACTTTTCTTAGGAAGGGGATCTGGTTCTTATTTGGGCAGTAAACATTCACTAACGTCACGGGTCTGTTATAGAGAATCCCCACCAATATGATGTATCTACCCTCCAAGTCAGTTTCTTTCTGAAGAAGCTGGAATGGAACTTTTCTATGAAATAGGATTCCCACCCCCCCTTTATTTTGTTTTAGCTGAACTAAAATACCCTGTAGGATATAAACTTGAGCTACACCTCGGTTGTTTATTTATGTCAAAATGAGGTTCTTGCATGTAGATTATATCTCCTTTATGTGTCTTGAACCAGTTAAGTGCTACTGATCTTTTATTTGGGGAGTTTAAACCCTTGACATTCTGAGATATCTTAATTCTGTTAGCTGCCATTAGCGCTTTGTGAGTGGTGACAGGTGCATTTAGTTTTCAAATGATTTTGGTTGCTGTGTATGGGTATATCATATAACAATGTGATTGTACAACTTACCCGATGGGAACCATCCGTCCCAGGAAAGAGACCTAGCAATGTTTTACATGAAAGAAATGTAGAATAGCAGACAACAATTCTGACATAGAGACTCTGCACTGACCTAGATACAAAAAACAAAACAATAAAAACATATAAGTAACACCAAACTGTGTGATCCTGTCTAGTGATTCCCCGCTCGAGTTGAGTACCAGAGCAAAGAGCCACTAGTTGCATGCTAAAAATAGCAGCTTGGGATCTATGGTTAACCAATTGTGGTAAAGGGTTCATGTACAAAGCATGACTAACAACTGGCATAATATTAAGTTAACATGTAATACGAAAGAGGCAGCTTAAGTGTAAAAACATTCAACCTGAGTAGTATACCTTCATGACCTATGTATAAATGGTAGGCCTACCATTAGTTAAACTTCAGAAATCTGTAAGTGTCACTGATCAATAACAGGTCATGGTCCTTTATTCAGATAACAATGAACTAATTAAGCTGCTAACGAAAGCTTCAGGTAACAGATCTGCTGGAAGTGGTGAAGGGGTCCTTGGCCCCAGGTCCTCTTTGTCGTTTTCTATTCACCCTAACCCATGGTTGTCTTTGTTCTCTAGGACCTGTGGGGTTATATGGGCTATCTTTTTCTTCTCTGGACAGTGAAGGGAGGGATGGTTGTGCTATGCCCAGTTTGGTGCAGAACTCTTCGATGTCATCAGGGTTCCGATATATGAAGACTTGATTATCCTTCTCCACTCTGAGGCAAAAGGGGAACCCCCATCTATACTTAATACCCAGATCCTGCAAGTGCAGAGTAAGATATCTAGCTTCTCTTCTTTTTATTAATGTCTGTGGGCAGATATCTGGGTAAACTTGTAGGCTGCTGTTTTCAAAATGTGGTTCTTTCATTTTTCTGGCTGCAGAGAACACTTTTTCTTTATCCTCAAATTGGTGTAATCTAAGTATCACGTCCCTTGGGGGAGCACCATCTCTTGGCAATTGACGAAGGGCCCTATGCGCCCTGTCCAGTTGAATTTCTTGGTCTGCAGGGGTGTTTAAAAGATGTTGAAAAAATCTTTGCAGGAATGGCACCAGGTGTATCTGAAGGACAGTCTCCGGAATGCCCCTGATTCTCAAATTTTGCCGGCGTCCCCGGTTATCGAGGTCCTCAATGTGGTCTTGTAAATAATTAATGGTGGCACCCTGTGCTTTTAACTGTTCAGTGAAGGTTTCTGAGTCTATGGTTAGTGTTTCAGTGGTTTCCTCTAGTTGCTCCACTTTGTGACCCAATTGTGCAATATCAGATTTTACTTCTGCAAGACCCTCTTTAATGAACTGGCTTACTTGTTGTATTAACTGTGAAAAGTCCTCTTTAGAAGGCAACAATTTGAGATCAGCTCTAGTTATGGAAATTGTGTCATCTTCTGTTTGTTCTCTGTTTTTAGAGCTTGCAACTTGTGAAGTTAACAGGGAGTCAGAACTGTCTGTTTCAATGGCTTTAAAGTATGTGTTCAATTTACTTGACTTATCCAACTTCCCAGCTTTTCTTGCAGCCATTATGAAGTTTGTCCTCTGATGTATGCAGAATGTATAGTACAAAATTAAGTTAGGGTGTCACAGCTGTGCTGTATGTCAGATTTTTCAGATCACCTTTCTTATCAAATGAGTATGCCTGATCTCAATTAAGCAATATCAATCATACCAATAGTATGTTGTTTCCAATCATCTGCAGTCCAGAGTTTTTTCAAATAAATGCAACCTGAGTTAAAGAAATAAGTAACTTCCCCCAACACACTTCCAGTTTTTATGCGTGCATTAATTATAGCTCATCAGCGATATGTTTTATCATTCTTTTCGTGCAGACCATTCTGTGCACAAGATATTTACATAACTTTGTATTTCTAAATGTCTCTTGTAGCCAGATTATTATATTATGTGGCCATAACGGCCGATGCATCAGCGTTATGTGTGTTTGTGGGCCCAGGGCAAAAGCTGTGACGCACTTGGAATTAGGGCTGTCTACTGATCAACCGCCGTTAATATATTGGCAACCGGGTGTCCCAAATATTCTCTAAATACTGGCGGAATAGTTGTTCGGTGGCTGCAGTTATTGCCCCTATGTGTTATTTCTGTAGGCCAAAGTTAAAGCAAATGGCGCACTTACGGACAGGACAGCTTTTCGATCTCCTCCTGGTAGCAACGATAGCTCCACAATTTCAAATGGCTTCCACACTGATCCTGGTCACTCAGTCTTAGTTCTTGTCCACCACCGGTGGTTTATTACTTATTCAGCTGACTCTCCGCATTGTTTTATGGCCAGTTGTTTGCGGAGCTCCGGTCTTATGCGGCCATTCTCTCGGCTCGCTAGCTCCGCCCCCCCGGAAAGTGATGTTTTTTATACAGCATAGGCTCTGTCTTTACCATGAAAGTTTGAATTTGAATGTATTGTCCCTTTTTGAGTTACCCTGTACAAGTGAGTTTCCAAAAAATGCTTGAAGCTTTAATAGATTGAAGACAGCCAGCAACAGGCTAAAGGCTGCCATTTGCTGTCAGACACCTCACCTGCTCAGAGATATGTTGTGCTTCTGAATGTAATTGCAGATGGCGTTCTACCTGGCTATAGAAAGCCATGTTCTGCAGCATGGTTAATAGTTCTGCATGCAAGCCATGGCACCACGTTAAACTATTGATTACGTGGCTTTGTTATTGAGATTTGGTTACTAAAATTCGTTTTTCTTGCTTATTTATGTGTTACAGTTAACCTTTACATAGAATGAGTTGTATTTTTGTTTTGAACATAAGGATTATATTGAAGGTACACATTTTGGTACTTTTTCTTACATTCTCTTTAGCCACAGGCTGAGCTATTATTGTAAAGCAATCCTTAGCTATGACTGAGGAACTAAAAATAGATGATTTATTTTATCCCTTTTGCTGTATGTAAAAACCAATACCTAGATTTCCAGGGTGACGTATTTTGAAAGGTCAGTTTGCTTTCTTATGGGTAAGTTTTTAAAGGGACAGTAAAGTCAAAATTTTACTTTTATGATTCAGATATAGCATACAATTTTAAACAACTTTACAATTTACTTCTCTTATCAAATTTGCTTTGTTTTCTTGGTATCCTCTATTGAAGAGTAAAACTAGGTAGGCTCATAAGAGCTCAGGAGTGTGCACATTTCTTTAGTACTCTATGGCAGCCCTGTTTTGCAACACTGTTACAAAGCTACAAATAATGTTGCCAAACACTGGTG
Organism: Bombina bombina; assembly: GCF_027579735.1. Taxonomy (NCBI): domain Eukaryota; kingdom Metazoa; phylum Chordata; class Amphibia; order Anura; family Bombinatoridae; genus Bombina; species Bombina bombina. The sequence goes on along the minus strand of NC_069503.1, from coordinate 865,921,277 downwards.
ACATAGTACTAAAGACACGTGCACACTCCTGAGCTCATATGAGCCTACCTAGTTTTACTCTTCAATAAAAGATACCAAAAGAACAAAGCAAATTTGATGAAGTGAATTGGAAAGTTGTTTAAAATTGCACGCTCTATCTGAATCATGAACATTTCATTTTGACTTTACTGTCCATTTAAGTATTATTAGGAGAGTGTTGTAAAGCTCAGTTGATCATTTTTGCATGTTTCTAATATTATGAGTTTATAATGTGTTTGAATCCTTGAATCATTTTTTTGTGTAAAGAATGAAAATGAGCATTTGTATGTTGAAGCTTGGATACTATTCTTGTCTGCTGGCATTTGTAGAACATAAAATCTTTTTTCCAATGATAATTATTTTTTGGGTTTATATTGACAGTAGGGTTCAACTATTTTCAAGCCATGTTTTGATTGTATTTAAGTTCTCTGTACCATGGACGGTGAATTTTTAATTTCCCCCTCCCTTTTATCTTTTAAATCTCCTACAGCTTTGGATATAGGCTTGAACCTGGAGACCAGGGAAGCAATGTCATTTAAGTGGGAGGGGCCACTAAAGACTTTGTCTCAAGTTTCTACTTCTCCAGGTTGGTTGGAGACTGATAATACAATTATTAGATTAATGTGCTGTCACTCTAGGTGCATAGACTTGTTGCTGAGCTGATTTTTTTTGTTTGCAATTCTATACATTTTCAGTGTCGGCTATAGTACATATATGTACATCAGTTATATTAATATATAAAGACAGACAATATTGGTTAAGGTAGTTTTAACAGTTTTTAAAAACTATTAGCTCTTTTTGGGCACTGGTTTTAAACCTGTTTGATTCCAAATATTGGCTTAAAGGGACATGGGCTTCCATTGTTATCCAAACCGTACCATTTTAATTAATGGCTTAATCAATGTATATCAAATACTCATTATTGCTTCTTTTAAATGTCTATTTTTTGTATTTATCACATTGTTCCTGCATCTTCCTCATGCTTTTGTCAATTCCGTTTTTCTTTATTCATTTGAAATAGGCTATTTCAAAATGAATTAAAGTATGTGTTTTTGTGTGTTCTTGTACTAAATAAATCTACTTTTCCATCTTAATATGAGGAGAGTCCACAGCTTCATTTCTTACTTGTGGGAATACAGAACCTGGCCACCAGGAGGAGGCAAAGACACCCCAGCCAAAGGCTTAAAGGGACAGTCAAGTATAAACTAAACTTTCAATATTCAGATAGGACTTTTAATTTTAATTAACTTTCCAATTTACTTTTATCATCAAATTAGCTTTTTTCTCTTGGTATTCTTAGTTTAAACTAAACATAGGTAGGCTCATATGCTAATTTCTAAGCCTTTGAGAGCTGCCTCTAATCACATGCTTTTTAAATCTCTTTTCAACACAAAGAGACAGAAAGTACACGTGGGCCATATAGATAACACTGTGTTCAGGCACAAGGGGTTATTTAAGATCTAGCACAAAACAATTCTAAATTTAAGACAATAGATAATAAACAGTCACAGTCATGTGTTCAGGGGGCTGGAAGAAGGTTCCTAGATAAAAGGTAAATCACAGAGGTAAAAAGTATATTAATATAACTGTGTTGGTTATGCAAAACTGGGGAATGGGTAATAAAGGGATTATCTATCTTTTAAAACAATAACACTTCTATGGTAGACTGTCCCTTTAAATACCTCCCCCACTCCCCTCATCCACCAGTCATTCTTTGCCTTTCGTTACAGGAGGATGACAGAAGTGTCGGAAGATTAGAGTAATCTCTTATGGAGGGTAGTACTCTTCGCTATGGGACTGGAGTTTTAAGTAGTCTTGTCATCCTCTCATTGAGAGCATTGACAAATGTTAGGGTCTGGAGATGTAGAGACAGTCTTTCTGCGAAACCATCCAGACTCGTATTAACAACTCCTATGCAATCATTGTTGACGCGTTTCACTGCCTGCTTCTATCAATTAAGTCCATGTCAGGTGCGATGATACAAGACTGTCAAACTTGAGAGGCTGTGTGTCCCATGGCGATGATTCCAGTAAGATCATTTTATTTTTATCTTATGATAACGTAAGAAGACAGGGTCACAATGTGTCTCCTTTATGTGTATGGAATCAAGGGTTAATATCTCCGGAAGGGGATTATTGAACAGGGGGGGGGATTTATACAGGATTTGCTTTTTTATGTTTTATGGTGCGACATGTGTGAGATGAGGCTCTGGCAGATGTGGGAACATTCAGGTTTTACTTTCGTTTGGATAACTGTGCAGCCTGTCAGTTTGGCACGCTTTTCTTCCTGCAGCAGTAGCGGTCCTGCATGGCACTCCATGTGACCGGGTGTGGCCTTATTTACTTCCTCTTTCCTGACCGTGTGGTTTACATGAGAAGATGCGGTTTCTCTGTGGGACCTGGGTCATAGGAGGTGGTGAGTGCCCCAGCCATTGGGGTATAAAGGTGCCATTTACTTTTGTTATAGTTCATTTTAAAAGCGCAAGCTATGGAGGACTCTGATGCGTTAGAGGGTACTCCATCTTTACCAAGAGCTAATGCCTGTTTTTATTGTGAGGAGGGTACGGTATACCTGTCTGCTCAACTATGTTCCACATGCCTTAATAAAGTAGTTATATCTAAAAAGACTAAGATGTTTAGTACAACTGAGCCGTCCAGCCCTCCGTTCCGCGAGGTGCGTTCCCTGCAATCATCTCCGATTACACTTGCATCCCCCATTGCATGACTAATCCTCCTTTGGGAGGGGCCCTTTTACCACCAGATTTTTCTGAGCAGTTGCAAACTGCAGTGTCTGCGGCCTTTAGTGCTTTACCTCGCCCTGCTAAGCCCAAGTGAAAGGTTAAATACTGCTATCCTTACCAGAGGTCATATACCAACTTGCTGGATTTATCCGACAATAGATTATCCGCTGATGAAGACGCCTCTGATACTTCAGAGGAGGCTTTTTCTGGGTCAGAATCGTCTGGTTCTAAGCCTCCAGCTGTGGAGGAACATGACTTTAGATTTAGGATAGAGTACTTAAGCTTTCTGGTAAAGTAAGTGTTGGCTACGTTAGAGGTTCAGGAACCAAAATTACCAGAGGAACCTTCTATTCCTAAGCTTGATAAAGTTTATGAGGACAGGGTAGTGCCACAAACTTTCCCGGTTCCCGTTAAGATGGCAAATATTATTAAGAATGAATGGGAAAGACTTGAATCCTCATTTTCCCCTTCTTCTTTTAAGAAATTGTTCCCGGTTCCTGACTCTCGATTAGAGTTGTGTGGATCTGTCCCTAAGATGGATGGAGCTATCTCCACTCTTGCTAAGCGCACGACTATCCCGCTTGAGGATAGTTCATTGTTTAAGGAGCTAGCACACAGGGGTTTTATTTCAACCTGCAGCGGCAGTTGCTGCAGTGGCTGGAGCCCCTACCTATTGGTGTGATTCTCTATCGTAGATGATCGAGGTGGAAACTCCACTCAATGAGATCCAGGAAAGAATTAAGGCCTTGAGGGTAGCTAATTCGTTTATTTTTCGATGCAAACATGCAGATTATTCGCTTGAATGCCAAGACATCAGGCTTTTCTGTTCTGGCCCTTAGGGCTCTGTGGCTAAAGTCTTGGTCTGCTGACATGACTTCAAAATCTAGATTGCTTTCCCTCCAATTTAAGGGAAAGGTACTTTTCGGTCCAGGACTGGACTCTATCATATCCACGGTCACTGGGGGCAAGAGTGCCTTCTTACCACAGGATAAGAAGAACATACCTAAAGGTCAGGGTCCTAATTTTCGTCCCTTTTGTTCAGATAAATCCCAATGCCAGCAGCCCTCCGCGAAGCAGGATCAGTCTAAGGGAACTTGGAAACCATCTCAATCTTGGAATAAGTCCAAGCAGAACAAGAAGCCTGCAGAGCCTAAATCTTCATGAAGGGGCGGCCCCCGATCCGTCGTTGGATCGTGTTGGGGGCAGAATATCTCTCTTTGTGGAGGCTTGGCTGGGAGACGTGCAAGACCCTTGGGTTCTTGATGTCATTGCTAAGGGTTAAAGTATAGGTTTCAAATCTCATCCACCCAGGGGCAGATTCCTCTTATCAAACCTGTCTTCAAGACTAGAATAACAGGATGCCTTTCTAAGGTGTATGAGGAATCTCTCCTCCCTAGGAGTGATTGTGCCAGTACCTCCAGCAGAGAGAGGTCTGGGATACTACTCAAACCTTTCTGTGGTCCCAAAGAAGAAGGGTACGTTTCGCCCGATTCTAGGTGCTTAAACAAGTTTCTGTTGGTGCCATTGTTCAAGATGGAGATAAGGTCGATTCTGCCCTTAGTTCAAGAGGGACAGTTCATGACTACAATAGACTTAAAGGATGCTTACCTTCATGTGCCAATACACAAGGATCACTTCAAGTTCTTAATATTCGCCTTTCTGGACCAACACTTCCAGTTTGTGGCTCTCCCATTTGGTCTGGCTACTGCCCCAAGAGTCTTTACAAAGATTCCAGGGGCTCTGCTCGCAGTGACGAGATCCAGGGGTATTGCAGTAGCTCCATACTTGGACGACATCCTGGTCCAGGCTCCGTCCTGCCGGCTGGCAGAAGACCATTCAAGAGCTCTGCTGCTTCTTCAATCTCATGGATGGAAGATAAACTTAGGAAAGAGTTCTCTGGTTCCCAGTACCAGAGTGGAATTCCTGGGCACGATAATAGATTCCATATCCATGAAAATTTTCCTTACAGACCAGAGACGTTGCAAAATTGTCTTGCCTTCCAGACCTCCTTAAGACCATCTGTGGCCAAGTGTACGGAGGTAATTGGCCTCATGGTATCCAGCATAGATGTCATTCCATTTGCCATGTTCCATCTCAGACCTCTTCAGTTGTGCATGCTGAGGCAATGGAATGGCGGTCACTCGGATCTATCTCAACAGATTTCTCTGGACAACCGGTTAAGAGAATCGCTCTCTTGGTGGCTCTGTCCAGATCGCCTGTCCCAGGGAACATCCTTCTTGAGACCATCCTGCGAGTTTGTGACTACGGACGCAAGTCTCTCAGGATGGGGAGCCGTTTGGGGTGCCAGGAAGGCACAGGGCCAGTGGACTCGAGAGGAATCTCTTCTCCCAATCAACATTTTGGAACTTCAAGCGATCTTCAACGCTCTGATGGCTGGGCCTCTTCTAGTTCGTCCCAGTTTATCAAATTCCAATAAGACAACGTTACCTTGGTGGCTTACATCAACCATCAAGGGGAACGAGAAGCTCCCTAGCCATGAAGGAAGTATCTCGGATTCTGGAATGGGCGGAGGCCCGCAGCTGCTCACTGGAAATGATCCACATTCGGGGTGTGGACAACTGGGAAGTGTATTTTCTCAGCAGACAATACTTTCATTCGGGAGAATGGTCTCCATCCCGAGGTGTTTGCGGAGATTTGCAACAGATGGGGGATCTCATGGTGTCCAGACTCTATGCCAAGCTACCCAGATACGGGTCGAGGTCCAGGGATCCTCAGGCAGAACTGATTGATGCCTTAGCAGTGCCCTGGGGGTTCTACCTAGTTTACATTTTTCCACCGTTACCACTTCTACCTTGGGTTGTGGCCCACATCAAGCAGGAGAAAACTTCAACTATTCTAATTGCTCCATCTTGGCCTCAAAGGATGTGGTTTGCGGACCTAGTGGGGATGTCATCATTTCCTCCATGGAGGTTACCTTGTCGCAGGGTTCTGCTGGTACAGGGCCTCTTGGTTCATCAAAATCTGGATTCTCTGAGGCAGACTGTGTGGAGATAAAATGCCTAGTCCTAGCCAAGAGGTTTTTCTGAGAGAGTGATTGATACTCATTCAAGCTATAAAGCTGGTTACCCGTCGCATCTATCATAAGGTGTGGAGGACCTACTTATTCTGGTGTGAAGAACGGGGATTCCCCTGGCATAAGGTCAAGGTATCCAGGATTCTTTCCTTTCTCCAGGACGCTTTGGAGAAGGGACTTGCCGCTAGTTTCTTAAAGGGACAGATTTCGGCCTATCTGTTTTATTCCACAAGAGGCTCGCTGAGCTTCCTGATATTCAGTCTTTTGTTCAGGCTCTGCAGATGGCTGGGTTCGAGCCCATGCATTCGGTTGACATTAAATTACTGTCTTGGAAGGTTCTTTTTCTACTGGCTATTGCCTCAGCACGCATAGTCTCTGAGATGGAGGCCTTGCAATGAGAGCCCCCTTACCTAGTTTTTCATGCTAATAAGGCTGTTCTTTGCACTGGGTTGGGATTCCTCCATAAGGTGGTGTCTGATCGCAACATCAATCAGGAGATCGTGGTTCCTTCCTTGTGTTCTAATCCTTCTTCGAAGGAACGATAACTTAATAATTTGGATGTAGTTCAAGCTTTGAAATTCTGTCTTTAGGCTACGAAGGATTTCAGACAGTCTTCAGCATTGTTTGTCGTCTATTCTGGTAAGCGCAGAGGGCCAAAGGCTTCTGCCACTTCCCTCTCTTTTTGGTTGAGGAGCATTATTTGCTTACATAAACCTCCTCAGAGTATTACGACTCATTCAACTAGAGCTGTGGCTTCTTGGGCCTTCAAAATGAGGCCTCTATGGAGCAGATTTGTAGGGCGGCTACCTGGTACTCCTTACATACGTTTTCAAAGTTTTACAAATTTGACGTGTTTGCTTCGGCTGAAGCAGCTTTTAGGAGAAAGGTTTTGCAGGCTGTGGTGCCCTCAGAATAGGGTCCGCCTCTCCTTTTATCCTCCCATGAAGAGAGTCCACGGCCCCTGCTCGTTTTCTCCGTTGGGCGGACCAAAATTTTTGTTTTTTTTCTGGCACCATTTATACCCTGATATTTCTTCTACTCTTCCTTGTTCCCTCGGCAGAATGACTGGGGGATTAGGGTAGTGGGGGAGGTATTTAAGCCTTTGGCCGGGGTGTCTTTGCCTCCTCCTGGTGGCCAGGTTCTGTATTCCCACAAGTAAGGAATGAAGCCGTGGACTCTCCTCATACAGATGGAAATGAAATTATCAGGTAAGCATAATTTATGTTTTTCTTGTCAAGCTTTTAGAGGTATGTCCCTCTATGACAGTTTCCCTAATCATCCGGTTAGTTTTTTTTTATGTGCTTAATGGGCTGCTCCTACCATGTTGGAGGAAATAACTAAGTAGACAGACTAACACCAGTCTTCTTACTGTCTGTTAATAAATATTAAAGGGACATAATACTTATATGCTAAATCACTTGAAACTGATGCGGTATAACTGTAAAATATCACCTGAGCATCTCTATGTAAAAAAGAAAGATATTTTACTTCACAATTTCCTCAGCTCACCAGAGTAAGTCCTGTGTAAAAAGTTATATGTCAGCTGCTGTCCAGCTGCAGTTTAAAAAAAAACAAAAAAAAAAACAAAAAAAAAAACAGCAGCCCATCAGCATCAACAATGCTGAGGTCATGAACTCTTACTGTGATCTCACTTAAAGGGCCAGTAAACGTACCAAATAATATTATATAATTCTGCACATAGTGCAGAATTATATAACATTATTTGGTACGTTTACTGGCCCTTTAACTCATGAGATTTCATAGTAAACTTCCTTAAACTGAATAGGGAAATAACACAAGTGTGCATGAGGCAAGCTCAATTGCAGGTCCCGGGACAGGCATGCTGATTTGCTGCTTAAAGCCCTTTGCAGTGGAGTGTTAAAACTTAGGACATTTTGAGGTAAAATATCTTTCTTTTTTACACAGAGATGTTCAGGTTATATTTTCTAGTCAGCTTTTTTACAGCTATGCTGCGTAACTCTTAAAGTGAAAGTAAATTTAGTACCTTTTGAACACACTACTGCATTGTCTATATGTCTAATAACAAAACCGCTATATTTTTTTTTTTAAATAAAATTTATTGATTTAGTTATTTTTTTTATTACATTATCGTTGGTAAAACTTGATTTTAACCCAAGTAACAACAATTTCATGAATGAAAGTCCTATTGATTTTAAGCTAAAATTAAATTACGGTTAGCAACAGAGTAAACTTTACTTTCACTTTAAATGTTTCAACGTTTGGGTATCATGGTCCTTTAAATGTTTCACTGGCAAAATTAAAAAACGTGGTGACTTTTTGTGTTTCAATACTTTATTACTATTTTGATTTTGTTTGATACTTGTTAAGACAAAGTACAGGTAGAAAACCCTTTATCCAAAATACCTGGGACTGTAAAAGGTTTGTATTTCACAATATTTGTATATTTGCATCTGTAAAATGTAACAGCTTGGCGATGGGATGAAACTTAAACAACAATATTTTATGTAATTTCAGCAATATTTAGATACCTTAATACAGTTTAGACATGTAACCTAAAGGTAGTTTTATAGTGTTTTTGTATACATAGCATCAGATCGTACAGTACTGTAATTAGAAAGTTGTTGCTTTAAATATAGACTATCATTTGCATTTTAGAACACAAAAATCAAACCAAATATGCAGACAAACAAGCTTGTCAGTAACTTGTGGGGATAAATGGTAATTTTTAATAAATGCGTTTTTCAAAAAATATTAAATCTGTCTGAATTATTTTGGATTTTGGAATTCTGGATTTGGGGAGTTATACCTGTAATACGATTGCAGAATGTATTTGTGGTGTATGAAAAGTCTGTTGTTGGGAGTTTTTCAGCTAAATATAACTATATAAATGAGGGTAGTCATCAGGAAGAGAAAGTTGGTGCACAGAAGGATAAAAGGGTACCTGGTAAATCTGCCATTCAATAGATGAGAATATATGCTGTAAATATGTGTAAAATAGTGATGTAATGGTGGTCATAAAATGGTGGATACCATATATTATACTATATATTATGTAGAAATTGGTTTAATATATTTTTGTCTTTCAGTTGATATCGAGGAAGGGACTGAGCCGGTCACTGTTTTCAGCCACAAAAAAATGGTTCAGTGGTAGTAAAGTCCCAGAGAAAAACATTAATGAACTGAAAAACACTTCAGGATTGTTGTAAGTAAACCTTATTTTTTGTTCTATGTAATAAACAATATTTTCTCACAGTTTTACAGCGATTAAATGTTTGTGAAGCATTTAGTATTATCTGCTTTCCTGTAGTAATGTGTGTTTTGATCTTCACCAAGGTCCTAAAAAAACAAAATTTATGCTTACCTGATAAATTATTTTCTTTCCTGGCATGGAGAGTCCATGAAATCATTCCAATTACTAGAGGGAATTCAACTCCTGGCCACCAGGAGGAGGCAAAGGACACCCCATCAAACCTGTTAAGTATCACTCCCACTTCCCATAAACCCCCATTCATTCAGCCGAAGGAATATGGAAAGAGAAGAGGACACAAAGGTTAAAGAGGTGCCTGAGGTTTAGAAGATGACACCAAAAGCCATCTTAAAAATAAATTAAGGGCGGTTTGTGGACTCTCCATGCCAGGAAAGAAAAGGCTTTCTTTCATGTAATTAGCAATAGTCCATGAGCTAGTGACGTATGGGATATACATTCCTACCAGGAGGGGCAAAGTTTCCCAAACCTCAAAATGCCTATAAATACACCCCTCACCACACCCACAATTCAGTTTTACAAACTTTGCCTCCTATGGAGGTGGTGAAGTAAGTTTGTGCTAGATTCTACGTTGATATGCGCTCCGCAGCAGGTTGGAGCCCGGTTTTGCTCTCAGCGTGCAGTGAATGTCAGAGGGATGTGAAGAGAGTATTGCCTGTTTGAATTCAATGATCTCCTTCTACGGGGTCTATTTCATAGGTTCTCTGTTATCGGTCGTAGAGATTCATCTCTTACCTCCCTTTTCAGATCGACGATATACTCTTATATATATATATACCATTACCTCTGCTGATTTTCGTTTCAGTACTGGTTTGGCTTTCTACAACATGTAGATGAGTGTCCTGGGGTAAGTAAGTCTTATTTTCTGTGACACTCTAAAGCTATGGTTGGGCACTTTTTTAAAGTTCTAAATATATGTATTCAAACATTTATTTGCCTTGACTCAGAATGTTCAACATTCCTTTTTTTCAGACAGTCGGTTTCATATTTGGGATAATGCATTTGAATCAATCATTTTTCTTACCTTAAAAATTTGACTTTTTCCCTCTGGGCTGTTAGGCTCGCGGGGGCTGAAAATGCTTCATTTTATTGCGTCATTCTTGGCGCTGACTTTTTTGGCGCAAAAAATCTTTTCTGTTTCCAGCGTCATACGTGTCGCCGGAAGTTGCGTCATTTTTTTGACGTTCTTTTGCGCCAAAAATGTTGGCGTTCCGGATGTGGCGTCATTTTGGCGCCAAAAGCAAAAATAGGGGCGTCGCTTTTGTCTCCACATTATTTAAGTCTCATTTTTCTTTGCTTCTGGTTGCTAGAAGCTTGTTCTTTGGCATTTTTTCCCATTCCTGAAACTGTCATTTAAGGAATTTGATCAATTTTGCTTTATATGTTGTTTTTTCTCTTACATATTGCAAGATGTCTCACGTTGCATCTGAGTCAGAAGATACTTCAGGAAAATCGTTGTCTGGTGCTGGAACTACCAAAGCTAAGTGTATCTGCTGTAAACTTTTGGTAGCTGTTCCTCCAGCTGTTGTTTGTATTAAATGTCATGACAAACTTGTTAATGCAGATAATATTTCCTTTAGTAAAGTACCATTACCTGTTGCAGTTCCAACAACATCTAATGTTCAGAGTGTTCCTGATAACATAAGAGATTTTGTTTTTGAATCCATTAAGAAGGCTATGTCTGTTATTCCTCCTTCTAGTAAACACAAAAAATCTTTTAAAACTTCTCGTTATCCAGATGAATTTTTAAATGAACATCATCATTCTGATTCTAATGATTCTTCTGGTTCAGAGGATTCTGTCTCAGAGGTTGATGCTGATAAATCTTCATATTTATTTAAAATGGAATTTATTCGTTCTTTACTTAAAGAAGTTTTAATTGCTTTAGAAATTGAGGATTCTGGTCCTCTTGATACTTAATCTAAACGTTTAGACAAGGTCTTTAAATCTCCTGTGGTTATTCCAGAAGTTTTTCCTGTTCCTGGTGCTATTTCTGAAGTAATTTCCAGAGAATGGAATAATTTGGGTAATTCATTTACTCCCTCTAAACGTTTTAAGCAATTATATCCTGTGCCGTCCGACAGATTAGAGTTTTGGGACAAAATCCCTAGAGTTGATGGGGCTATTTCTACCCTTGCTAAACGTACTACTATTCCTACGGCAGATGGTACTTCCTTTAAGGATCCTTTAGATAGGAAAATTGAATCCTTTCTAAGAAAAGCTTATTTGTGTTCAGGTAATCTTCTTAGACCTGCTATATCATTGGCTGATGTTGCTGCAGCTTAAACTTTTTGGTTGGAAACTTTAGCGCAACAAGTAACAGATCATGATTCTCAAAATATTATTATTCTTCTTCAACATGCTAATAATTTTATCTGTGATGCCATTTTTGATATTATCAGAGTTGATGTCAGGTTTATGTCTCTAGCTATTTTAGCTTGAAGAGCTTTATGTCTTAAAACTTGGAATGCTGATATGTCTTCTAAATCGACTCTACTTTCCCTTTCTTTCCAGGGTAATAAATTATTTGGTTCTCAGTTGGATTCTATTATCTCAACTGTTACTGGTGGGAAAGGATCTTTCTCCAACATAGGTGTGTCCGGTCCACGGCGTCATCCTTACTTGTGGGATATTCTCTTCCCCAACAGGAAATGGCAAAGAGCCCAGCAAAGCTGGTCACATGATCCCTCCTAGGCTCCGCCTTCCCCAGTCATTCTCTTTGCCGTTGTACAGGCAACATCTCCACGGAGATGGCTTAGAGTTTTTTGGTGTTTAACTGTAGTTTTTATTATTCAATCAAGAGTTTGTTATTTTAAAATAGTGCTGGTATGTACTATTTACTCTGAAACAGAAAAGAGATGAAGATTTCTGTTTGTAAGAGGAAAATGATTTTAGCAACCGTTACTAAAATCGATGGCTGTTTCCACACAGGACTGTTGAGAGGAATTAACTTCAGTTGGGGGAAACAGTGAGCAGACTTTTGCTGCTTGAGGTATGACACATTTCTAACAAGACGATGTAATGCTGGAAGCTGTCATTTTCCCTATGGGATCCGGTAAGCCATTTTTATTACATAAGAAAAAAAGGGCTTCACAAGGGCTTTTAAGACTGTAGACATTTTCTGGGCTAAAACGATTGATATAAGCATATTTTATACTTTATAGCTTTGAGGAATTATTTTATTCTTGGGAATTATGTAAAATAACCGGCAGGCACTGTATTGGACACCTTATTCTCTAGGGGCTTTCCCTAATCATAGGCAGAGCCTCATTTTCGCGCCTCTATTGCGCACTTGTTTTTGGGAAGCATGACATGCAGATGCATGTGTGAGGAGCTCTGATACATAGAAAAGACTTTCTGAAGGCGTCATTTGGTATCGTATTCCCCTTTGGGCTTGGTTGGGTCTCAGCAAAGCAGATACCAGGGACTGTAAAGGGGTTAAATATAAAAACGGCTCCGGTTCCGTTATTTTAAGAGTTAAAGCTTTCAAATTTGGTGTGCAATACTTTTAAGGCTTTAAGACACTGTGGTGAAATTTTGGTGAATTTTGAACAATTCCTTCATACTTTTTCACATTTGCAGTAATAAAGTGTGTTCAGTTTAAAATTTAAAGTGACAGTAACGGTTTTATTTTAAAACGTTTTTTGTACTTTGTTATCAAGTTTATGCCTGTTTAACATGTCTGAACTACCAGATAGACTGTGTTCTGTATGTGGGGAAGCCAAGGTTCCTTCTCATTTAAATAGATGTGATTTATGTGACACAAAATTTAGAGAAAATGATGCCCAAGATGATTCCTCAAGTGAGGGGAGTAAGCATGGTACTGCATCATCCCCTCCTTCGTCTACGCCAGTCTTGCCCACACAGGAGGCCCCTAGTACATCTAGTGCGCCAATACTCCTTACTATGCAACAATTAACGGCTGTAATGGATAATTCTATCAAAAACATTTTAGCCAAAATGCCCACTTATCAGCGAAAGCGCGACTGCTCTGTTTTAGAAAATACTGAAGAGCATGAGGACGCTGATGATATTGGTTCTGAAGTGCCCCTACACCAGTCTGAGGGGGCCAGGGAGGTTTTGTCTGAGGGAGAAATTTCAGATTCAGGGAAAATTTCTCAACAAGCTGAACCTGATGTGATTACATTTAAATTTAAATTGGAACATCTCCGCGCCCTGCTTAAGGAGGTGTTATCTACTCTGGATGATTGTGAGAATTTGGTCATTCCAGAGAAATTATGTAAAATGGACAAGTTCCTAGAGGTCCCGGGGCCCCCCGAAGCTTTTCCTATACCCAAGCGGGTGGCGGACATTGTAAATAAAGAATGGGAAAGGCCCGGCATACCTTTCGTCCCTCCCCCTATATTTAAGAAATTGTTTCCTATGGTCGACCCCAGAAAGGACTTATGGCAGACAGTCCCCAAGGTCGAGGGGGCGGTTTCTACTCTAAACAAACGCACCACTATACCCATAGAAGATAGTTGTGCTTTCAAAGATCCTATGGATAAAAAATTAGAGGGTTTGCTTAAAAAGATGTTTGTTCAGCAAGGTTACCTTCTACAACCAATTTCATGCATTGTTCCTGTCACTACAGCGGCGTGTTTCTGGTTCGATGAACTAGAAAAGGCGCTCAATAAAGATTCTTCTTATGAGGAGATTTTGGACAGAATTCATGCGCTCAAATTGGCTAACTCTTTCACCCTAGACGCCACTTTGCAATTGGCTAGATTAGCGGCGAAAAATTCTGGGTTTGCTATTGTGGCGCGCAGAGCGCTTTGGCTAAAATCTTGGTCAGCGGATGCGTCTTCCAAGAACAAATTGCTTAACATTCCTTTCAAGGGGAAAACGCTGTTTGGCCCTGACTTGAAAGAGATTATTTCTGATATCACTGGGGGCAAGGGCCACGCCCTTCCTCAGGATAGGTCTTTCAAGGCCAAAAATAAACCTAATTTTCGTCCCTTTCGCAGAAACGGACCAGCCCCAAGTGCTACGTCCTCTAAGCAAGAGGGTAATACTTCTCAAGCCAAGCCAGCCTGGAGGCCAATGCAAGGCTGGAACAAAGGTAAGCAGGCCAAGAAACCTGCCACTGCTACCAAGACAGCATGAGATGTTGGCCCCCGATCCGGGACCGGATCTGGTGGGGGGCAGACTCTCTCTCTTCGCTCAGGCTTGGGCAAGAGATGTTCTGGATCCTTGGGCGCTAGAAATAGTCTCCCAAGGTTATCTTCTGGAATTCAAGGGGCTTCCCCCAAGGGGGAGGTTCCACAGGTCTCAATTGTCTTCAGACCACATAAAAAAACAGGCATTCTTACATTGTGTAGAAGACCTGTTAAAAATGGGAGTGATTCATCCTGTTCCATTAGGAGAACAAGGGATGGGGTTCTACTCCAATCTGTTCGTAGTTCCCAAAAAAGAGGGAACATTCAGACCAATCTTAGATCTCAAGATCCTAAACAAGTTTCTCAAGGTTCCATCGTTCAAAATGGAAACCATTCGAACAATTCTTCCTTCCATCCAGGAAGGTCAATTCATGACCACGGTGGATTTAAAGGATGCGTATCTACATATTCCTATCCACAAGGAACATCATCGGTTCCTAAGGTTCGCATTTCTGGACAAGCATTACCAGTTTGTGGCACTTCCGTTCGGATTAGCCACTGCTCCAAGAATTTTCACAAAGGTACTAGGGTCCCTTCTAGCGGTGCTAAGACCAAGGGGCATTGCAGTAGTACCTTACTTGGACGACATACTGATTCAAGCGTCGTCCCTTCCACAAGCAAAGGCTCACACGGACATTGTCCTGGCCTTTCTCAGATCTCACGGGTGGAAAGTGAACGTAGAAAAAAGTTCTCTATCTCCATCAACAAGGGTTCCCTTCTTGGGAACAGTAATAGACTCCTTAGAAATGAGGATCTTTCTGACAGAGGCCAGAAAATCAAAACTTCTAAACTCTTGTCAAATACTTCATTCTGTTCCTCTTCCTTCCATAGCGCAGTGCATGGAAGTAATAGGTTTGATGGTAGCGGCAATGGACATAGTTCCTTTTGCGCGAATTCATCTAAGACTATTACAACTGTGCATGCTCAGTCAGTGGAATGGGGATTATACAGACTTGTCTCCGACGATACAAGTAGATCAGAGGACCAGAGATTCACTCCGTTGGTGGCTGTCCCTGGACAACCTGTCACAGGGGATGAGCTTCCGCAGACCAGAGTGGGTCATTGTCACGACCGACGCCAGTCTGGTGGGCTGGGGCGCGGTCTGGGGACCCCTGAAAGCTCAGGGTCTTTGGTCTCGGGAAGAATCTCTTCTCCCGATAAATATTCTGGAACTGAGAGCGATATTCAATGCTCTCAAGGCTTGGCCTCAGCTAGCAAAGGCCAAATTCATACGGTTTCAATCAGACAACATGACGACTGTTGCGTACATCAACCATCAGGGGGGAACAAGGAGTTCCCTGGCGATGGAAGAAGTGACCAAAATCATTCAATGGGCGGAGGCTCACTCCTGCCACTTGTCTGCAATCCACATCCCAGGAGTGGAAAATTGGGAAGCGGATTTTCTGAGTCGTCAGACATTTCATCCGGGGGAGTGGGAACTCCATCCGGAAATCTTTGCCCAAATTACTCAATTGTGGGGCATTCCAGACATGGATCTGATGGCCTCTCGTCAGAACTTCAAGGTTCCTTGCTACGGGTCCAGATCCAGGGATCCCAAGGCGACTCTAGTAGATGCACTAGTAGCACCTTGGACCTTCAAACTAGCTTATGTATTCCCGCCGTTTCCTCTCATCCCCAGGCTGGTAGCCAGGATCAATCAGGAGAGGGCATCGGTGATCTTGATAGCTCCTGCGTGGCCACGCAGGACTTGGTATGCAGACCTGGTGAATATGTCATCGGCTCCACCATGGAAGCTACCTTTGAGACGAGACCTTCTTGTTCAAGGTCCGTTCGAACATCCGAATCTGGTCTCACTCCAACTGACTGCTTGGAGATTGAACGCTTGATCTTATCAAAGCGAGGGTTCTCAGATTCTGTCATTGATACTCTTGTTCAGGCTAGAAAGCCTGTAACTAGAAAAATCTACCACAAAATATATCTGTTGGTGTGAATCTAAAGGATTCCCTTGGGACAAGATAAAAATTCCTAAGATTCTATCCTTTCTTCAAGAAGGTTTGGAGAAAGGATTATCTGCAAGTTCTCTGAAGGGACAGATTTCTGCCTTGTCTGTGTTACTTCACAAAAAGCTGGCAGCTGTGCCAGATGTTCAAGCCTTTGTTCAGGCTCTGGTTAGAATCAAGCCTGTTTACAAACCTTTGACTCCTCCTTGGAGTCTCAATTTAGTTCTTTCAGTTCTTCAGGGGGTTCCGTTTGAACCCTTACATTCCGTTGATATTAAGTTATTATCTTGGAAAGTTTTGTTTTTGGTTGCAATTTCTTCTGCTAGAAGAGTTTCAGAATTATCTGCTCTGCAGTGTTCTCCTCCTTATCTGGTTTTCCATGCAGATAAGGTGGTTTTGCGTACTAAACCTGGTTTTCTTCCGAAAGTTGTTTCTAACAAAAACATTAACCAGGAGATAGTCGTGCCTTCTTTGTGTCCGAATCCAGTTTCAAAGAAGGAACGTTTGTTGCACAATTTGGATGTAGTTCGTGCTCTAAAATTCTATTTAGATGCTACAAAGGATTTTAGACAAACATCTTCCTTGTTTGTTGTTTATTCTGGTAAAAGGAGAGGTCAAAAAGCAACTTCTACCTCTCTCTCTTTTTGGCTTAAAAGCATCATCAGATTGGCTTACGAGACTGCCGGACGGCAGCCTCCTGAAAGAATCGCAGCTCATTCCACTAGGGCTGTGGCTTCCACATGGGCCTTCAAGAACGAGGCTTCTGTTGATCAGATATGTAAGGCAGCGACTTGGTCTTCACTGCACACTTTTACAAAATTTTACAAATTTGATACTTTTGCTTCTTCTGAGGCTATTTTTGGGAGAAAGGTTTTGCAAGCCGTGGTGCCTTCCATCTAGGTGACCTGATTTGCTCCCTCCCTTCATCCGTGTCCTAAAGCTTTGGTATTGGTTCCCACAAGTAAGGATGACGCCGTGGACCGGACACACCTATGTTGGAGAAAACAGAATTTATG
Source organism: Bombina bombina (assembly GCF_027579735.1). Lineage (NCBI taxonomy): Eukaryota > Metazoa > Chordata > Amphibia > Anura > Bombinatoridae > Bombina > Bombina bombina. The sequence goes on along the minus strand of NC_069503.1, from coordinate 865,904,102 downwards.
TTTACCTGATAAATTACTTTCTCCAACGGTGTGTCCGGTCCACGGCCCGCCCTGGTTTTTTTTTAATCAGGTCTGATAATTTATTTTCTTTAACTACAGTCACCACGGTATCATATGATTTCTCCTATGCAAATATTCCTCCTTTACGTCGGTCGAATGACTGGGGAAGGCGGAGCCTAGGAGGGATCATGTGACCAGCTTTGCTGGGCTCTTTGCCATTTCCTGTTGGGGAAGAGAATATCCCACAAGTAAGGATGACGCCGTGGACCGGACACACCGTTGGAGAAAGTAATTTATCAGGTAAACATAAATTCTGTTTTTTTACCACAGGATAAAAAATCTAAAGGTAAAAACAGGGCTAATAATCGTTTTCGTTCCTTTCGTTTCAACAAAGAACAAAAGCCTGATCCTTCATCCTCAGGAGCAGTTTCAGTTTGGAAACCATCTCCAGTCTGGAATAAATCCAAGCCTTCTAGAAAAGCAAAGCCAGCTTCTACGTCCACATGAAGGTGCGGCCCTCATTCCAGCTCAGCTGGTAGGGGGCAGATTACATTTTTTCAAAGAAATTTGGATCAATTCTGTTCACAATCTTTGGATTCAGAACATTGTTTCAGAAGGGTACAGAATTGGTTTCAAGATAAGACCTCCTGCAAAGAGATTTTTTCTTTCCCGTGTCCCAGTAAACCCAGTGAAAGCTCAAGCATTTCTGAAATGTGTTTCAGATCTAGAGTTGGCTGGAGTAATTATGCCAGTTCCAGTTTTGGAACAGGGGCTGGGGTTTTATTCGAATAAGGATACCAACATTCAAAATGGTAACTGTAAGGACTATCTTGCCTTTTGTTCAGCAAGGGCATTATATGTCTACAATAGATTTACAGGATGCATATCTGCATATTCCGATTCATCCAGCTCACTATCAGTTCCTGAGATTCTCTTTCCTGGACAAGCATTACCAGTTTGTGGCTCTGCCGTTTGGCCTAGCTACAGCTCCAAGAATTTTTACAAAGGTTCTCGGTGCCCTTCTGTCTGTAATCAGAGAACAGGGTATTGTGGTATTTCCTTATTTGGACGATATCTTGGTACTTGCTCAGTCTTCACATTTAGCAGAATCTCATACGAATCGACTTGTGTTGTTTCTTCAAGATCATGGTTGGAGGATCAATTCACTAAAAAGTTAATTGATTCCTCAGACAAGGGTAACCTTTTTTGGGTTTCCAGATAGATTCAGTGTCCATGACTCTGTCTTTGACAGACAAGAGACGTCTAAAATTGATTTCAGCTTGTCGAAACCTTCAGTCACAATCATTCCCTTCGGTAGCCTTATGCATGGAAATTCTAGGTCTTATGACTGCTGCATCGGACGCGATCCCCTTTGCTCGTTTTCACATGCGACCTCTTCAGCTCTGTATGCTGAACCAATGGTGCAGGGATTACACAAAGATATCTCAATTAATATCTTTAAAACCGATTGTACGACATTCTCTGACGTGGTGGACAGATCACCATCGTTTATTTCAGGGGGCTTCTTTTGTTCTTCCGACCTGGACTGTAATTTCAACAGATGCAAGTCTTACAGGTTGGGGAGCTGTGTGGCCTCACAGGTTTTGGTATGTGGATCTTGTCCGGATGGCCTCTTGCCAGCCGTGGACTCTTCCGTTAAGACCAGACCTTCTGTCGCAAGGTCCTTTCTTCCATCAGGATCTCAAATCCTTAAATTTAAAGGTATGGAGATTGAACGCTTGATTCTTGGTCAAAGAGGTTTCTCTGACTCTGTGATTAATACTATGTTACAGGCTCATAAATCTGTATCTAGAGAGATATATTATAGAGTCTGGAAGACTTATATTTCTTGGTGTCTTTCTCATCATTTTTCCTGGCATTCTTTTAGAATTCCGAGAATTTTACAGTTTCTTCAGGATGGTTTAGATAAAGGTTTGTCCGCAAGTTCCTTGAAAGGACAAATCTCTGCTCTTTCTGTTCTTTTTCACAGAAAGATTGCTAATCTTCCTGATATTCATTTTGTACAAGCTTTGGTTCGTATAAAACCTGTCATTAAGTCTATTTCTCCTCCTTGGAGTTTGAATTTGGTTCTGGGGGCTCTTCAAGCTCCTCCTTTTGAACCCATGCATTCATTGGACATTAAATTACTTTCTTGGAAAGTTTTGTTCCTTTTGGCCATCTCTTCTGCTAGAAGAGTCTTTGAATTATCTGCTCTTTCTTGTGAGTCTCCTTTTCTGATTTTTCATCAGGATAAGGCGGTGTTGCGAACTTCTTTTGAATTTTTACCTAAGGTTGTGAATTCCAACAACATTAGTAGAAAAATTGTGGTTCCTTCATTATGTCCTAATCCTAAGAATTCTAAGGAGAAATCGTTGCATTCTTTGGATGTTGTTAGAGCTTTGAAATATTATGTTGAAGCTACTAAGTCTTTCCGAAAGACTTCTAGTCTATTTGTCATCTTTTCTGGTTCTAGAAAAGGTCAGAAAGCTTCTGCCATTTCTTTGGCATCTTGGTTGAAATCCTTAATTCACCATGCTTATGTCGAGTCGGGTAAAACTCCGCCTCAACGGATTACAGCTCATTCTACTAGGTCAGTTTCTACTTCCTGGGCGTTTAGGAATGAGGCTTCGGTTGATCAGATTTGCAAAGCAGCAACTTGGTCCTCTTTGCATACTTTTACTAAATTCTACCATTTTGATGTGTTTTCTTCTTCTGAAGCAGTTTTTGGTAGAAAAGTACTTCAGGCAGCGGTTTCAGTTTGAATCTTCTGCTTATGTTTTTCATTAAACTTTATTTTGGGTGTGGATTATTTTCAGCAGGAATTGGCTGTCTTTATTTTATCCCTCCCTCTCTAGTGACTCTTGCGTGGAAAGATCCACATCTTGGGTTGTCATTATCCCATACGTCACTAGCTCATGGACTCTTGCTAATTACATGAAAGAAACATAATTTATGTAAGAACTTACCTGATAAATTCATTTCTTTCATATTAGCAAGAGTCCATGAGGCCCACCCTTTTTGTGGTGGTTATGATTTTTTTGTATAAAGCACAATTATTCAAATTCCTTATTTTATATGCTTTCGCACTTTTTTTTATCACCCCACTTCTTGGCTATTCGTTAAACTGATTTGTGGGTGTGGTGAGGGGTGTATTTATAGGCATTTTGAGGTTTGGGAAACTTTGCCCCTCCTGGTAGGAATGTATATCCCATACGTCACTAGCTCATGGACTCTTGCTAATATGAAAGAAATGAATTTATCATGTAAGTTCTTACATAAATTATGTTTTATGAGGTAAGCATAAATTTTGTTTTCTGTCCAATGGCATGGGGAGTCTTCGAAATCATTCCAATTACTAGTAGGAACCAATACCCAAGCTAGAGGACACGGAATGGAAAAAGGGATGCAGAACAAGATGCGCGGACCTAAACGGAAGGCACCACCGCTTGAAGAACTTTCCTCCCAAAATAAGCCTCAGCTGAGGCAAAAACATTGAATTTGTAGAATTTAGAAAAAATATGCAACGAGGACCAAGTGGCTGCCTTGCACATTCGTTCCACAGAAGCATAAGATTAAAATGCTGAGGAAGAAGACAGCCCTAGTGGAATGAGCCGTAATCCTCTCAGGAGGCAGTAGTCCAGCTATCTCATAAGCCAACGGAATAACACTTCTCAACCAAAGGAAAGAGTAGGTGAAGTGGCCTTTTGACCCCTACACTTACCAGACTATACCACAAAAAGGGCAGTAGATTGACATAAATCTCTAGGTGCTTGCAGATAGAACATCAGAGCATGCACAACATCTAGGTTATGCAACAGATGTTCCTTATTAGGAGGATTGGGACAGAACAAAGGAAAAACAATTTTTTTGATTGATATTGTGGTCCGAAACCACCTTAGGAAGAAATCACAATTTGGTATGAAGGATCGCCATCCACGTGAAAAATAATGTAATGAAGGTCACACGGTAGAGCCGAAAGCTCGAGAAGAAACCAAACCTTCCTGGATAATAATTTAATTTCAACAGAGTGCATAGGCTCAAACGGAACCTGTTGCAGAACTCTAAAAATAAGATTACGACTCCATGGAGAAACAGACTTAAACACAGGTCTGATTCTGACAAAGGCCTGAACAAAGCATTGAACATCTGGAAAGTCAGTCAGACGTTTATGCTAAAGAATCGAAAGGGCAGAAATCTGGCCTTTCAGAGAACTGACGGATAAGCCCTTCTCCAGGCCCTCTTAAAGAAAGGACAGAATGCGAGGAACCCTTTCCTAACTCCAAGAGGAATCCCTAGATTCACACCAGAAAAAGTATGTATGCCATACTTTATGGTAAATCTTATAAGTTACTTACGAGCCAGAATCTTCATATCAATCACCTTATCGGAAAAACCTTGTCTAGACAAGACTAGGCGTTCAATCTCCAAGCAGTCGGCTTCAGAGAATCTAGATTTGGATGTAGGAAAGGACCCTGAAGTAGAAGGTCCTTCCTCAGAGGCAATTTCTACAGGGGAAAGGATGACATCCTTACCAGATACGCAAGCCAAATTCTGGGAGGCCAAGCTGGAGCGATTAGAATCACCAAAGCCTGCTTCTGAGTGATACAGGCTATCACCCGAGGAAGGAGGGCAAATGGAGGAAACGGGTAGGTTAGACCGAAAGCCCAAGGAACCGCCAGAGCGTACCAGAGCTGCTGCAGATGCCTTGATCTAGATCCGTATCTTGGAAGTCTGGCGTTTAGACGAGACGCCAGCAGATCCAACTCCGGAACTCCCCACCTGAGTTATCATCGAGAATATTTCCGGATGAAAAGTCTGCCTGCTCAGATAATCAGCTTTCCAGTTGTCCACCCCTGGGAGGAGGATGGCAGAAAGTTGACAATTGTGAGACTCCGCCCACTGAAGTATGTGAGTCACCTCCTTCATAGCTAAGGAGCTTCGCGTTCTTCCCTGGTGGTTGATATACACCACCAAAGTAATGTTGTCCGATTGGAATCTGATAAACCGGACCAAACTCAGTTGAGGCCAAGCTATCAGAGCATTGAAAATTTTCAACTCTAGGATATATTGAGAGGGCAGAATCCTCCTGATCCCAAAGTCTCTGAGCTTCGAATGAACCCTAAACTGCTCCCCAGCCCGAAAGGCTGGCATCCGTGGTCACAATCTCCCAAAATGGTCTCAGGAAGCATGTGCCCTGGGACAGATTGTCCTGAGAGAGCCACCAGGACAGAGATTCTCTTGTCTGGATGTCTAAGACTATCCTCTGAGACAAGACAGGGAAAACACAAAATAGCCCTGTGACAAATCATGGAGAATTACTGATTTCTCAATCTCGTATAATACCTTAAAAAGGAATTGAGTCCCGAGCTGATAAATAATGTAGCAGAGAATTACCGCTGGGCTACCCGGTAGATCCAAAGAAGGAACCTCGGCAACTAGACCAATAAAGGAAAAACAACTTGTGAACACGCAATCAAGGTGCAAGTAGCTGCCACAGGATTCAAACTGCAAACCCTTCACTTGCTCCACAGCTTAGCTAACCATCAGACTACTTCAGCTGGCTGCAGCTTCCTGAAATCACCATGATCACTTACTGTTAGCAAGGATTTGACTAAAATACAAGATAACCCCATAGGGGAAAAATAAGAATATTGCCCAGCAATAAAAAAAATCAGCAGATCCCCATAGGGGGAATAATGATTCTGATATCTACATTATCTACTGTAGAAAAGGAGGGATAACACATGTACATTTTGAATTCCGAAAAACCACATGTAGCATGAATAGTAGAAAAAAAATATGATAAGCAGACATAATGCTTATAACCATATCCAGGACAATCCTTTTCTGCAAAAAGGATAGGGATAAAAGAAAAATGCTAACATCCCTAAAAAACAATAGTGTACATAAGAAAAAGATAAGCAGGATAGAGCTTATAATGATATCGCGTACATACCTGTACTGTAGACTGAGAGGGATAAAATATTAAAAATTCCTACTAATATCTACAGTAGACAAAAAGAGATAATCAGAAAAACTGCATATCACCATGTTAAAATATACTTCTACTATAAAGGAAAGGGATAAAACATGAAATGCTAACGATCCCTACAAACATACCTTAGATACATACCAGACATAATGCTTATAATAATTTCATTAAAATGCTTCTTCTACTATAGGAGAGGGACAAAACATGAAACGTTAATACCCTAAAACATACATTTAATATGTATAGCAACGAAGGATAAGATAAGCAGACAATGCTTATAACATTATCAAGTAGAAACCTCTACTGTAGAAGAATAGGGATAACTTGAGTAAAGGATAAAAAAAAATCCCTAAACCCATACTTTATATATGCACAGCAGACAAAGACATAATGCCTATGACATTCAAGAATATATGTCTACTGTAGATAAATATAGATAAACCGAAAAGATGTTAATAATCCCAAAAACCACATATAAAATGTACAACAAGATAAGAGATGAGATAAGGAGACATAATACTTATAGCAATATCTTATCATAAATATAGCTGTAGAAAGAAAGGGATAAACCTAGTAAAGGTTAATAACCCCAAACACATACACTTAAAATGCCCAGCAGACAAAAGATAAGCAGACAGAAAGCTTATAACAAAACTCTGCTATATATTTTTACTGCAGATAAATTGGGATAAATCATGAAAATGGTAGTAATCTCTAAAAACATATATTTCATATGTACAGCAGACATAAATAGAAGCCGACAAAAGGCTTGTAACAATTCCAGATATACTTCTAACGTAGAAAGATAGGGGAAAACATGAAAGTTTTTTAATATCCCTAAAAACCCTACAGCATTGTTTCTTTCATGTAATTAGCAAGAGTCCATGAGCTAGTGACGTATGGGATATACATTCCTACCAGGAGGGGCAAAGTTTCCCAAACCTCAAAATGCCTACAAATACACCCCTCACCACACCCACAATTCAGTTTTACAAACTTTGCCTCCGATGGAGGTGGTGAAGTAAGTTTGTGCTAGATTCTACGTTGATATGCGCTCCGCAGCAAGTTGGAGCCCGGTTTTCCTCTCAGCGTGCAGTGAATGTCAGAGGGATGTGAGGAGTATTGCCTATTTGAATGCGGTGATCTTCTAAGGGGTCTATTTCATAGGTTCTCTGTTATCGGTCGTAGAGATTCATCTCTTACCTCCCTTTTCAGATCGACGATATACTCTTATATATACCATTACCTCTGCTGATTCTCGTTTCAGTACTGGTTTGGCTATCTACTATATGTAGATGAGTGTCCTGGGGTAAGTAAATCTTATTTTTTGTGACACTCCTAGCTATGGTTGGGCACTTTGTTTATAAAGTTCTAAATATATGTATTCAAACATTTATTTGCCTTGACTCAGAATGTTCAACTTTCCTCATTTTTCAGACAGTCAGTTTCATATTTGGGATAATGCATTTTAATTTAACATTTTTCTTACCTTAAATTTGACTTTTTCCCTGTGGGCTGTTAGGCTCGCGGGGGCTGAAAATGCTTCATTTTATTGCGTCATTCTTGGCGCGGACTTTTTTGGCGCAAAAATTCTATTTCCGTTTCCGGCGTCATACGTGTCGCCGGAAGTTGCGTCATTTTTTTGACGTTATTTTGCGCCAAAAATGTCGGCGTTCCGGATGTGGCGTCATTTTTGGCGCCAAAAAGCATTAAGGCGCCAAATAATGTGGGCGTCTTATTTGGCGCGAAAAAATATGGGCGTCACTCTTGTCTCCACATTATTTAAGTCTCATTTTTTATTGCTTCTGGTTGCTAGAAGCTTGTTCTTTGGCATTTTTTCCCATTCCTGAAACTGTCATTTAAGGAATTTGATCAATTTTGCTTTATATATATGTTGTTTTTTCTCTTACATATTGCAAGATGTCTCACGTTGCATCTGAGTCAGAAGATACTACAGGAAAATCGCTGTCAATTGCTGAATCTACCAAAGCTAAGTGTATCTGCTGTAAACTTTTGGTAGCTATTTCTCCAGCTGTTGTTTGTATTGATTGTCATGACAAACTTGTTAAAGCAGATAATATTTCCTTTAGTAAAGTACCATTGCCTGTTGCAGTTCCTTCAACATCTAAGGTGCAGAATGTTCCTGATAATATAAGAGATTTTGTTTCTGAATCCATAAAGAAGGCTATGTCTGTTATTTCTCCTTCTAGTAAACATAAAAAATCTTTTAAAACTTCTCTCCCTACAGATGAATTTTTAACTGAACATCATCATTCTGATTCTGATGATTCCTCTGGTTCAGAGGATTCTGTCTCAGAGGTTGATGCTGATAAATCTTCATATTTATTTAAAATGGAATTTATTCGTTCTTTGCTTAAAGAAGTCCTAATTGCTTTAGAAATAGAGGATTCTGGTCCTCTTGATACTAAATCTAAACGTTTAAATAAGGTTTTTAAAACTCCTGTAGTTATTCCAGAAGTTTTTCCTGTCCCTGATGCTATTTCTGCAGTAATTTCCAAAGAATGGGATAATTTGGGTAATTCATTTACTCCTTCTAAACGTTTTAAGCAATTATATCCTGTGCCGCCTGACAGATTAGAATTTTGGGACAAGATCCCTAACGTTGATGGGGCTATTTCTACCCTTGCTAAACGTACTACTATTCCTACGTCAGATGGTACTTCGTTTAAGGATCCTTTAGATAGGAAAATTGAATCCTTTCTAAGAAAAGCTTATCTGTGTTCAGGTAATCTTCTTAGACCTGCTATATCTTTGGCTGATGTTGCTGCAGCTTCAACTTTTTGGTTGGAAACTTTAGCGCAACAAGTAACACATCGTGATTCTCATGATATTATTATTCTTCTTCAGCATGCTAATAATTTTATCTGTGATGCCATTTTTGATATTATCAGAGTTGATGTCAGGTTTATGTCTCTAGCTATTTTAGCTAGAAGAGCTTTATGGCTTAAAACTTGGAATGCTGATATGGCTTCTAAATCAACTTTACTTTCCATTTCTTTCCAGGGTAACAAATTATTTGGTTCTCAGTTGGATTCCATTATTTCAACTGTTACTGGTGGGAAAGGAACTTTTTTACCACAGGATAAAAAATCTAAAGGTAAAAACAGGGCTAATAATCGTTTTCGTTCCTTTCGTTTCAACAAAGAACAAAAGCCTGATCCTTCATCATCAGGAGCAGTTTCAGTTTGGAGACCATCTCCAGTCTGGAATAAATCCAAGCCAGCTAGAAAGGCAAAGCCTGCTTCTAAGTCCACATGAAGGTGCGGCCCTCATTCCAGCTCAGCTGGTAGGGGGCAGGTTACGTTTTTTCAAGGAAATTTGGATCAATTCTGTTCACAATCTTTGGATTCAGAGCATTGTTTCAGAAGGGTACAGAATTGGTTTCAAGTTGAGACCTCCTGCAAAGAGATTTTTTCTTTCCCGTGTCCCAGCAAATCCAGTAAAAGCTCAAGCATTTCTGAAATGTGTTTCAGATCTAGAGTTGACTGGAGTAATTATGCCAGTTCCAGTTCCGGAACAGGGGATGGGGTTTTATTCAAATCTCTTCATTGTACCAAAGAAGGAGAATTCCTTCAGACCAGTTCTGGATCTAAAAATATTGAATCGTTATGTAAGGATACCAACGTTCAAGATGGTAACTGTAAGGACTATCTTACCTTTTGTTCAGCAAGGGAATTATATGTCCACAATAGATTTACAGGATGCATATCTGCATATTCCGATTCATCCAGATCACTATCAGTTTCTGAGATTCTCTTTCCTAGACAAGCATTACCAGTTTGTGGCTCTGCCGTTTGGCCTAGCTACAGCTCCAAGAATTTTTACAAAGGTTCTCGGTGCCCTGCTGTCTGTAATCAGAGAACAGGGTATTGTGGTATTTCCTTATTTGGACGATATCTTGGTACTTGCTCAGTCTTTACATTTAGCAGAATCTCATACGAATCGACTTGTGTTGTTTCTTCAAGATCATGGTTGGAGGATCAATTTACCAAAAAGTTCTTTGATTCCTCAGACAAAGGTAACCTTTCTGGGTTTCCAGATGGATTCAGTGTCCATGACTCTGTCTTTAACAGACAAGAGACGTTTAAAATTGATTACAGCTTGTCGAAACCTTCAGTCACAATCATTCCCTTCGGTAGCCTTATGCATGGAAATTCTAGGTCTTATGACTGCTGCATCGGACGCGATCCCCTTTGCTCGTTTTCACATGCGACCTCTTCAGCTCTGTATGCTGAAGCAATGGTGCAAGGATTATACGAAGATATCTCAATTAATATCTTTAAAACCGATTGTTCGACACTCTCTAACATGGTGGACAGATCACCATCGTTTAATTCAGGGGGCTTCTTTTGTGCTTCCGACCTGGACTGTAATTTCAACAGATGCAAGTCTCACAGGTTGGGGAGCTGTGTGGGGATCTCTGACGGCACAAGGAGTTTGGGAATCTCAGGAGGTGAGATTACCGATCAATATTTTGGAACTCCATGCAATTTTCAGAGCTCTTCAGTTTTGGCCTCTTCTGAAGAGAGAATCGTTCATTTGTTTTCAGACAGACAATGTCACAACTGTGGCATACATCAATCATCAAGGAGGGACTCACAGTCCTCTGGCTATGAAAGAAGTATCTCGAATTTTGGTTTGGGCGGAATCCAGCTCCTGTCTAATCTCTGCGGTTCATATTCCAGGTGTAGACAATTGGGAAGCGGATTATCTCAGTCGCCAAACGTTGCATCCGGGCGAATGGTCTCTTCACCCAGAGGTATTTCTTCAGATTGTTCAAATGTGGGAACTTCCAGAAATAGATCTGATGGCGTCCCATCTAAACAAGAAACTTCCCAGGTATCTGTCCAGATCCCGGGATCCTCAGGCGGAGGCAGTGGATGCATTATCACTTCCTTGGAAGTATCATCCTGCCTATATCTTTCCGCCTCTAGTTCTTCTTCCAAGAGTAATCTCCAAGATTCTGAAGGAATGCTCGTTTGTTCTGCTGGTAGCTCCGGCATGGCCTCAAAGGTTTTGGTATGCTGATCTTGTCCGGATGGCCTCTTGCCAACCGTGGACTCTTCCGTTAAGACCAGACCTTCTGTCACAAGGTCCTTTTTTCCATCAGGATCTGAAATCCTTAAATTTAAAGGTATGGAGATTGAACGCTTGATTCTTGGTCAAAGAGGTTTCTCTGACTCGGTGATTAATACTATGTTACAGGCTCGTAAATCTGTATCTCGAGAGATATATTATAGAGTCTGGAAGACTTATATTTCTTGGTGTCTTTCTCATCATTTTTCCTGGCATTCTTTTAGAATACCGAGAATTTTACAGTTCCTTCAGGATGGTTTAGATAAGGGTTTGTCCGCAAGTTCTTTGAAAGGACAAATCTCTGCTCTTTCTGTTCTTTTTCACAGAAAGATTGCTATTCTTCCTGATATTCATTGTTTTGTACAAGCTTTGGTTCGTATAAAACCTGTCATTAAGTCAATTTCTCCTCCTTGGAGTTTGAATTTGGTTCTGGGAGCTCTTCAAGCTCCTCCGTTTGAACCTATGCATTCATTGGACATTAAATTACTTTCTTGGAAAGTTTTGTTCCTTTTGGCCATCTCTTCTGCCAGAAGAGTTTCTGAATTATCTGCTCTTTCTTGTGAGTCTCCTTTTCTGATTTTTCATCAGGATAAGGCGGTGTTGCGAACTTCTTTTGAATTTTTACCTAAAGTTGTGAATTCCAACAACATTAGTAGAGAAATTGTGGTTCCTTCATTATGTCCTAATCCTAAGAATTCTAAGGAGAAATCGTTGCATTCTTTGGATGTTGTTAGAGCTTTGAAATATTATGTTGAAGCTACTAAATCTTTCCGAAAGACTTCTAGTCTATTTGTCATCTTTTCCGGTTCTAGAAAAGGCCAGAAAGCTTCTGCCATTTCTTTGGCATCTTGGTTGAAATCTTTAATTCATCTTGCCTATGTTGAGTCGGGTAAAACTCCGCCTCAGAGAATTACAGCTCATTCTACTAGGTCAGTTTCTACTTCCTGGGCGTTTAGGAATGAAGCTTCGGTTGACCAGATCTGCAAAGCAGCGACTTGGTCCTCTTTGCATACTTTTACTAAATTCTACCATTTTGATGTATTTTCTTCTTCTGAAGCAGTTTTTGGTAGAAAAGTACTTCAGGCAGCGGTTTCAGTTTGAATCTTCTGCTTATGTTTTTCGTTAAACTTTATTTTGGGTGTGGATTATTTTCAGCAGGAATTGGCTGTCTTTATTTTATCCCTCCCTCTCTAGTGACTCTTGTGTGGAAAGATCCACTTCTTGGGTAGTCATTATCCCATACGTCACTAGCTCATGGACTCTTGCTAATTACATGAAAGAAAACATAATTTATGTAAGAACTTACCTGATAAATTCATTTCTTTCATATTAGCAAGAGTCCATGAGGCCCGCCCTTTTTTTGTGGTGGTTATGATTTTGTATAAAGCACAATTATTCCAATTCCTTATTTTATATGCTTTCGCACTTTTTTTCTTATCACCCCACTTCTTGGCTATTCGTTAAACTGAATTGTGGGTGTGGTGAGGGGTGTATTTGTAGGCATTTTGAGGTTTGGGAAACTTTGCCCCTCCTGGTAGGAATGTATATCCCATACGTCACTAGCTCATGGACTCTTGCTAATATGAAAGAAATGAATTTATCAGGTAAGTTCTTACATAAATTATGTTTTTATTTGTAGCCAGGGCTAAAAGGCATCCAAATTGCTAGAGACGTCATTAGGCTTAAAGAGATTACATATTTTCTCTTGTAAGGTGTATCCAGTCCACGGATCATCCATTACTTGTGGGATATTCTCATTCCCAACAGGAAGTTGCAAGAGGAAACCCACAGCAGAGCTGCAATATAGCTCCTCCCCTAACTGTCATACCCAGTCATTCTCTTGCAACTCTCAACAAGCAAGGAGGTCGTAAGAGAGAGTGGTTAAATATAGCTAGTTTATTTTCTTCAATCAAAAAATTGTTATTTTTAAATAGTACCGGAGTTGTGCTATTTTATCTCAGGCAGTAAATAGAAGAAGAATCTGCCTGAGGTTTCTATGATCTTAGCAGGTTGTAACTAAGATCCATTGCTGTTCTCACATATGTCTGAGGGGATTACACAGATGAGGTAAAACTTCAGCGAGAGAATGGCGTGCAGTTTATTCTGCTATCAGGTATGTGCAGTTATAATTTTTTCTAGAGATGGAAAACACTAGAAAATGCTGCTGATACCGGATTAATGTAAGTTAAGCCTGAATACAGTGATTTAATAACGACTGGTATCATGCTTACTCCCAGGGGTAATACCCTTATGATATTTACAATATAAAACGTTTGCTGGCATGTTTAATCGTTTTTATATATACTTTGGTGATAAAACTTTATTGGGGCCTAGTTTTTTCCACATGGCTGGCTTAAATTTTGCCTAGAAACAGTTTCCTGAGGCTTTCCACTGTGTTACTATGAGTGGGAGGGGCCTATTTTAACTTTTTTTTGTTCAGTTAAAATTACAAACTAAGACATCCAGATTCCCTCAAAGGCCCTCTGAATGCTATAGGACATCTCTAAAGGGTCCAAAGGCTTTCCAAAGTCGTTTATTGGGGAAGGTAGGGCTACAGCTTGCTGTGGCAGTTGGTTGTGACTGTTAAAAAAACGTCTATTTCGTTTTTTTGATCCGTTTTTTGAACTAAGGGGTTAATCATCCATTTTCAAGTGGGTGCAATGCTCTGCTAGTCTATTACATACACTGTAAAAATTTCGTTTGATTTACTGCATTTTTTCACTGTTTCTCACTGTTTTTCAAATTCTGACAAAAATTTTTTTTCTTAAAGGCACAGTACCATTTTTTATATTTGCTTGTTAACTTGATTTAAAGTGTTTTCCAAGCTTGCTAGTCTCATTGCTAGTCTGTATAAACATGTCTGACATAGAAGAAACTCCTTGTTCATTATGTTTAAAAGCCATGGTGGAACCCCCTCTTAGAATGTGTACCAAATGTACTGATTTCATTTTAGGCAATAAAGATAATTTTCTGTCTTTTAAAAAATTTTAACACCAGAAGAATCTGACGAGGGGGAAGTTATGCCGACTAACTTTCCCCACGTGTCAGACCCTTTGACTCCCGCTTAAGGGACTCACGTTCAAATGGCGCCAAGTACATCTAGGGCGCCCATAGCGTTTACTTTACAAGACATGGCGGCAGTCATGGATAATACACTGTCAGCGGTATTAGCCAGACTACCTGAACTCAGAGGTAAGCGAGATAGCTCTGGGGTGAGACAAAATGCAGTGCATATTGACGCTTTAAGAACCATGTCTGATACTGCCTCACAATATGCAGAAGCTGAGGAAAGAGAGCTTCAGTCAGTGGGTGATGTTAATGACTCAGGAAGATACCTGATTCTAATATTTCTACATTTAAATTTAAGCTTGTACACCTCCGCGTGTTGCTTAGGGAGGTTTTAGCTGCTCTGAATGACTGTGATTCCATTGCAGTGCCAGAGAAATTGTGTAGACTGGATAAATACTTGCAGTGCCGGTGTGTACTGATGTTTTTCCAATACCTAAAAGGTTTACAAAAATTATTAATAAGGAATGGGATAGACCAGGTGTGCCGTTCTCTAACCCTCCTATTTTTAGAAAAATGTTTCTTTCATGTAATTAGCAAGAGTCCATGAGCTAGTGACGTATGGGATATACATTCCTACCAGGAGGGGCAAAGTTTCCCAAACCTCAAAATGCCTACAAATACACCCCTCACCACACCCACAAATCAGTTTTACAAACTTTGCCTCCTATGGAGGTGGTGAAGTAAGTTTGTGCTAGATTCTACGTTGATATGCGCTCCGCAGCAGGTTGGAGCCCGGTTTTCCTCTCAGCGTGCAGTGAATGTCAGAGGGATGTGAGGAGAGCATTGCCTATTTGAATTCAATGATCTCCTCCTACGGGGTCTATTTCATAGGTTCTCTGTTATCGGTCGTAGAGATTCATCTCTTACCTCCCTTTTCAGATCGACGATATACTCTTATATATACCATTACCTCTACTGATTCTTGTTTCAGTACTGGTTTGGCTTTCTACTACGTGTAGATGAGTGTCCTGGGGTAAGTAAGTCTTATTTTCTGTGACACTCTAAGCTATGGTTGGGCACTTTTATATAAAGTTCTAAATATATGTATTCAAACATTTATTTGCCTTGACTCAGGATGTTCAACGTTCCTTATTTCAGACAGTCAGTTTCATATTTGGGATAATGCATATGAATTTATCATTTTTTCTTACCTTTAAATTGACTTTTTTTCCTGTGGGCTGTTAGGCTCTCGGGGGCTGAAAATGCTTCATTTTATTGCGTCATTCTTGGCGCAGACATTTTTGGCGCAAAATCTTTTTCTGTTTCCGGTGTCATACGTGTCGCCGGAAGTTGCGTCATTTTTGACGTTCTTTTGCGCCAAAAGTGTCGGCGTTCGGGATGTGGCGTCATTTTTGGCGCCAAAAGCATTTAGGCGCCAAATAATGTGGGCGTCTTATTTGGCGCTAAAAAAATATGGGCGTCACTTTCGTCTCCACATTATTTTAGTCTCATTATTTATTGCTTCTGGTTGCTAGAAGCTTGTTCACTGGCATTTTTTTCCCATTCCTGAAACTGTCATTTAAGGAATTTGATTAATTTTGCTTTATATGTTGTTTTTTCTATTACATATTGCAAGATGTCCCACGTTGCAACCGAGTCAGAAGATACTTCTGGAAAATCGCTGCCTGGTGCTGGAGCTGCCAAAGCTAAGTGTATCTGCTGTAAACTTTTGGTAGCTGTTCCTCCAGCTGTTGTTTGTATTGAATGTCATGACAAACTTGTTAATGCAGATAATATTTCCTTTAGTAAAGTTCCATTACCTGTTGCTGTTCCGTCAACATCTAATACTCAGAGTGTTCCTGATAACATAAGAGATTTTGTTTCTAAATCCATTATGAAGGCTATGTCTGTCTCCTTCTAGTAAACATAAAAAGTCTTTTAAAACTTCTCATTGTTCAGATGAATTTTTAAATGAACATCATCATTCTGATTCTGATAGTGGTTCTTCTGGTTCAGAGGATTCTGTCTCAGAGGTTGATGCTGATAAATCTTCATATTTATTTAAAATGGAATTTATTCGTTCTTTACTTAAAGAAGTACTAATTGCTTTAGAAATAGAGGATTCTGGTCCTCTTGATACTCATTCTAAACGTTTAGATAAGGTTTTTAAATCTCCTGTAGTTATTCCAGAAGTTTTTCCTGTTCCTGGTGCTATTTCTGAAGTAATTTCCAGGGAATGGAATAATTTGGGTAATTCATTTACTCCTTCTAAACGTTTTAAGCAATTATATCCTGTGCCATCTGACAGATTAGAGTTTTGGGACAAAATCCCTAAGGTTGATGGGGCTGTCTCTACTCTTGCTAAGTGTACTACTATTCCTACGGCAGATGGTACTTCCTTTAAGGATCCTTTAGATGGGAAAATTGAATCCTTTCTAAGAAAAGCTTATTTGTGTTCAGGTAATCTTCTTAGACCTGCTATATCTTTAGCGGATGTTGCTGCAGTTTCAACTTTTTGGTTGGAAGCTTTAGCGCAACAAGTTACAGATCATAATTCTCATAGCATTATTATTCTGCTTCAACATGCTAATAATTTTATTTGTGATGCCATCTTTGATATCATTAGAGTTGATGTCAGGTATATGTCTCTAGCTATTTTAGCTAGAAGAGCTTTATGGCTTAAAACTTGGAATGCTGATATGTCTTCTAAGTCTACTTTGCTTTCCCTTTCTTTCCAGGGCAATAAATTATTTGGTTCTCAGTTGGATTCTATTATCTCAACTGTTACTGGAGGGAAAGGAACTTTTTTACCTCAGGATAAAAAGTCTAAAGGTAAATTCAGGTCAAATAATCGTTTTCGTTCCTTTCGTCACAACAAGGAACAAAAGCCTGATCCTTCATCCTCAGGAGCAGTATCAGTTTGGAAACCATCTCCAGTCTGGAATAAATCCAAGCCTTTTAGAAAATCAAAGCCAGCTTCTACGTCCACATGAAGGTGCGGCCCTCATTCCAGCTCAGCTGGTAGGGGGCAGATTACATTTTTTCAAAGAAATTTGGATCAATTCCGTTCGCAATCTTTGGATTCAGAACATTGTTTCAGAAGGGTACAGAATTGGTTTCAAGATAAGACCTCCTGCAAAGAGATTTTTTCTTTCCCGTGTCCTAGTAAATCCAGCGAAGGCTCAAGCATTTCTGAAATGTGTTTCAGATCTAGAGTTGGCTGGAGTAATTATGCCAGTTCCAGTTCTGGAACAGGGGCTGGGGTTTTATTCAAATCTCTTCATTGTACCAAAGAAGGAGAATTCCTTCAGACCAGTTCTGGATCTAAAAATATTGAATCGTTATGTAAGGATACCAACATTCAAAATGGTAACTGTAAGGACTATCCTGCCTTTTGTTCAGCAAGGGCATTATATGTCTACAATAGATTTACAGGATGCATATCTGCATATTCCGATTCATCCAGATCACTATCAGTTTCTGAGATTCTCTTTCCTAGACAAGCATTACCAGTTTGTGGCTCTGCCGTTTGGCCTAGCAACAGCTCCAAGAATTTTTACAAAGGTTCTCGGTGCCCTTCTGTCTGTAATCAGAGAACAGGGTATTGTGGTATTTCCTTATTTGGACGATATCTTGGTACTTGCTCAGTCTTCACATTTAGCAGAATCTCATACAAATCGACTTGTGTTGTTTCTGCAAGATCATGGTTGGAGGATCAATTTACTAAAAAGTTCATTGATTCCTCAGACAAGGGTAACCTTTTTGGGTTTCCAGATAGATTCAGTGTCCATGACTCTATCTTTGACAGACAAGAGACGTCTAAAATTGATATCAGCTTGTCGAAACCTTCAGTCACAATCATTCCCTTCGGTAGCCTTATGCATGGAAATTCTAGGTCTTATGACTGCTGCATCGGACGCGATCCCCTTTGCTCGTTTTCACATGCGACCTCTTCAGCTCTGTATGCTGAACCAATGGTGCAAGGATTACACGAAGATATCTCAATTAATATCTTTAAAACCGATAGTACGACACTCTCTGATGTGGTGGACAGATCACCATCGTTTAGTTCAGGGGGCTTCTTTTGTTCTTCCGACCTGGACTGTAATTTCAACAGATGCAAGTCTTACAGGTTGGGGAGCTGTGTGGGGGTCTCTGACGGCACAAGGGGTTTGGGAATCTCAGGAGGTGAGATTACCGATCAATATTTTGGAACTCCTTGCAATTTTCAAAGCTCTTCAGAGTTGGCCTCTTCTAAAGAGAGAATCGTTCATTTGTTTTCAGACAGACAATGTCACATCTGTGGCTTACATCAATCATCAAGGAGGGACTCACAGTCCTCTAGCTATGAAAGAAGTATCTCGAATTCTGGTTTGGGCGGAATCCAGCTCCTGTCTAGTTTCTGCGGTTCATATCCCAGGTATAGACAATTGGGAAGCGGATTATCTCAGTCGCCAAACGTTGCATCCAGGCGAATGGTCTCTTCACCCAGAGGTATTTCTTCAGATTGTTCAAATGTGGGGACTTCCAGAAATAGATCTGATGGCCTCTCATCTAAACAAGAAACTTCCCAGGTATCTGACCAGATCCAGGGATCCTCAAGCGGAAGCAGTGGATGCATTGTCACTTCCTTGGAAGTATCATCCTGCTTATATCTTTCCGCCTCTAGTTCTTCTTCCAAGAGTGATCTCCAAGATTCTGAAGGAATGCTCGTTTGTTCTGCTGGTAGCTCCAGCATGGCCTCACAGGTTTTGGTATGCGGATCTTGTCCGGATGGCCTCTTGCCAACCGTGGACTCTTCCGTTAAGACCAGACCTTCTGTCGCAAGGTCCTTTTTTCCATCAGGATCTCAAATCCTTAAATTTAAAGGTATGGAGATTGAACGCTTGATTCATAGTCAAAGAGGTTTCTCTGACTCTGTGATTAATGCTATGTTACAGGCTCGTAAATCTGTATCTAGGGAGATATATTATAGAGTCTGGAAGACTTATATTTCTTGGTGTCTTTCTCATCATTTTTCCTGGCATTCTTTTAGAATTCCGAGAATTTTACAGTTTCTTCAGGATGGTTTGGAGAAAGGTTTGTCTGCAAGTTCCTTGAAAGGACAAATCTCTGCTCTTTCTGTTCTTTTTCACAGAAAGATTGCTAATCTTCCTGATATTCATTGTTTTGTACAAGCTTTGGTTCGTATAAAACCTGTCATTAAGTCAATTTCTCCTCCTTGGAGTTTGAATTTGGTTCTGGGGGCTCTTCAAGCTCCTGCGTTTGAACCTATGCATTCATTGGACATTAAATTACTTTCTTGGAAAGTTTTGTTCCTTTTTGCCATCTCTTCTGCCAGAAGAGTTTCTGAATTATCTGCTCTTTCTTGTGAGTCTCCTTTTCTGATTTTTCATCAGGATAAGGCGGTGTTGCGAACTTCTTTTGAATTTTTACCTAAGGTTGTGAATTCCAACAACATTAGTAGAGAAATTGTGGTTCCTTCATTATGTCCTAATCCTAAGAATTCTAAGGAGAAATCATTGCATTCTTTGGATGTAGTTAGAGCTTTGAAATATTATGTTGAAGCTACTAAGAATTTCCGAAAGATTTCTAGTCTATTTGTTATCTTTTCCGGTTCTAGAAAAGGTCAGAAGGCCTCTGCCATTTCTTTGGCATCTTGGTTGAAATCTTTAATTCATCATGCTTATGTCGAGTCGGGTAAAACTCCGCCTCAAAGGATTACAGCTCATTCTACTAGGTCAGTTTCTACTTCCTGGGCGTTTAGGAATGAAGCTTCGGTTGATCAGATTTGCAAAGCAGCAACTTGGTCTTCTTTGCATATTTTTACTAAATTCTACCATTTTGATGTGTTTTCTTCTTCTGAAGCTGTTTTTGGTAGAAAAGTACTTCAGGCAGCTGTTTCAGTTTGAATCTTCTGCTTATGTTTTCAGTTTTTTTCATTATAAAACTTAAACTTTATTTTGGGTGTGGATTATTTTTCAGCGGAATTGGCTGTCTTTATTTTATCCCTCCCTCTCTAGTGACTCTTGCGTGGAAAGATCCACATCTTGGGTAGTCATTATCCCATACGTCACTAGCTCATGGACTCTTGCTAATTACATGAAAGAAAACATAATTTATGTAAGAACTTACCTGATAAATTCATTTCTTTCATATTAGCAAGAGTCCATGAGGCCCACCCTTTTTGTGGTGGTTATGATTTTTTTGTATAAAGCACAATTATTCCAATTCCTTATTTTTTATGCTTTCACACTTTTTTCTTATCACCCCACTTCTTGGCTATTCGTTAAACTGATTTGTGGGTGTGGTGAGGGGTGTATTTGTAGGCATTTTGAGGTTTGGGAAACTTTGCCCCTCCTGGTAGGAATGTATATCCCATACGTCACTAGCTCATGGACTCTTGCTAATATGAAAGAAATTAATTTATCAGGTAAGTTCTTACATAAATTATGTTTTCCAATAGACGCCACCACACGGGACTTATGGCAGACAGTCCCTAAGGTGGAGGGAACAGTTTCTACTCTAGCAAAGCGTACTACTATCCCTGTCGAGGACAGTTGTGCTTTTTTAGATCCAATGGATAAAAAAATAGGTTACCTTAAGAAAATATTTATTCAACAAGGTTTTATCCTACAGCCCCTTGCATGCATTGAACCTGTCACTGCTGCTGCGGCTTACTGGTTTGAGTCTCTGGAAGAGGCTTTACAGGTAGCGACTCCATTGGATGACATACTTGGCAAACTTAGAGCACTTAAGCTAGCCAATTTTTTTTTTCTGATGCCATTGTTCATTTGACTAAACTAACGGCTAAGAATTCTGGTTTTGCTATACAAGCGCGCAGAGCGCTATGGCTTAAATCATGGTCAGCTGACGTGACTTCAAAATCTAAGCTACTTAACACTCCCTTCAAGGGGCAGACCCTATTCGGGCCTGGTTTGAAGGAGATTATTGCTGATATCACTGGAGGAAAAGGTCATGCCCTTCCTCAGGACAGGTCCAAATCTAGGGCCAAACAGTCTAATTTTTGTGCCTTTCAAAACTTCAAGGCAGGTGCGGCATCAACTTCCTCTAATAATAAACAAGAGGGAACTTTTGCTCAATCTAAGACGGTCTGGAGACCAAACCAGACCTGGAAAAAAGGTAAGCAGGTCAAAAAAAGCCTGCTGCTGCCTCTAAGACAGCATGAAGGAACGGCCCCCTATCCGGTAACAGATCTAGTAGGGGGCAGACTTTCACTCTTCGCCCAGGCGTGGGCAAGAGATGTTCAGGATCCCTGGGCGTTGGAAATTATATCCCAGGAATATCTTCTGGACTTCAAAGCTTCCCCCCCAAAAGGGAGATTTCACCTTTCACAATTATCTGCACACCAGATAAAGAGAGAGGCATTTTTACACTGTGTACAAGACCTCCTAGTTATGGGAGTGAACAGGGTTTTTACTCAAATCTGTTTGTGGTTCTCAAAAAAGAGGGAACCTTCAGACCAATTTTGGATCTAAAGATCTTAAACAAATTCCTCAAAGTTCCGTCGTTCAAGATGGAAACTATTCGTACCATCCTACCATTGATCCAGGAGGGTCAATATATGACTATAGTGGATCTAAAGGATGCTTATCTTCACATTCCAATACAGAAAGATCATCATCGGTTTCTCAGGTTTGCTTGTCAAGACAGGCATTACCAGTTGTAGCTCTTCCCTTTGGATTAGCTACAGCCCCAAGAATCTTTACAAAGGTTCTAGGGTCGCTTATGGCGGTCCTAAGGCTGCGGGGCATAGCAGTAGCCCCTTATTTAGAAGACATCCTGATACAGGCGCCAAACTTCCAAATTGCCAAGTCTCATACGGACGTAGTACTGGCATTTATGAGGTCGCATGGGTGGAAAGTGAACGAGGAAAAGAGTTCTCTATCCCCACTCACAAGAGTTCCTTTTCTAGGGACTCTGATAGATTCTATAGAAATGAAAATTCACCTGACGGAGTCCAGGTTATCAAAGCTTCTAAATTCCTGCCGGGTTCTTCATTCCATTCCGCGCCCTTCGGTGGCTCAGTGTATGGAAGTAATCGGCTTAATGGTAGCGGCAATGGACATAGTGCCGTTTGCATGCTTACATCTCAGACCGCTGCAACTATGCATGCTCAGTCAGTGGAGCGGGGATTACACAGATTTGTCCCCTCAACTGAATCTGGACCAAGAGACCAGGGATTCTTTTCCCTGGTAGCTATCTCGGGTCCATCTGTCCAAAGGTATGACCTTTCGCAGGCCAGATTGGACAATTGTAACAACAAATTCCAGCCTTCTAGGTCGGGGTGCAGTCTGGAACTCCCTGAAGGCTCAGGGATCGTGGACTCAGGAGGAGTCTCTCCTTCCAATAAATATTCTGGAACTAAGAGCGATATTCAAGGCTCTTCAAGCTTGGCCTCAGTTAGCAACTCTGAGGTACATCAGATTTCAGTCGGACAACATCACGACTGTAGCTTACATCAACCATCAAGGGGGAACAAGAAGTTCCCTAGAGATGTTAGAAGTTCAAAAATAATTCGCTGGGCAGAGATTCACTCTTGCCCCCTATCAGCTATCCATATCCCAGGTGTAGAGCACTGGGAGGCGGATTTTCTAAGTCGTCAGACTTTTCATCCGGGAGAGTGGGAACTCCATCCGGAGGTATTTGCACAACTGATTCATCGTTGGGGCAAACCAGAACTGGCGTCTCGCCAGAACGCCAAGCTTCTGTGTTACGGATCCAGGTCCAGGGATCCCAAGGCGACACTGATAGATGCTCTTGCAGCGTCCTGGTCTTTCAACCTGGCTTATGTGTTTCCACCGTTTCTTCTGCTCCCTCGACTGATTACCAAGATCAAGCAGGAGAGAGCATCTGTGATTCTGATAGCACCTGCGTGGCCACGCAGGACCTGGTATGCAGATCTAGTGGACATGTCATCCTTTCCACCATGGTCTCTGCCTCTGAGACAGGACCTTCTTCTTCAGGGTCCTTCCAACCATCCAAATCTAATTTCTCTGCGGCTGACTGCCTAGAGATTGAACGCTTGATTTTATCAAAGCGTGGCTTTTCCGAGTCAGTTATTGATACCTTAATGCGGGCACGAAAGCCTGTCACCAGGAAAATTTACCATAAGGTATGGCATAGATATCTTTATTGGTGTGAATCCAAAGGTTACTCATGGAGTAAGGTCAGGATTCCTTGGATATTATCTTTTCTCCAAGAAGGTTTGGAAAAAGGATTGTCAGCTAGTTAAGGGTCTGGCAGATGTTCCAGACGTTCAGGCATTTTGTCAGGCTTTAGTTAGAATCAAGCCTGTGTTTAAACCGGTTGCTCCACCATGGAGCTTAAACTTGGTTCTTAAGGTTCTTCAAGAAGTTCCGTTTGAACCTCTTCATTCCATAGATATCAAACTTTTATCTTGGAAAGTCCTTTTTTTGGTAGCTATTTCCTCGGCTCGTAGAGTCTCCGAGTTATCTGCCTTACAATGTGATTCTCCTTATCTGATTTTTCATACGGATAAGGTAGTCCTGCGTACCAAATCTGGGTTTTTACCTAAGGTGGTATCTAACAAGAATATCAATCAAGAGATTGTTGTTCCATCCTTGTGTTTCACAATCTGGACGTGGTCAGTGCTTTAAAGTTTTTACTTACAAGCTACTAAAGATTTTCGTCAAACATCTGCTTGGTTTGTTGTCTTCTCTGGACAGAGGAGAGATCAAAAGGCTTCGGCAACCTCTCCTTTTTGGCTAAGAAGCTTAATCCGCTTAGCCTATGAGACTGCTGGACAGCAGCCTCCTGAAAGAATTACAGCTCATTCCACTAGAGCTGTGGCTTCCACTTGGGCCTTTAAAAATGAGGCTTCTTTTGAACAGATTTGCAAGGGGGCGACTTGGTCTTCGCTTCATACTTTTTCAAAATTTTGCAAATTTGATACTTTTGCTTCTTCGGAGGCTATATTTGGGAGAAAGGTTTTACAGGCAGTGTTTCCTTCCATTTAAGTTCCTGCCTTGTCCCTCCCTTCATCCTGGAACTTTAGCTTTGTTATTGGTATCCCACAAGTAATGGATGATCCGTGGACTGGATACACCTTACAAGAGAAAACACAATTTATGCTTACCTGATAAATTTATTTCTCTTGTGGTGTATCCAGTCCACGGCCGCCCTGTCATTTTAAGGCAGGTAATTTTTTAAATTTAAACTACAGTAACCACTGCACCTTATGGTTCCTCCTTTCTCGGCTTGTTTTCGGTCGAATGACTGGCTATGACAGTTAGGGGAGGAGCTATATTGCAGCTCTGCTGTGGGTTTCCTCTTGCAACTTCCTGTTGGGAATGAGAATATCCCACAAGTAATGGATGATCCGTGGACTGGATACACCACAAGAGAAATAAATTTATCAGGTAAGCATAAATTGTGTTTTATTTTTGTCATGATTATGGAGATTCCAGATATGCAGGAAGCCAGAAATGTTGCCATGGTGATCAGAGAAGCTGAGTATCATAAAATCTATGTAATCAAATAAGGATTGAAAATAAATCTCAGATTAATATACTTTATCAATGATAGGCAAATAAACATACTTCCTTGCCCCCATGTAAGGTGGATTACACCCATGTAAGGTGGATAACACTGCTACAAAAAGTGTATGTAAATGGCGCCAAAATCTGTATTCAAGTATGCAAATTGCTGATATGCAGAAATATGACCATATCCTTAAAGCTTGCCTCCTTAATTAAGAGAACATTGGCTTCCAAGCTCTCCATCTAAGGGATAGAAAACCATGCTAAATCCCTCATGAGGTCTATCGGCGTATACAGGGAATATGCAAAATCACAGAATTTATAATTCCCCCAACCGCACATTATTGTGGAAATTAAAGTGCCCTTAATTCCCAATCCTGGGATATGTAGGGATACACAGACTCCATTTGATTAAAAAAAAGAATATGAAGGCCGCATAAAAAAACCCTTACCTGAAAAGGATTTCAAGCCTACTGAATATCAGCGTGCGGTTGTCTCTGTTATTTCCAGTAAGGAGAGATGAAACCGCCGCCCTTGAGAGGGAGTACATAAGCACACTATGTTAAACACTCCACTAGAAGTCATATAATCTGTGGCTACTATGTCACATCCCCTTATTGGCCACCTCCATTGGAGGGTACCCAGCAAAATAAATAAGAAAAATCCTTCACCCATATTATGCCTTAGACCACAAGCCATGGGGACAGGGATAGAGGGATTCACAGTTAGAAGTCTTCATTCTTTTCACTAGCTTCAGGTATCACAGACTCAGCTGACCTCTGACAGGGACCTGTAGACAAAGAAAAGCAGAGTAACGAACACTGGTTTTCTATATAGGGGTAGCATAAATATTGGAAGGGAAGCAAGGACTACCTCACTGTCTTCCAACTTCTAAAAGCCACCATTACTCTTATTAAAGATGATTACATGGACACAGCATAGCCCCAATACTTGTTTGCAGGGAAAAGAACCCATTTAAAGGATTAATATCTTCAGACACCATCTTCGCACATCCTCCTGATGTACAAGACAAAGAATGACTGGGGGTTTATGGGAAGTGGGAGTGATACTTAACAGCTTTGCTGGGGTGTTCTTTGTCTCCTCCTGGTGGCCAGGAGTTGAATTCCCACTAGTAATTGGAATGATTGTGTGGACTCTCCATGCCATTGGAAAGAAAGAGAATTTGATGAGGCAAAATACACATACAATTGTACTTTTATCTTTTTTCTTTAAAAACAATTGTTGATCCAACATTTACTGTTTTTATTTGTGTTTTTTTTTTTGTTAAAAGTTGTGATCCTCTAAAAAAGGTTATCCAACTGGTTGTAAAAATGCAAATAATAGCATACAATTAGATAGTAGTCTATATTATACCATTTAAAATGTACTGGGTATCAAAAATATCCTTTTTTTCCTTCCTTTTTTTAAATTGTTTATTTTATTGAGAAATAAAGTTTGTACGAATAATACAACACAGGTTCAAGTGTCATTTATTGCAGCCAGTATTTTTCCATTTTTATTGAATTTTCAAGAACCAATGATTCACATGTTGCAATAGATAACACTCAAAATTAGAAAACTATGCCTAAGGCATTGAGAAAGAAGTTCTCTCTCTCTCTCACTATCTCACTCTCTCACACTCTCACACTCTCTCTCATATACAGTGGTTATAAAAAGTTTACCCACCCCTGTTAAATTGTCAGGTTTCTGTGATGTAAAAAAATAAGACAAAGATAAATCATTTCAGAACTTTTTCCACCTTTAATGTGACCTATAAACTGTACAACTCAATTGAAAAACAAACTGAAATCTTTTAGGTGGAGGGAAGAAAACAAAAAAATTAATAATAATAAAAAAAATAATATGGTTGCATAAGTGTGTACACCCTCTTATAACTGGGGATGTAGCTGTGTTCAGAATTAAGCCATCACATTCAAAATTATGTTAAATAGGAGTCAGCATACACCTGCCATCATTTAAAGTGCCTCTGATTAACCCCAAATAAAGTTCAGTTGCTCTAGTTGGTCTTTCCTGAAATTTTCTTAGTCGCATCCCACAGCAAAAGCCATGGTCCACAGAGAGCTTCCAAAGCATCAGAGGGATCTCATTGTTAAAAGGTATCAGTCAGGGGAAGGGTACAAAAGAATTTCCAAGGCATTAGATATACCATGGAACACAGTGAAGACAGTCATCATCAAGTGGAGAAAATATGGCACAACAGTGACATTACCAAGAACTGGACGTCCCTCCAAAATTGATGAAAAGACGAGAAGAAAACTGGTCTGGGAGGCTACCAAGAGGCCTACAGCAACATTGAAGGAGCTGCAGGAATATCTGGCAAGTACTGGCTGTGTGGTACATGTGACAACAATCTCCCTTATTCTTCATATGTTTGGGCTATGGGGTAGAGTGGCAAGACAAAAGCCTTTTCTTACAAAGAAAAACATCCAAGCCCGGCTACATTTTGCAATAACACATCTGAAGTCTCCCAAAAGCATGTGGGAAAAGGTGTTATGGTCTGATGAAACAAAGGTTGAACTTTTTGGCTATAATTCCAAAAGATATGTTTGGCGCAAAAACAACACTGCACATCACCAAAAGAACACCATACCCACACTGAAGCATGGCGGTGGCAGCATCATTCTTTGGGGCTGTTTTTCTTCAGCTGGAACTGGGGCCTTAGTTAAGCTAGAGGGAATTATGAACAGTTCCAAATACCAGTCAATATTGGCACAAAACCTTCAGGCTTCTGCTAGAAAGCTGAACATGAAGAGGAACTTCATCTTTCAGCATGACAATGACCCAAAGCATACATCTAAATCAACAAAGGAATGGCTTCACCAGAAGAAGATTAAAGTTTTGGAATGGCCCAGCCAGAGCCCAGACCTGAATCCGATTGAAAATCTGTGGGGTGATCTGAAGAGGGCTGTGCACAGGAGATGCCCTCACAATCTGACAGATTTGGAGTGTTTTTGCAAAGAAGAGTGGGCAAATCTTGCCAAGTCAAAATGTGCCATGCTGATAGACTCATACCCAAAAAGACTGAGTGTTGTAATAAAATCAAAAGGTGCTTCATCAAAGTATTAGTTTAAGGGTGTGCACACTTATGCAAACATATTATTTTATTTTTATATTTTTTCTTCCCTCTACCTAAAAGATTTCAGTTTGTTTTTCAGTTGCGTTGTATAGTTTATAGGTCACATTAAAGGTGGAAAAAGTTCTGAAATGATTTATCTTTGTCTCATTTTTTTATATCACAGAAACCTGACATTTTAACAGGGGTGTGTATACTTTTTATATCCTATATATATATACAGGGAGTGCAGAATTATTAGGCAAGTTGTATTTTTGAGGATTAATTTTATTATTGAACAACAACCATGTTCTCAATGAACCCAAAAAACTCATTTATATCAAAGCTGAATAGTTTTGGAAGTAGTTTTTAGTTTGTTTTTAGTTATAGCTATTTTAGGGGGATATCTGTGTGTGCAGGTGACTATTACTGTGCATAATTATTAGGCAACTTAACAAAAAACAAATATATACCCAATTCAATTATTTATTTTTACCAGTGAAACCAATATAACATCTCAACATTCACAAATATACATTTCTGACATTCAAAAACAAAACAAAAACAAATCAGTGACCAATATAGCCACCTTTCTTTGCAAGGACACTCAAAAGCCTGCCATCCATGGATTCTGTCAGTGTTTTGATCTGTTCACCATCAACATTGCGTGCAGCAGCAACCACAGCCTCCCAGACACTGTTCAGAGAGGTGTACTGTTTTCCCTCCTTGTAAATCTCACATTTGATGATGGACCACAGGTTCTCAATGGGGTTCAGATCAGGTGAACAAGGAGGCCATGTCATTAGATTTTCTTCTTTTATACCCTTTCTTGCCAGCCACGCTGTGGAGTACTTGGACGCGTGTGATGGAGCATTGTCCTGCATGAAAATCATGTTTTTCTTGAAGGATGCAGACTTCTTCCTGTACCACTGCTTGAAGAAGGTGTCTTCCAGAAACTGGCAGTAGGACTGGGAGATGAGCTTGACTCCATCCTCAACCCGAAAAGGCCCCACAAGCTCATCTTTGATGATACCAGCCCAAACCAGTACTCCACCTCCACCTTGCTGGCGTCTGAGTCGGACTGGAGCTCTCTGCCCTTTACTAATCCAGCCACGGGCCCGTCCATCTGGCCCATCAAGACTCACTCTCATTTCATCAGTCCATAAAACCTTAGAAAAATCAGTCTTGAGATATTTCTTGGCCCAGTCTTGACGTTTCAGCTTGTGTGTCTTGTTCAGTGGTGGTCGTCTTTCAGCCTTTCTTACCTTGGCCATGTCTCTGAGTATTGCACACCTTGTGCTTTTGGGCACTCCAGTGATGTTGCAGCTCTGAAATATGGCCAAACTGGTGGCAAGTGGCATCTTGGCAGCTGCACGCTTGACTTTTCTCAGTTCATGGGCAGTTATTTTGCGCCTTGGTTTTTCCACACGCTTCTTGCGACCCTGTTGACTATTTTGAATGAAACGCTTGATTGTTCGATGATCACGCTTCAGAAGCTTTGCAATTTTAAGAGTGCTGCATCCCTCTGCAAGATATCTCACTATTTTTGACTTTTCTGAGCCTGTCAAGTCCTTCTTTTGACCCATTTTGCCAAAGGAAAGGAAGTTGCCTAATAATTATGCACACCTGATATAGGGTGTTGATGTCATTAGACCACACCCCTTCTCATTACAGAGATGCACATCACCTAATATGCTTAATTGGTAGTAGGCTTTCGAGCCTATACAGCTTGGAGTAAGACAACATGCATAAAGAGGATGATGTGGTCAAAATACTCATTTGCCTAATAATTCTGCACTCCCTGTATATATATATATATATATATATATATATATATATATATATATATATATATATATATGTGTGTATATATATATATATATATATATATATATATATATATAATTTGTGTTGAGTTGTTATTGATGGGATTGTGAATTATATATTTGTGCTAATATTGTATACAAATACATTTGTGCTAATATTGTATACAAATGAATTTAACATCTGCCAATAGGAGATAAAGTTATGGTTTTAAGGAAGTATGTAATTAAGGTAACACATCTGTATTAGTGGGGGATTTTTCTTGCAATTCCTGGCTAAAAATCAAAATATATCTCCTGTATCTCCTTTTTTTATGACCTAGTTGTATGTAGATGGACCTCTGCTGGACCATGAGCACTTGGAATGCCTAGGAGTGTATAACTTTTAAATGTGTTAGACCATAGCAAGCTATTAAGGAAAACAGAAACTAGCCATCATACATTGTCAATCTCCTTGCAACAGCTCCAGTTGGCAGAAAAATGTGCATGGAACAATTGATGTAGTTTAAAGTATCATCTGGTCAGAAGATTGTAATACAACTCGTAAAGCATGACACAGTGGATTGTCCGCTTGATGGAGAGTAGGGCCTGAAAACTCTGTAGCCCAGTCAGCTTCACATTCTCTTGCTGACCTCATTTTAATAAAGGAGGGGCATTTCAAGGTGAGCATATAGTGCTTTTAAAGTGGCAGTACTATTTTTGCAGCCTTAGCTCCACATCACTATGGGGTCTAGGGCGGTCTTCAAGGAAAACCCACTCTTGTAGTAATGCCCTGAGATGGACGTTTTTTAGGAAGGGAGGAAGCCTGAATCATGCTGTCATGAAAGATCAGAAAAATGCCACTGAAGAAATCACTCACAGAAGAGAAGGTCACAGTGCTCCATAACTTAATATGGAACCCTGGGAGACTACAAAGAGGTCCCCAAAAGGGAATGGGTTGGAGATGGATGTGTAGCCACCATAGAGTTATGCCATAGCCTAAACCAAAGATCTTGGCACCCACTTATCAGGACATTAGAACCCATAACTGAGGGGGATTGGTGCTGCAGAATCCACAGGAGATCCTCCAGACTGGTATAGGCAGGGAGATAGACCTGTTCTAATTCTCACCATCTGGTGGGAGGAAAGTTGGAGCCCCACAACATGGGGCGGGAGAACATCACTTCTTCATATTATAACCGGACATTCTGTAGACCAATTCCACCTGTGCGTGTTTTTTTTTTTTTTTTTAATAGATCTCTGATCAAATTGTCTTAAACTTACATAATTCATTTTTGTTCAAGGACAAGCACATGTGCACTGTAACATTGATTGAATATTATATATAATAATAATCATAATAATAATCATGATATGTTTATTATGGGGAGTCATCAGCTTTTCAGAAAACAAAAGAGAAATATATTTAAAATGCCCTTTCTTAAAGGCAACAAAGTAAACATTGACTAGAATGTTCCTTTAGGAAGATAGTTTTAGAGGAAGAGCCTGAGCAAATTTGACTAAAGAATGTTTTTACTTTTTCCATGTGGGAGATCTTATGTAGTAATAAGGAATTGTTGTCTGATGCTGTGATTCTCAACATGAAGAAACTGTTTTTTCTTAAAGGGACAGTCTAGTCCAAAATAAACTTTCATGAGTCATATAGAGCATGTAATTTTAAACAATTTTCAAATTTACTTTTATCACCAATTTTGCTTTGTTCTCTTGGTATTCTTAGTTGAAAGCTAAAACTAGGAGGTTCATATTCAAATTTCTAAGCCCTTGAAGGCCGCCTCTTCTCTCAGGGCATTTTGACAGTTTTCACCACTAGAGGGTGTTAGTTCATGTGTTTCATATAGATAACACTGTGCTCACACACGTGGAGTTTCAGTGAGCCAGCTCTGATTGGCTAAAATGGATGTCTGTCAATAGAACTGAAATAAGGGGGCAGTTTGCAGAGGTTTCGATACAAGGTAATCACAGAGGTAAAAAATGTATTTATATAACTGTGCTGGTTATGCAGAACTAGGGAATGGGTAATAAAGGGATTATCTATCTTTTTAAACAATAACATTTCTGGTGTAGACTGTCCCTTTAAGTATAAAACATGTTGTTATTAACACATTAACAATAAAGGAGAATTAGAAATATAGGTACATTAAATTACTTAAAGGGATACTAAACCCACATTTTTTCTTTCATGTTTCAGATAGAGGATGAAATTTTAAGCAACTTTCTAATTTACTCCTATTATAATTTTTTCTTCATTCTCTTGCTATCTTTATTTAACCCTTTGAGTGCTAAGCACTTTCCCACCTGGGTGCTAATATTTTCTATGTTTTTTGTAATTTTTATTATTTTAGAAAAAAAATTTTTTAACTTTTTTTTACAGACCCCCAAAACTTAAACTGTTAGGCGATTACCTTTCCAACAGTGGGTCTTGGGTGTCTGTAGCTGCTTAGATGCCTGTGATACAGGCTTCTAAGCAGCATGCCCCCTCCTCCTATACTTAACATTGTTAAGTATAAATAAAGCCCCCGCGATGCCTGTCACTCTACAGGCACGATTGCCGGGGTAGGAGCAATTTGGAGCCCCCAGATCTCCCTCAAGGTGGGAGAGTGATCATGACGGCTCTGAGCCGTCATTAGCACTCAGAGGGTTAAAAAGCAGTAATGTAAATCTTAGCAGCCAGCCCATTTTAGGTTCAGCACCATGGATAATGCTTGCTTATTGGTGGCTGACATTTAGCCATCAATAAGCAAGCATAAACCAGGTTCTCAACCAAAAATGGCCGGCCCCTATGCATTACATTCCTGCTTTTTATATAAAGATAGCGAGAGAATGAAGAAAACTTGATAATAGTAGTAAATTAGAAAGTTGTTTAAAATTGCATGCTCTATCTGAATCATGAAAGAAAATAATTGGGTTTAGTGTCCCTTTAAGATTGCCTCATTTAGAGGTTTAAGGTTTATGTGTACATGTGTAAATAATATTGCCATTGTTATGTAATCGTTGATGCAGTATTCATTTCTTTGTCCCTTTTATTACCTGGCTTAAAGGGACAGTAAAAACTTTGGAGTTGTAATGTAAAATGCTTTATTATGCATATTATAAGAACTTTGTATAATGTAATTTTTTGTTCTGCCCATTTTTTCCCCTTAAGAGAAGTTTGAAAACTCAATGCATACATTGCAAGCTTCTGAAGCATAACCTCTCCAAATATATGCCCCTAATTTGCAATTTATCTTACATTTTCTGCTGAAGCCAAACAATAGAATTTTTTTTTTTAACACAATGACAGTGGCAAGGACTCCCAACTCAAGTCCAGATTGCTTCCTCCAAATAAGGAAAGGGGTGGTTGGAGTTTGACCACAGAAAAACCATTGCAGGAAACAACGTGTTAATTACTTCTGATAACATTCAGACTATGCTGGTATGGTGATTTGTTGGAAGAGTGCAGAAAATATTGTCATTACAGGCTGTTTACTGGACCTTTTAAGAAATATGAAAAAGTTGTTTTCTTTTACAAGATATGACAAGTCCACGGATTTACTTACTTATGGGATTATGCCTCCTGGTCAGCAGGAGGAGGCAAAGAGCACCACAGCAGAGCTGTATATATGGCTCCTCCCTTCCCTCCCACTCCAGTCATTCTCTTTGCCTGTGTTAGTGGTAGGAAGAGGTAAAGTGAAGTGTTAGTTTAGATTCTTCAATCAAGAGTTTATTGTTTTTAAATGTTACCAGTGAGTACTATTTTTCTCAGGGTAGATCTTCAGGTGTTTCAACAATGGGAACTGAGGAGATTCTCCATTCTCTCTTCACTCCCCATGCTGGTGCTGCCCTGCTGATGGTCTTATCAGATATTACATAAGGCCCTATTTTTCCCCACAGATCTACAGGAGGTGATGATGAGACCTCTTCTTCGTGTGGGACAGGTTTATGAGGTGATTATCACTGCGGTATGTACAGTCTTTTTGTTTCTGGGGAGACAGTGTAGCTCAGAACAGACTGGACGTTAGTTGCTGCAACACAAAAGGGGTAATCAACTTGCAAGAAGTTTTATTTACCTAGCTGTTTCCTCTCTTATACTATCTATGTGTATAGCAGTGGGTTGGTATACTTATGTGACCCATTTTTCCCATGCAGTGTTTTTCTTTGGGGTTTTTCTTATACCGCCCACGAAGGGTGGGGCTTATGTTCACGCACTTAGCCGCGCACTTGCTATTCTGGCTTCCGACAGTCACGGAGGGGTATTTCGAAGCTCCTGTGTTTCCTAGGTCCGCTTGGTTTCAGTTGTTCAAGATCGCAAACGGACTTAGGCAGCGGTCCACAGAGGGCCTCTCTTGTTGGTTGTTAATTTTAGTCATAACACAAAAAGGACTATTATAACCTAACGCTTTTGAATAGGTTTTGTTATAACAACTTCCTATTTCTATTTGTTGCACGTATGCAGTAAAATTTGTATTGTTTTAAATTTTAAAGGCACAGTACATATTTATTTCATTTTATATCTTACGACCAATATTGCTCTTTGTTTTTCTTTTTATCATGGCTGACCTACTGGAACATACTTGTTCTATGTGCTTAGCTGCCAATGTTTAACCCCCTCTTACATTTTGTCCCTCCTGTACTGAGAGGGCCTTACAGGGCTCTGAAGTGGGAGGTAGGGAGACTCTATCTGAAGGGGAATTGTCTGATTCAGGAAGTACCTTGCCCCAGACAGATTCGGACGTAATGTCCTTCAGATTTAAGCTTGAACACCTCCGTCTCTTGTTGCGGGAGGTTTTACTGACTCTAGATGACTGTGACACTATTGTGGTAGCATCAGAGAAATTGTGTAAGATGTACAAATATCTAGAGGTCCCTTCTTATTCTGATGTTTTTCCGGTTCCTAAGAGAATTTCGGAAATTATTACACGGGAATGGGATAGACCGGGTATTCCGTTTTCACCTTCCCCTACCTTTAAGAAAATGTACCCTATAGCTGACACCGTTCTGGATTCTTGGCAAGCAGTTGTGTTTTCAAGGACCCTATGGACAAAAAAGTTGGAGGGTCTTCTAAAAAGCTATTTATTCATCAAGGGTTTCTATTACAACCGACGGCCTGCATTATACCAGTCACAACGGCGGCCGCTTTTTGGTTTGATTCCTTAGAAGAGTCCCTTAAAGGGACATTATACTCTCATTTTTTCTTTGCATAAATGTTTTGTAGA
The DNA here is from genome assembly GCF_027579735.1 of Bombina bombina. Classification (NCBI taxonomy): domain Eukaryota; kingdom Metazoa; phylum Chordata; class Amphibia; order Anura; family Bombinatoridae; genus Bombina; species Bombina bombina. Next base: position 865,869,393 of record NC_069503.1, on the reverse strand, counting down.
TGATGAATTTATATAGCCCATAAAGTTTAAAAAAAAATAAATGTATAGTTTGGCTTATTTTTAAATAACATTGCTCTGATTTTCAGACTCCTAACCAAGCCCCAAAGTTTTATATGAATACTGTCAGCTACCTTCTCCAGCTTACTCCTGTTTGTGTAAAGGGTCTTTTCATATGCAAAAGAAGGGGAAGGGGGGAGTGTCTTATTTGCCACTTGCAGTGGGCTTTCCAGCTACCTTTTCAACAGAGCCAAACTGACAGCTTCTAAGTAAGTTTTTAAACAGTTTTATACTGGATTTTTATATCAGTATCTGTGCATCTTATTCTTTATAGTAGTGTCTATTAAATGCAGTTATATGAAAATGAGTGTATACTGTCCCTTTAAGACTGAGACTTCTTTAGAGGAAATACTAGATAGAATAAAGACCCTTAAGCTGGTGAATTCTTTTGTTACAGATACCGCTTTCCAGATCGCCAAATTGGCGGCTAAGAATCCAGGATTTGCCATTTTAGCTCGCAGAGTCTTATGGTTAAAATCTTGGTCTGCGGATGTGTCCTCTAAATCCAAGCTTTTGGCTATTCCTTTCAAGGGTAAGACCCTATTCGGGCCTGACTTGAAAGAGATAATTTCTGACATTACGGGAGGTAAGGGTCACCTCCTACCTCAGGATAAAACATCTAAGCAGAGGGGCAGACAGAGTAATTTTCGTTCCTTTCGAAATTTCAAGGGAGTCCCCTCTTCCGCTAAACAGGAAGGGAATTTTGCACAAGCCAAGTCCGTCTGGAGACCCAACCAGGCTTGGAACAAGGGTAAACAAAACAAGAAGCCCGCTGCTCCCAAGACAGCATGAAGGGGCGGCCCCCGATCCAGGACCGGATCTAGTAGGGGGCAGACTTTCTCTCTTTGTCCAGGCTTGGATAAGAGACGTTCAGGATCCCTGGACACTGGAAATCGTGTCTCAAGGGTATCAAGGGTATCAGCTGGAGTTCAAAAATTCCTTCCCAAGGGGAAGGTTCCTTCTTTCACGATTATCTGTAGACCAGATAAAAAAGAGAGGCGTTCTTACGTTGTGTAAAAGACCTCTCCACTATGGGAGTAATTTGTCCCGTTCCAATACAGGAACAGGGGCAGGGGTTTTACTCAAATCTTTTCGTGGTTCCCAAAAAAGAGGGATGGTTCCGACCCATTTTAGATCTCAAGTGTCTAAACAAGTTTCTCAGAGTCCCATCCTTCAAGATGGAGACTATTCTGACAATTCTTCCATTGATCCAGGAGGGTCAATATATGACTACCGTGAATTTAAAGGATGCATACCTTCACATTCCTATCCACAAAGATTATCACCAGTTCCTAAGATTGACCTTTCTGGACAAACATTTTCAGTTCGTGGCTCTACCCTTCGGGCTGGCCACGGCACCCAGGATCTTCACGAAGGTTCTAGGATCTCTGCTGGCGTTTCTCAGACCGCGGGGCATTGCCGTGGTGCCTTATCTGGACGATATTCTGATCCAGGCGTTGTCTTATCAACTGACAAAGTCTCATACCGACATGGTTCTGTCCTTTCTAAGGACTCACGGGTGGAAGGTGAATCTAGAAAAGAGTTCACTAATTCCACAGACAAGGGTTCTTTTCCTGGGAACTCTAATAGATTCTGTATCCATGAAAATCTTCTTGACGGAAGTCAGAAAGTTAAAGATTCTGAATACATGCCGAGCCCTTCAGTCCAATCCTCGGCCTTCAGTGGCTCAGTGCATGGAGGTATTTGGATTGATGGTGGCGGCAATGGACATCATTCCGTTTGCTCGTTTTCATCTCAGACCTCTACAACTGAGCATGCTCATACAGTGGAATGGAGATTATGCAAATTCATCTCCTCAGATAGATCTGGATCAAGAGACTCTCTTCTTTGGTGGTTGTCGCAGGATCATCTGCCCCAGGGGACGTGTTTCCGCAGATCCTCGTGGATGATAGTGACAACAGATGCCAGTCTACTAGGATGGGGTGCAGTCTGGAATTCCCTGAAGGCTCCTCAGGGTGTGTGGACTCGGTCGGAGTCTCTACTTCCAATCAATATTCTGGAATTGAGAGCGATATTCAATGCGCTTCAGGCTTGGCCTCAGTTGGCTTCTGCCAAATTCATCCGGTTTCAGTCGGACAACATCACGACTGTGGCTTACATCAATTATCAGGGAGGAACAAGGAGTTCCTTAGCGATGATAGAAGTATCCAAGATAATTTGGTGGGCGGAGGCTCACTCTTGTTATCTGTCAGCAATCTACATCCCAGGAGTGGACAACTGGGAAGCTGACTTTTTGAGCAGACAGACGTTTCATCCGGGGGAATGGGAACTCCATCCGGAGGTCTTTGCCACCCTGATTCTCAGGTGGGGCAGTCCGGAATTGGATCTGATGGTGTCTCGTCAGAATGCCAAGATAAGGATCCAGATCAAGGGATCCTCAGGCCGAACTGATAGATGCCTTGGCAGTGCCTTGGTCGTTCAACCTAGCTTATGTATTTCCACCGTTTGCTCTCCTCCTTCCCCGGGTGATTACACTGATCAAACAGGAGAGGGCTTCGGTAATTCTAATCGCTCCTGCGTGGCCTCGCAGGACTTGGTATGCCAATCTGGTGGACATGTCCTCTCTGCCGCCGTGGAAACTTCCATTGAGGCAGGACCTTCTCATTCAGCGATTCTTCCATCACCCGAATCTAGTTTCTCTGCAGCTAACTGCTTGGAGATTGAACGCTTGATTTTATCTAAGCGAGGGTTCTCTGATTCGGTCATTGATACCTTGATTCAGGCACGTAAGCCTGTTACTAGAAAGATTTACCATAAGATATGGCGTAAATATCTTTATTGGTGCAAATCCAAGGGCTACTCATGGAGTAGGGTTAGGATTCCCAGGATTTTATCTTTTCTACAAGAAGGATTGGAGAAAGGGTTGTCAGCAAGTTCCTAAAATGGACAGATTTCTGCTTTGTCTATTCTGTTACACAAACGTCTGTCAGATGTTCCAGACGTTCAATCTTTGAATTTGAGTTTGAATTTAGTTCTTAATGTTCTTCAAGGGGTTTCGTTTGAACCTATGCATTCCATAGATATTAAGTTATCTTGGAAAGTTTTATTTTTGGTTGCTATTTCTTCTGCTCGTAGAGTTTCTGAGCTTTCAGCTTTACAATGTGATTCTCCTTATCTTATTTTCCATTCTGATAAGGTGGTCTTACGTACCAACCTGGTTTCCCTCCTAAGGTTGTTTCTAATAAGAATATGAATCAGGAAATTGTTGTTCCTTCCTTGTGTCCTAATCCTTCTTCTAAGAAAGAGCGTCTGTTACATAACTTGGACGTGGTCCGTGCCCTGAAGTTTTACTTGCAGACGACTAAAGATTTTCGTCAATCATCTTCATTATTTGTTGTTTTTTCTGGAAAACGTAGGGGCCAGAAAGCTACGACTACCTCTTTCTTTTTGGCTGAAGAGTATCATCCATTTTGCATATGAGACTGCTGGACAGCAGCCTCCTGAAAGAATTATGGCTCATTCTACTAGGGCTGTGGCTTCCTCATGGGCATTTAAAAATGATGCTTCTGTTGAACAGATTTGCAAGGCTGCAACTTGGTCGTCTCTTCACACTTTTTCCAAATTTTCCAAATTTGACACTTTTGCCTCGTCCGAGGCTGTTTTTGGCAGAAAGGTTCTTCAAGCAGTGGTGCCTTCCGTTTAGGTTCCTGTCTTGTCCCTCCCTTTAATCCTTGTCCTATAGCTTTGGTATTGTATCCCATAAGTAAGGATGAAATCCGTGGACTTGTTATATCTTGTAAAAGAAAAGGAAATTTATGCTTACCTGATAAATTTATTTCTTTTACGATATGACGAGTAAACGGCCCGCCCTGTCAATTTCTAAGACAGGTTTTTATTTTTGTTGAACTTCAGTCACCTCTGCACCTTGGCTTTTCTTTTCTCTTCCTAACTTTGGTGGGAGGGAAGGGAGGAGCTATATATACAGCTCTGCTGTGGTGCTCTTTGCCTCCTCCTGCTGACCAGGAGGCGTAATCCCATAAGTAAGGATGAAATCCGTGGACTCGTCATATCGTAAAAGAAATACATTTATCAGGTAAGCATAAATTTCCTTTTTCTTAGATTTTTAATTATGGTGCTTCTCAGAATTTGTATAGATACAATTAGGGTTAAATTTATTGGTTTAGTAATTACATGAAATGGAAATACAATTCTAAGTGTTAGTGTAATAAATATATTTATTATTTTAGATATCCACCAGAGGCTCCAGAACTTCAAATTCGGAAAATGGCAGATCTTTGTTTTCTGGTGCAACATTATGACTTGGCTTACAGCTGCTACCACACTGCAAAGAAGGATTTCCTGAGTGATCAAGCTATGCTTTATGCTGCAGGGGCATTGGTAAGATATTTAATTTGCCTTACACTAAGCAAATTAGTTTCTGGGAATACTTATTCTATTGCAGGACAAATATTAATTTAGTTGAATATTGTATAAAAAAACAAAGGAGGGATTGATCACTTGGAGACCTCAAAATTAAGATGTCAGCGGAACAGATTAAAGGGACACTGAACGCAATTTTTTTCTTTTGTAATTCAGAAAGAACATGCATCTTTCTAATTTACTCCTATTATCAATTTTTCTTCATTCTCTTGCTATCATTATTTGAAAAAGAAGGCATCTAAGCTTTTTTTGTTTCAGTACTCTGGACAGCACTTTTTTATTGGTGGATGAATGTATCCACCAATCAGCAAGGACAACCCAGGTTGTTCACCAAAAATGGGCCGGCATCTAAACTTACATTCTTGCATTTCAAATAAAGATACCAAGAGAATGAAGAAAATTTAATACTAGGAGTAAATTAGAAAGTTGCTTAAAATTTCATGCTCAATCTGAATCACGAAATAATTTTTTTGTTTACAGTGTCCCTTTAATGTGACAATGTTATTACCAGTCCAAAATCATTATGAGCCAAATGCTTTATCATACAATATCATTCCCTGTTCTAAAAGCTTTTTTTCTGAGCAAGAACATGGATAAAGGGTTACTGTTTATCAAGGACTTTATTGATCTATGCAGTCAAACTCTTTCCACATAATGATTAATGTCATCAATAGTTACTATTACAAATATAAAATGGTTTAAGAGTTGGAATTAAACACAAGACGAGTTCCCAATGTCACAGTGGTAAGAGCTCATCAGTGATGGGATATGTCAAAATGTACCCATTGCAAATTAAAGGGATGCAGGTCTGTGTTCAAATAAATAAATCCAAATAATTTTTGTTAGTCCGTGAGTATGTTTGATAAGTGTCCCAATCATTAAATTATGGTAGCAAATTTTGGGAAGATTTGGAGAGAGGCAAAAGCAAACACATTTCTTTCATGTAATTGGCAAGAGTCCATGAGCTAGTGACGTATGGGATATACAATTCTACCTATCAGGAGGGGCAAAGTTTTCCAAACCTCAAAATGCCTATAAATACACCCCTCACCACACCCACAATTCAGTTTTACAAACTTTGCCTCCTATGGAGGTGGTGAAGTAAGTTTTGTGCTTGATTTTTATGATTTCTTCTATGATAAGCACTTCTAAGCATTCTGAAGCCCAATTCCTCTGAGTACAGTTTTGTCAGAGGAATGTAAAGAGAGTATCGCCTGTTTGATTTTATGGTTTTCCTTGCTGGAAATCTTTTCAAGGGTTCTCTGTTATCGGTCGTACTACCTCCCTTTTCAGATTGACGATATACTCTTTTATATTATTACCTCTGTTGATAGCTTTCAGTACTAGTTTGGCTATCTGCTATATGTGGATGGGTGTCTTTCAGTAAGTATGTATCATTATTTTAAGACACTCTCAGCTATGGTTTGGCGCTTTATGTATTTATATAAAGTTTTAAATATATGTATTTTACTTATATTTGCCATGAGTCAGGTCTATGTGTATTTCAGTTTGCAGTCCAGCAGTTTTGTTATGGGAATCATGTTTAGGAAGTTTCTCTTACCTGGGGTATAGTCTTTTTTTCAATTTGACTTGTTTTCTTTAAAAAAAACTTGCAGGCATATTAGGCTCACGAGGGCGCAAAATGCTGTTATTTATTGTGTCATTCTTGGCGCGATAAATTTTTTGGGCATGAATGTGCGTCTGTCATAACGCAAGATCGTCATTTCCGTCGTCTTAGTTGATGCAAGCTTGTTTTTTGCGCGGAATTGCGTTTTTGACGTGAGTTGCGTCATTTCCGGATGTTTGTTGGCACCAAAATATTTCTCAACTTCTTTTTGTATTGTTCGTCATTCTTGGTGCCAAAAAATGTATTTATATTTTACCCTACTTCCTATATGCTCCTTGCCTTCTTCTGCTCAGAGTGCTATGCTATTTGCTTTTTTGTCAATTTTAGCATCTACATTTTTTTCCCATTTGTGAAACTGCTATATGTGGAAATAAGATATTTTTGTTTAATGTTATTTTTTCTTTTTTACATTTTACAAGATGTCTCAATCTGATCCGGTCTCAGAAGTCGCTGTAGGAACCATGCTGCCTGAACACAGTTCTAGCAAAGCTAAGTGTATCTGTTGTAAGCTAGTGGAGATTATATTTCCAACTGTAGTATGTAACAGTTGTCATGATAAGCTTTTGAATGCAGAAAAGGTCTCTATTAGTGCTAGTACAGTATCTGTTGTTCCTTCAACATCTAAAGTACATGATATCCCTGTTTATATGAAAAATTATATTGCTGACGCGATACGGAAGGCTATGGCTGCTATACCGCCTTCAAATAAACGTAAAAGGTCTTTTAAAACTTCTCATATTACTGATGAAATTTGAAATGACCGACAACATACTGATATATCCTCCTCTGATGAGGATCTCTCTGACTCAGAAGAACCTACTTCAGACATTGACACTGATAAATCATCATATCTTTTTAAGATTGAGTATATTCGTTCTTTGTTGAAAGAAGACTTGATAACTTTGGATATTGAGGAGTCTGGTCCTCTTGATAAAAAATCCAGTAAACGTTTAAATTCTGTTTATAAACCTCCTGTGTCTACTCCTGAGGTTTTTCCTGTTCCTGATGCTATTTCTGATGTGATTGCTAAGGAATGGTCTAAGCCTGGTACTTCTTTTGTTCCTTCTTCAAGGTTTAAAAAGTTGTATCCTTTGCCAGTGGTTAATTTAGAGTTTTGGGAAAAGTAAGGTTGATGGGGCTATTTCTACTCTTGCTAAGCGTACTACTATTCCTATGGAAGATAGTACTTCTTTTAAGGATCCTTTAGATAAGAAGATTAAATCTTATTTAAGGAAAACTTATTTGCATTCTGACTATATTCTTAGACCTGCCATTTCTATGGCTAATGTTGCAGCTGCATCAACTTTTTGGTTGGATAGCTTAGCACAGCGAGAAAAAGACTGATTTGCATAGCATTGTTCGTTTGCTTCAACATGCCAAACATTTTATCTGTGATGCTATTTTTGATATTATCAAGATTAATGTTAAATCTATGTATTTGGCTATTTTAGCTAGAAGAGCTTTATGGCTCAAATCATGGAATGCTGACATGGTATCTAAATCTGGGATACTATCTCTTTCATTCCAGGGTAATAATTTGTTTGGTTCCCAGTTGGATTCAATTATTTCCACTGTTACTGGGGGTAGGGAGTTTTTTTGCCTCAAGATAAAAAGTCTAAAGGCAAATCTAAAGCTTCTAATCGGTTTCGTTCCTTTCGTCAGAATAGAGAACAGAAAACCATTCCTTCCTCTAAAGACTCTGGCTCCAATTGGAAGCCCTCCTCGAGTTGGAATAAATCCAAGCCTTACAAGAAACCAAAGCCAGCCCCCAAGTCTGCATGAAGGTGCGGCCCTCAATCCAGTTCTGCTGGTGGGGGGCAGATTGAAATTATTTCAAGACGTTTGGGCAGGTTCCATTCGGAATCATTGGATTCATAATATTGTCTCCCAGGGGTATCGAATAGGTTTCAGAATTAGACCTCCTGTGAAAAGATTTTCTTTTCTCTCTCACGTTACAACAAATACTGTGAAACCTCAGGCTTTTCTGAAGTGTGTTTCGGATCTAGAGCTTTCGGGAGTGATTGTAGCAGTTCCATTTCTGGAACAGGGTTTGGGTTTTTATTCAAATCTATTCATTGTTCCGAAGAAAGAAAATTCTTTCAGACCAGTTCTGGATCTCAAAGTTTTTAAATCGATTTGTAAGAGTCCCAACTTTCAAGATGGTGACTATAAGGATTATTCTGCCTTTTGTTCAGCAAGGTCATTATATGTCCACAATAGACTTACAGCATGCATATCTTCACATTCCTATTCATCCAGACCACTATCGGTTTCTGAGATTCTCTTTTCTAGACATGCATTACCAATTTGTTGCTCTTCCATTTGGCCTAGCAACAGCTCCATGGATCTTTTTGAAGGTTCTCGTACCCTTCTATCTGTAATCAGAGAGCAGGGTATTTCGGTGTTTCCTTATTTGGACAATATCTTGGTACTGGCTCAGTCTTTACATTTAGCAGAATCTCATACGAATCAACTTGTTTTGTTTCTTCAAAGACATGGTTGGAGGATCAATTTACCAAAGAGTTCTTTGATTTCTCAGACAAGGGTACACTTTTTAGGTTTCCAGTTAGATTCAGTGTCCATGACAAATGAAATTGGTTTCTGCCTGTCGAAACCTTCAGTCTCGATCATTCCCTTCAGTGGCTATGTGCATGGAAGTTTTAGGTCTCATTACTGCAGCATCGGACACCATCCACTTTGCTCATTTTCATATGAGACTTCTGCAGCTTTTCATGCTGAATCAATGGTGCAGGGATTATACTCGGATATCACAGTTGATATACTTAAATCCCAACATTCAACTCTCTCTGTTCTAGTGGTTAGTCCATCATCGGATTATTCAAGGGGCATTTCTTGTTCGTCCTGCCTGGACTGTGATTTCAACAGATGCAAGTCTCACAGGTTGCAAAGCTGTCTGGGGGTCTCTGACAGCACAAGGAGTTTGGAATCCTCAAGAGGCGAGGTTATCCATCAATATTTTAGAACTCCGTGCTATTTTCAGGGCTCTTCAGGCTTGGCCGCTATTAAAGAGAAAGTTATTTATTAGTTTTCAGACAGACAATATTACAACTCTGGCATATGTCGATCATCAAGGGGGGACTCGCAGTCCTTTAGCGATGAAAGAAGTATTTTGGATACTGTCTTGGGCGGAATCCAATTCCTGTCTAATTTCAGAGACACATATCCCAGGTGTAGACAATTTGGAAGGGGATTATCTCAGCCACCAGTTCTTACATCCAGGGGAGTGGTTTCGCCATCCAGATGTATTTTATCAGATTGTTCAGATGTGGGGTCTTCCCGAAATAGATCTGATGGCATCCCATCTAAACCAGAAGCTTCCCAGATAATTTTCCAGGTCCAGGGATCCTCATGCAGAGATGGTTCCTTGGTTTTACCAACCTGCTTATATTTTTCCGCTTCTAGTTCTTCCAAGGGTGATCTCCAAGATCATAATGGAACAATCACATGTGTTTCTGATGGCACCTGCATGGCCTCACGGGTTTTGGTATGCAGATCTTGTCCGGATGTCCAGTTGCCAACCTTGGCAACTTCTGTTAAGGCCAGACCTTCTGTCTCAAGGGGCGTTTTTCCATCAGGATCTCAAATCGCTAAATTTGAAGGTATGGAAATTGAATGCTTAGTGCTTAGTCATAGAGGTTTCTCTGACTCAGTGATTAATGCTATGCTTCAGGCTCGTAAGTCTGTTTTAAGGAAGATTTATTATTGGTTTTGGAAAACCTATATTTCATGGTGTTCTTATAAATTCTCTTGGCATTCTTTTAGAATTCCTAGAATTTTACAGTTTCTTCAGGATAGTTTGGATAAAGGTTTGTCTGCAAGTACTTTGAAGGGAAAAATCTCTGCTCTTTCTGTTTTATTTCATAGAAAGATTGCTAAGCTTCCTGATATTCACTGTTTTGTTCAGGCTTTGGTTCGTATCAAGCCTGTTTTTAAATCAATTTCTCCTCCTTGGAGTCTTAATTTTGGTTTTCTTTCATGTAATTAGCAAGAGTCCATGAGCTAGTGACGTATGGGATATACATTCCTACCAGGAGGGGCAAAGTTTCCCAAACCTCAAAATGCCTATAAATACACCCCTCACCACACCCACAAATCAGTTTTTGCAAACTTTGCCTCCTGTGGAGGTGGTGAAGTAAGTTTGTGCTAGATTCTACGTTGATATGCGCTCTGCAACAGGTTGGAGCCTGGTTTTCCTCTCAGCGTGCAGTGAATGTCAGAGGGATGTGAAGAGAGTATTGCCTATTTGAATTCAATGATCTCCTTCTACGGGGTCTATTTCATAGGTTCTCTGTTATCGGTCGTAGGGATTCATCTCTTACCTCCCTTTTCAGATCGACGATATACTCTTATATATACCATTACCTCTACTGATTCTCGTTTCAGTACTGGTTTGGCTTTCTACTACATGTAGATGAGTGTCCTGGGGTAAGTAAGTCTTATTTTCTGTGACACTCTAAGCTATGGTTGAGCACTTTTTTTATAAAGTTCTAAATATATGTGTTTAAACATTTATTTGCCTTGATTCAGGATGTTCAACGTTCCTTATTTCAGACAGTCCGTTTCATATTTGGGATAATGCATATGAATAAATCATTTTTTCTTACCTTAAAATTTGACTTTTTTCCTGTGGGCTGTTAGGCTCGCGGGGGCTGAAAATGCTTCATTTTATTGCGTCATTCTTGGCGCAGACTTTCTTGGCGCAAACATTTTCTTGTCATTTCCGGCGTCATACGTGTCGCCGGAAGTTGCGGAAGCATTTAGTCGCCAAATAATGTGGGCGGCTTTTTTGGCGCTAAAAATTTTTTGCGTCATTGTTGTCTCCACAATATTTAAGTCTCATTATTTATTGCTTCTGGTTGCTAGAAGCTTGTTCATTGGCATTTTTTTCCCATTCCTGAAACTGTCATTTAAGGAATTTGATCTTTTTTGCTTTATATGTTGTTTTTTCTATTACATATTGCAAGATGTCTCAGATTGACCCTGAATCAGAAGCCACTTCTGGAAAAACGCTCAACTTAGTTTCAGTTCTACCAAAGCTAAGTTCATTTATTTTAAATGTTATAAATGTTTATCTTTAGCTATGGTTTGTAATAAGTTATTATGATATACTTTTACATGCAGAATCCATTAGTGTTTATGCTTTATATATTTCCATTCTTACATCTTATGTACAAGAAATATTTAGAAGATTTATAAGAAATATTTTTCTGATTCTATTTTAAAGGCTTTGTCTGACTTCGTGCCTTCTAATAAAATTTTTAGGTCTTTTTCACTTCTTTTTTAATTATTGAAGTTTCAAATGACCAACAACATACTGATTTATCCTTCTCTGATGATGTTTTTTCTCTTTCAGAAATTTTCTTCATCAGATATTGACACTAACAAATCTACTTTTCTCCAACATTGGTGTGTCCGGTCCACGGCGTCATCCTTACTTGTGGGATATTCTCTTCCCCAACAGGAAATGGCAAAGAGTCCCAGCAAAGCTGGTCACATGATCCCTCCTAGGCTCCGCCCACCCCAGTCATTCTCTTTGCCGTTGCACAGGCAACATCTCCAGGTAGATGGTTAAGAGTTTTTTTGGTGTTTCAATGTAGTTTTTATTCTTCTATCAAGTGTTTGTTATTTTAAAATAGTGCTGGTATGTACTATTTACTCTGAAACAGAAAAGGATGAAGATTTCTGTTTGTAAGAGGAAGATGATTTTAGCAGACAGTAACTAAAATCGGTTGCTGTTTCCACACAGGACTGTTGAGATGAAGTAACTTCAGTTGGGGGAAACAGTTAGCAGACCTTTCTGCTTAAGGTATGACTAGCCATATTTCTAACAAGACCATGTAATGCTGGAAGGCTGTCATTTCCCCTCATGGGGACCGGTAAGCCATTTTCTTAGTCAAATATAAAAGAATAAAGGGCTTAAAAAAGGGCTTAAAAACTGGTAGACATTTTTATGGGCTAAAACGATTGCTTTATTGGGGCATATTATGCAGATTGTAGCTTATAATTGGCATTATAATCTTGGGGAACGTTTAAAAAACGGCAGGCACTGTGTTGGACACCTTTTTTTAGTCTGGGGGCCTTTCTAGTTATAGACTCAGCCTCATTTTCGCGCCATTACTGCGCAGTTGTTTTTGGAGAGCAAGGTATGCAGATGCATGTGTGAGGATCTAAGAATCACTAAAAAAGCTTCTAGAAGGCGACATTTGGTATCGTATTCCCCTCTGGGCTTGGTTGGGTCTCAGCAAAGCATATAGCTGGGACTGTATAGGGGTTAAATTTAAAAATGGCTCCGGTTCCGTTAATTTAAGGGTTAAAGCTCTGAAATTTGGTGTGCAATAGTTTTAATGCTTTAAGACACTGTGGTGAAATTTTGGTGAATTTTGAACAATTCCTTCATACTTTTTCACATATTCAGTATTAAAGTGTTTTCAGTTTGAAATTTAAAGTGACAGTAACGGTTTTATTTTAAAACGTTTTTTGTGCTTTGTTGACAAGTTTAAGCCTGTTTAACATGTCTGTACCATCAAATAAGCTATGTTCTATATGTATGAAAGCCAATGTGTCTCCCCATTTAAATTTATGTGATAATTGTGCCATAGTGTCCAAACAAAGTAAGGACAGTAATGCCACAGATAATGATATTGCCCAAGATGATTCCTCAAATGAGGGGAGTAAACATGATACTACATCATCCCCTACTGTGTCTACACCAGTTATGCCCACACAGGAGGCCCCTAGTACATCTAGTGCGCCAATACTTATTACCATGCAACAATTAACGGCTGTAATTGATAACTCCATAGCAAATCTTTTATCCAAAATGCCTACTTATCAGAGAAAGCGCGATTGCTCTGTTTTACACACTGAAGAGCAAGAGGACGCTGATGATAACTGTTCTGACATACCCTCACACCAATCTCAAGGGACCATGAGGGAGGTTTTGTCTGATTGAGAAATCTCAGATTCAGGAAAAATTTCTCATCAAGCTGAACCTGATGTTGTGACATTTAAATTTAAATTAGAAAATCTCTGCGCACTGCTTAAGGAGGTGTTATCTACTCTGGATGATTGTGACAATTTGGTCATTCCAGAGAAATTATGTAAGATGGACAAGTTCCTAGAGGTTCCGGTGCCCCCCGACGCTTTTCCTATACCCAAGCGGGTGGCGGACATAGTAAATAAAGAGTGGGAAAGGCCCGGCATACCTTTTGTTCCCCCCCTATATTTAAGAAATTATTTCCTATAGTCGACCCCAGAAAGGACTTATGGCAGACAGTCCCCAAGGTCGAGGGGGCGGTTTCTACTCTAAACAAACGCACTACTATTCCTATCGAAGATAGTTGTGCTTTCAAAGATCCTATGGATAAGAAATTAGAGGGTTTGCTTAAAAAGATTTTTGTACAGCAAGGTTACCTTCTACAACCAATTTCATGCATTGTTCCTGTCACTACGGCAGCGTGTTTCTGGTTCGAAGAACTAGAAAAGTCGCTCAGTAAAGAATCTTCGTATGAGGTGGTTATGGACAGAGTTCAAGCACTCAAATTGGCTATCTCTTTTGTTTTAGATGCCGCTTTGCAATTAGCTAGATTAGCGGCGAAAAATTCAGGGTTTGCTATCGTGGCGCGCAGAGCGCTTTGGCTAAAGTCTTGGTCAGCGGATGTGTCTTCCAAGACAAAATTGCTTAACATTCCTTTCAAAGGTAAAACATTATTTGGACCTGATTTGAAAGAGATTATTTCAGACATCACTGGGGGAAAGGGCCACGCCCTCCCACAGGATAGGTCTTTTAAGGCTAAAAATAAGCCTAATTTTCGTCCCTTTCGCAGAAACGGACCAGCCTCTAATTCTGTATCCTCTAAGCAAGAGGGTAATACTTCACAACCCAAACCAGCCTGGAAACCAATGCAAGGCTGGAACAAGGGTAAGCAGGCCAAGAAGCCTACCACTGCTACCAAAACAGCATGAAGGGATAGCCCCCGATCCGGGACCGGATCTAGTGGGGGGCAGACTTTCTCTCTTTGCTCAGGCTTGGGCAAGAGATGTTCAGGATCCTTGGGCGCTAGAAATAGTTTCTCAAGGTTATCTCCTGGAATTCAAGGAACTACCCCCAAGGGGAAGGTTCCACAGGTCTCAATTATCTTCAAACCAAATAAAGAGACAGGCATTCTTACATTGTGTAGAAGACCTGTTAAAGATGGGAGTGATACATCCAGTTCCAATAAGAGAACAAGGAATGGGATTTTATTCCAATCTGTTCATAGTTCCCAAAAAAGAGGGAACATTCAGACCAATTTTGGATCTAAAGATCCTAAACAAATTTCTCAGGGTACCATCGTTCAAAATGGAAACTATTCGAACGATCCTACCTACTATCCAGGAAAATCAATTTATGACTACCGTGGATTTAAAGGATGCGTACCTACATATTCCTATCCACAAGGAACATCATCAGTTCCTAAGGTTCGCTTTTCTGGACAAGCATTACCAGTTTGTGGCACTTCCATTCGGATTAGCCACTGCTCCAAGGATTTTCACAAAGGTACTAGGGTCCCTTCTAGCGGTTCTAAGACCAAGGGGCATTGCAGTAGTACCTTACTTGGACGACATCCTGATTCAAGCGTCGTCCCTGTCAAAAGCAAAGGCTCATACGGACATCGTCCTAGCCTTTCTCAGATCTCTCGGATGGAAGGTGAACAAAGAAAAAAGTTCTCTGTCCCCGTCAACAAGAGTTCCCTTCTTGGGAACAATAATAGATTCCTTAGAAATGAGGATTTTTCTGACAGAGGTCTAAGCTCTTGTCAAGTACTTCATTCTGTTCCTCGTCCTTCCATAGCGCAGTGCATGGAAGTAATAGGTTTGATGGTTGCAACTATGGAGATAGTTCCTTTTGCACGAATTCATCTAAGACCATTACAACTGTGCATGCTCAGACAGTGGAATGGGGATTATACAGACTTGTCTCCGACGATTCAAGTAGATCAAAAGACCAGAGATTCACTCCGTTGGTGGCTGACCCTGGACAATCTGTCACAGGGAATGAGCTTCCGCAGACCAGAGTGGGTCATTGTCACGACCGACGCCAGCCTAGTGGGCTGGGGCGCGGTCTGGGAATCCCTGAAAGCTCAGGGTCTATGGTCTCGGGAAGAGTCTCTTCTCCTGATAAACATTCTGGAACTGAGAGCGATATTCAATGCTCTCAGAGCTTGGCCTCAACTAGCAAAGGCCAAATTCATAAGGTTTCAGTCAGACAACATGACGACCGTTGCATATATCAATCATCAGGGGGGAACAAGGAGTTCCCTGGCGATGAAAGAAGTGACCAAGATAATTCAATGGGCGGAGGATCACTCCTGCCACTTGTCTGCGATCCACATCCCAGGAGTGGAAAATTGGGAAGCGGATTTTCTGAGTCGTCAGACATTCCATCCGGGGGAGTGGGAACTCCATCCGGAAATCTTTGCCCAAATAACTCAATTATGGGGCATTCCAGACATGGATCTGATGGCGTCTCGTCAGAACTTCAAGGTTCCTTGTTACGGGTCCAGATCCAGGGATCCCAAGGCGACTCTAGTAGATGCACTAGTAGCACCTTGGACCTTCAACCTAGCTTATGTATTCCCATCGTTTCCTCTCATCCCCAGGCTGGTAGCCAGGATCAATCAGGAGAGGGCCTCGGTGATCTTGATAGCTCCTGCGTGGCCACGCAGGACTTGGTATGCAGACCTGGTGAATATGTCATCGGCTCCACCATGGAAGCTACCTTTGAGACAGGACCTTCTTGTTCAGGGTCCATTCGAACATCCGAATCTGGTTTCCCTCCAACTGACGGCTTGGAGATTGAACGCTTGATTTTATCAAAGCGTGGGTTTTCAGATTCTGTAATAGATACTCTGATTCAGGCTAGAAAGCCTGTAACTAGAAAAATTTACCATAAAATATGGAAAAAATATATCTGTTGGTGTGAATCTAAAGGATTCCCATGGAACAAGATAAAAATTCCTAAGATGCTATCCTTTCTACAAGAAGGTTTGGAGAAAGGATTATCTGCAAGTTCTCTGAAGGGACAGATCTCTGCTTTATCTGTTTTACTTCACAAAAGACTGGCAGCAGTGCCAGATGTTCAAGCATTTGTTCAGGCTCTGGTTAGGATCAAGCCTGTTTACAGACCTTTGACTCCTCCCTGGAGTCTAAATCTAGTTCTTTCAGTTCTTCAAGGGGTTCCGTTTGAACCCTTACATTCCGTAGATATTAAGTTACTATCTTGGAAAGTTTTGTTTTTGGTTGCAGTTTCTTCTGCTAGAAGAGTTTCAGAGTTATCTGCTCTGCAGTGTTCTCCGCCCTATCTAGTGTTCCATGCAGATAAGGTGGTTTTGCGTACTAAGCCTGGTTTTCTTCCGAAAGTTGTTTCCAACAAAAATATTAACCAGGAGATAGTTGTACCTTCTTTGTGTCCGAATCCAGTTTCAAAGAAGGAACGTTTGTTACACAATTTGGACGTAGTCCGTGCTCTAAAATTCTATTTAGAGGCTACTAAAGATTTCAGACAAACATCTTCCTTGTTTATTGTTTATTCTGGTAAAAGGAGAGGTCAAAAAGCGACTTCTACCTCTCTTTCCTTTTGGCTTAAAAGCATTATCCGATTGGCTTATGAGACTGCCGGACGGCAGCCTCCTGAAAGAATCACAGCTCACTCCACTAGGGCTGTGGCTTCCACATGGGCCTTCAAGAACGAGGCTTCTGTTGACCAGATATGTAAGGCAGCGACTTGGTCTTCACTGCACACTTTTGCCAAATTTTACAAATTTGATACTTTTGCTTCTTCGGAGGCTATTTTTGGGAGAAAGGTTTTGCAAGCCGTGGTGCCTTCCATTTAGGTGACCTGATTTGCTCCCTCCCTTCATCCGTGTCCTAAAGCTTTGGTATTGGTTCCCACAAGTAAGGATGACGCCGTGGACCGGACACACCAATGTTGGAGAAAACAGAATTTATGCTTACCTGATAAATTACTTTCTCCAACGGTGTGTCCGGTCCACGGCCCGCCCTGGTTTTTTAATCAGGTCTGATGAATTATTTTCTCTAACTACAGTCACCACGGTATCATATGATTTCTCCTATATATATTTCCTCCTGTCAGTCGGTCGAATGACTGGGGTGGGCGGAGCCTAGGAGGGATCATGTGACCAGCTTTGCTGGGACTCTTTGCCATTTCCTGTTGGGGAAGAGAATATCCCACAAGTAAGGATGACGCCGTGGACCGGACACACCGTTGGAGAAAGTAATTTATCAGGTAAGCATAAATTCTGTTTTTTATTATTTTTCTATTATTAAAGTACATTTGTTCTTTGTTGAAAAGGTGTTGATTATTTTGGATATTAAGGTAACTAGTTCTTTAAGACTAGCTGACACTATTTCTGCCTATTTATTTCTTCTGTGTTTTCAGAGGTTTTCTTTCCAATTCCCCATTCTAGGGAATGGAATAGGCTGAGAATTTTCTTTTATTCCTTCTTCAAAGGTTTTAAACTATATTCTTTGCAAACAGTTAAATTCAATTTGGAGGGTTCTCCAATTTTTTGGGGCTATCTCTACTTCTACTAATTATGCTATTGTTTCTATATCAAAATATTATTTATTTTCCTTTAGATAGTTGTATCTTATTTATGGAAAATTATTTAGTTTCAGGTACTTTTCTTGGTCCTGTGATTTATTTGGATATTGCAATTGCTTCATTTTTTCTGTTTACTTTAAGATCAAGTATCAGATTATGATTTATTTTAGCATTGTTAAGGGACAACATTTACTAGACTAGGTGCTGTTGCATTTGTCTTGTTGTTTTGCATTTATTGATTATGCAAGTCCACTGTATTGACTGGTCCTTTAAACTGGACTATCTTGCTAATAATTTCATTTGTGTCTTCATTTTATTGAATATTTTCGCAAATGAGGGTTAATCTATGTCTTTAGCTATTTTAGCTAGAAGAATTTTGTGATTTTTAAAAAAAAATCAAAAAAAAATCCATATTTCTTTTGTTCTAAGATAATCAATTATTTGTTTTATAATTGGATTTAATTCTTAACTGTTACTCTGGGCTTCAAGATTGAGTTCTAAGACTAAAACTTTAAGCTTATACTAGTTTGGTTGTTCTTATTAAGGAACGAATTCCTGAGTTCTTTCCCAAGTAACATGTTTTTAATTGGGGTTCGAAATCAGCTCCCTAATATTGCGATGTACGTGCCGTATTCCAGCTTGGCTGGTAAGGGGCAGGTTAAGACTTCTTTGAAATTTATTTGGTTCTATTTTGTCCAAATTTCTTTGATTTTATTCCAGTAAGGCTAACACTTTCTTTAAGTGTGTTTCTGTCCTATATATTTTGGATACTGTTGAAGCATGGCTGGGCACCCATGGGGTTCAAGCGCTGCTCAGACCTGGAATCTTCTGGGGTATTTCTTCCAGTTCCTTTTTTAGGAACCGGGTTTGGAGTTTTATTCAAACTATTTTGCCTTTTTATGGTCATTGATAGCATTATTTGTTTTCCTTAGATACAATAAATGCATATTTTCATTTTTCTGTTTTCATTCAGATTATTTTCTGAGAATGCAGAATCTCATATGATTCACTTGCTCTTCAGGACATAGTTAGAGGATCTTTTTTTCGAAAGCTCTTGATTCCTCAAACAAGGGTCACCTTTTTTAGATTTCCAGATAGTTTGTGTCACTGTTTTTGTCTCTATCAGACAAGGGATAATTCTATTGGGTTCCGTCTGTCGATACCTTTAGTCTCTATTATTTCCTTCAGTTGCTATATATGCACAGACGTTTTAGGTCTTATGGCCACAGCATTGGATTCAATTCCCTTTGCTCATTTTCACTAGAAAGAACCTTTCTTTATGAGTGTTGTTTCTTCTAGAACATGGTTGGAGGATCAATTTACCAAAAAGTTTGTTGATTCCTCAGACAAGGGTAACCTTTTTAGGTTTCCTGATAGATTCAGTGTCCTTGACTCTGTCTCTGACAGACAAGAGTCGTCTGAAATTGGTTTCAGCTTGTCGAAACCTTCAGTCTCAATCTTTCCTTTCGGTAGCCTTATGCATGGAAATTCTAGGTCTTATGACTGCTGCATTGGACGCAGTCCCCTTTGCTCGTTTTCACATGCGACTACTTCAGCTCTGTATGCTGAACCAGTGGTGCAGGGATTATACAAAGATATCTCAATTAATATCTTTGAAACCGATTGTACGACACTCTCTGACGTGGTGGACAGACCACCATCGTTTAGTTCAGGGGGCTTCTTTTTGTTCTTCCAACCTGGACTGTGATTTCAACAGATGCAAGTCTGACAGGTTGGGGAGCTGTTTGGGGGTCTCTGACAGCACAAGGGGTTTGGAAATCTCAGGAGGTGAGATTACCAATCAATATTTTGGAACTCCGTGCAATTTTCAGAGCTCTTCAGTCATGGCCTCTTCTAAAGAGAGAGTCGTTCATTTGTTTTCAGACGGACAATGTCACAACTGTGGCATATGTCAATCATCAAGGAGGGACTCACAGTCCTCTGGCTATGAAAGAAGTATCTCGAATTCTGGTATGGGCGGAATCCAGCTCCTGTCTAATTTCTGCGGTTCATATCCCAGGTATAGACAATTGGGAAGCGGATTATCTCAGTCGCCAAACGTTACATCCGGGCGAATGGTCTCTTCACCCAGAGGTATTTCTTTAGATTGTTCAAATGTGGGGACTTCCAGAAATAGATCTGATGGCTTCTCATCTAAACAAGAAGCTTCCCAGGTATCTGTCCAGATCCAGGTATCCTCAGGCGGAGGCAGTGGATGCATTTTCACTTCCTTGGAAGTATCATCCTGCCTATATCATTCCGCCTCTAGTTCTTCTTCCAAGAGTAATTTCCAAGATTCTAAAGGAGTGCTCGTTTGTTCTGCTGGTGGCTCCAGCATGGCCTCACAGGTTTTGGTATGCGGATCTTGTCCGGATGGCCACTTGCCAACCGTGGACTCTTCCGTTAAGACCAGACCTTCTATCACAAGGTCCTTTTTTCCATCAGGATCTCAAATCCTTAAATTTGAAGGTATGGAGATTGATCAAGTCTGGAAGATTTACATTTCTTGGTGTTTTTCTCATCATTTTTCTTGGCATTCTTTTAGAATTCCTAGAATTTTACAGTTTCTTCAGGATGGTTTGGATAAAGGTTTGTCTGCAAGTTCCTTGAAAGGAGAAATCTCTGCTCTCTCTGTTCTTTTTCACAGAAAGATTGCTAGTCTTCCTGATATTCATTGTTTTGTACAAGCTTTGGTTCGTATAAAACCTGTTATTAAGTCAATTTCTCCTCCTTGAAGTTTGAATTTGGTTCTGGGGGCTCTTCAAGCTCCTCCGTTTGAACCTATGCATTCGCTGGACATTAAATTACTTTCTTGGAAAGTTTTGTTTCTGAAGAGTTTCTGATTTATCTGCTCTTTCTTGTGAGTCTCCTTTTCTGATTTTTCATCAGGATGAGGCGGTGTTGCGAACTTCTTTTAATTTTTACCTAAGGTTGTGAATTCTAACAACATTAGTAGAGAATTGTGGTTCCTTCATTGTGTCCTAATCCTAAGAATTCTAAGGAAAGATCGTTGCATTCTTTGGATGTAGTTAGAGCTTTGAAATATTATGTTGAAGCTACTAAAAATTTCCGAAAGACTTCTAGTCGATTTGTTATCTTTTCCGGTTCTAGGAAAGGTCAGAAGGCCTCTGCCATTTCTTTGGCGTCTTGGTTAAAGTCTTTGATTCTTTGATTCATCATGCTTATGTCGAGTCGGGTAAAACTCCGCCTCAAAGGATTACAGCTCATTCTACTAGGTCAGTTTCTACTTCCTGGGCGTTTAGGAATGAAGCTTCGGTTGATCAGATTTGCAAAGCAGCAACTTGGTCTTTGCATACTTTTACTAAATTCTACCTTTTTTGATGTGTTTTCTTCTTCTGAAGCAGTTTTTGGTAGAAAAGTACTTCAGGCAGCTGTTTCAGTTTGATTCTTCTGCTTATAATTTCATTTTTTTTCATTATAATATTTAAACTTTATTTTGGGTGTGGATTATTTTCAGCGGAATTGGCTGTCTTTATTTTATCCCTCCCTCTCTAGTGACTCTTGCGTGGATGATCCACATCTTGGGTATTCATTATCCCATACGTCACTAGCTCATGGACTCTTGCTAATTACATGAAAGAAAACATAATTTATGTAAGAACTTACCTGATAAATTAATTTCTTTCATATTAGCAAGAGTCCATGAGGCCCACCCTTTTTTGTGGTGGTTATGATTTTTTTGTATAAAGCACAATTATTCCAATTCTTTATTTCTTTCATGTAATTAGCAAGAGTCCATGAGCTAGTGACATATGGGATATACATTCCTACCAGGAGGGGCAAAGTTTCCCAAACCTCAAAATGCCTACAAATACACCCCTCACCACACCCACAAATCAGTTTTACAAACTTTGCCTCCTATGGAGGTGGTGAAGTAAGTTTGTGCTAGATTCTACGTTGATATGCGCTCCGCAGCAGGTTGGAGCCCGGTTTTCCTCTCAGCGTGCAGTGAATGTCAGAGGGATGTGAGGAGAGTATTGCC
This sequence comes from Bombina bombina, assembly GCF_027579735.1. NCBI lineage: Eukaryota > Metazoa > Chordata > Amphibia > Anura > Bombinatoridae > Bombina > Bombina bombina. The sequence goes on along the minus strand of NC_069503.1, from coordinate 865,847,679 downwards.
TATTTGAATTCAATGATCTCCTTCTACGGGGTCTATTTCATAGGTTCTCTGTTATCGGTCGTAGAGATTCATCTCTTACCTCCCTTTTCAGATCGACGATATACTCTTATATATATATACCATTACCTCTACTGATTTTCGTTTCAGTACTGGTTTGGCTTTCTACAACATGTAGATGAGTGTCCTGGGGTAAGTAAGTCTTATTTTCTGTGACACTCTAAGCTATGGTTGGGCACTTTTTTATAAAGTTCTAAATATATGTATTCAAACATTTATTTGCCTTGACTCAGGATGTTCAACATTCCTTATTTTCAGACAGTCAGTTTCATATTTGGGATAATGCATATGAATAAATCATTTTTTTCTTACCTTAAAATTTAACTTTTTCCCTGTGGGCTGTTAGGCTCGCGGGGGCTGAAAATGCTTAAGTTTATTGCGTCATTCTTGGCGCTGACTTTTTTGGCGCAAATTTTTTTTCTGTTTCCGCCGTCATACGTGTCGCCGGAAGTTGCGTCATTTTTTGACTTTCTTTTGCGCCAAAAGTGTCGGCGTTCCGGATGTGGCGTCATTTTTGGCGCCAAAAGCATTTAGGCGCCAAATAATGTGGGCGTCTTATTTGGCGCTAAAAAAATATGGACGTCACTTTCGTCTCCACATTATTTAAGTCTCATTATTTATTGCTTCTGGTTGCTAGAAGCTTGTTCACTGGCACTTTTTCCCATTCCTGAAACTGTCATTTAAGGAATTTGGTTAATTTTGCTTTATATGTTGTTTTTTCTATTACATATTGCAAGATGTCCCACGTTGCAACTGAGTCAGAAGATACTTCTGGAAAATCGCTGCCTGGTGCTGGAACTGCCAAAGCTAAGTGTATGTGCTGTAAACTTTTGGTAGCTGTTCCTCCAGCTGTTGTTGGTATTGAATGTCATGACAAACTTGTTAATGCAGATAATATTTCCTTTAGTAAAGTTCCATTACCTGTTGCTGTTCCGTCAACATCTAATACTCAGAGTGTTCCTGATAACATAAGAGATTTTGTTTCTAAATCCATTATGAAGGCTATGTCTGTTATTCCTCCTTCTAGTAAACATAAAAAGTCTTTTAAAACTTCTCATTGTTCAGATGAATTTTTAAATGAACATCATCATTCTGATTCTGATAGTGGTTCTTCTGGTTCAGAGGATTCTGTCTCAGAGGTTGATGCTGATAAATCTTCATATTTATTTAAAATGGAATTTATTCGTTCTTTACTTAAAGAAGTCCTAATTGCATTAGAAATTGAGGATTCTGGTCCTCTTGATACTAAATCTAAACGTTTAGATAAGGTTTTTAAATCTCCTGTAGTTATTCCAGAAGTTTTTCCTGTTCCTGGTGCTATTTCTGAAGTAATTTCCAGGGAATGGAATAATTTGGGTAATTCATTTACTCCTTCTTAACGTTTTAAGCAATTATATCCTGTGCCATCTGACAGATTAGAGTTTTGGGACAAAATCCCTAAGGTTGATGGGGCTGTCTCTACTCTTGCTAAGCGTACTACTATTCCTACGGCAGATGGTACTTCCTTTAAGGATCCTTTAGATAGGAAAATTGAATCCTTTCTAAGAAAAGCTTATTTGTGTTCAGGTAATCTTCTTAGACCTGCTATATCTTTAGCGGATGTTGCTGCAGCTTCAACTTTTTGGTTGGAAGCTTTAGCGCAACAAGTTAAAGATCATAATTCTCATAGCATTATTATTCTGCTTCAACATGCTAATAATTTTATTTGTGATGCCATCTTTGATATCATTAGAGTTGATGTCAGGTATATGTCTCTAGCTATTTTAGCTAGAAGAGCTTTATGGCTTAAAACTTGGAATGCTGATATGTCTTCTAAGTCTACTTTGCTTTCCCTTTCTTTCCAGGGTAATAAATTATTTGGTTCTCAGTTGGATTCTATTATCTCAACTGTTACTGGAGGGAAAGGAACTTTTTTACCTCAGGATAAAAAGTCTAAAGGTAAATTCAGGTCAAATAATCGTTTTCGTTCCTTTCGTCACAACAAGGAACAAAAGCCTGATCCTTCATCCTCAGGAGCGGTATCAGTTTGGAAACCATCTCCAGTCTGGAATAAATCCAAGCCTTTTAGAAAATCAAAGCCAGCTCCTAAGTCCACATGAAGGTGCGGCCCTCATTTCAGCTCAGCTGGTAGGGGGCAGATTACGTTTTTTCAAAGAAATTTGGATCAATTCCGTTCACAATCTTTGGATTCAGAACATTGTTTCAGAAGGGTACAGAATTGGTTTCAAGATAAGACCTCCTGCAAAGAGATTTTTCTTTCATGTAATTAGCAAGAGTCCATGAGCTAGTGACGTATGGGATATACATTCCTACCAGGAGGGGCAAAGTTTCCCAAACCTCAAAATGCCTATAAATACACCCCTCACCACACCCACAATTCAGTTTTACAAACTTTGCCTCCGATGGAGGTGGTGAAGTAAGTTTGTGCTAGATTCTACGTTGATATGCGCTTCGCAGCAAGTTGGAGCCCGGTTTTCCTCTCAGCGTGCAGTGAATGTCAGAGGGATGTGAAGAGAGTATTGCCTATTTGAATGCAGTGATCTCCTTCTACGGGGTCTATTTCATAGGTTCTCTGTTATCGGTCGTAGAGATTCATCTCTTACCTCCCTTTTCAGATCGACGATATACTCTTATATATACCATTACCTCTGCTGATTCTCGTTTCAGTACTCGTTTGGCTTTCTACAAACATGTAGATGAGTGTCCTGGGGTAAGTAAATCTTATTTTCTGTGACACTCTAAGCTATGGTTGGGCACTTTGTTTATAAAGTTCTAAATATATGTATTCAAACATTTATTTGCCTTGACTCAGAATGTTCAACTTTCCTTATTTTTCAGACAGTCAGTTTCATATTTGGGATAATGCATTTGATTTATCCAAAAATGACGGCGTTCCGGATGTGGCGTCATTTTTGGCGCCAAAAAGCATTTAGGCGCCAAATAATGTGGGCGTCTTATTTGGCGATAAAAAATATGGGCGTCGCTTTTGTCTCCACATTATTTAAGTCTCATTTTTCATTGCTTCTGGTTGCTAGAAGCTTGTTCTTTGGCATTTTTTCCCATTCCTGAAACTGTCATTTAAGGAATTTGATCAATTTTGCTTTATATGTTGTTGTTTTTTCTCTTACATATTGCAAGATGTCTCACGTTGCATCTGAGTCAGAAGATACTACAGGAAAATCGCTGTCTAGTGCTGGATCTACCAAAGCTAAGTGTATCTGCTGTAAACTTTTGGTAGCTATTCCTCCAGCTTTTGTTTGTATTGATTGTCATGACAAACTTGTTAATGCAGATAATATTTCCTTTAGTAAAGTACCATTGCCTGTTGCAGTTCCCTCAACATCTAAGGTGCAGAATGTTTCTGATGACATAAGAGATTTTGTTTCTGAATCCATAAAGAAGGCTATGTCTGTTATTTCTCCTTCTAGTAAACGTAAAAAATCTTTTAAAACTTCTCTCCCTACAGATGAATTTTTAAATGAACATCATCATTCTGATTCTGATGACTCTTCTGGTTCAGAGGATTCTGTCTCAGAGGTTGATGCTGATAAATCTTCATATTTATTTAAAATGGAATTTATTCGTTCTTTACTTAAAGAAGTTCTAATTGCTTTAGAAATAGAGGATTCTGGTCCTCTTGATACTAATTCTAAACATTTGGATAAGGTATTTAAATCTCCTGTGGTTATTCCAGAAGTTTTTCCTGTTCCTAATGCTATTTCTGCAGTAATTTCCAAAGAATGGGATAAATTGGGTAAATTCATTTACTCCTTCTAAACGTTTTAAGCAATTATATCCTGTGCCGTCTGACAGATTAGAACTTTGGGACAAAATCCCTAAAGTTGATGGGGCTATTTCTACCCTTGCTAAACGTACTACTATTCCTACGTCAGATGGTACTTCGTTTAAGGATCCTTTAGATAGGAAAATTGAATCCTTTCTAAGAAAAGCTTATCTGTGTTCAGGTAATCTTCTTAGACCTGCTATATCTTTGGCTGATGTTGCTGCAGCTTCAACTTTTTGGTTGGAAACCTTAGCGTAACAAGTAACACATCATGATTCTCATGATATTATTATTCTTCTTCAGCATGCTAATAATTTTATCTGTGATGCCATCTTTGATATTATCAGGGTTGATGTCAGGTTTATGTCTCTAGCTATTTTAGCTAGAAGAGCTTTATGGCTTAAGACTTGGAATGCTGATATGGCTTCTAAATCAACTCTACTTTCCATTTCTTTCCAGGGTAACAAATTATTTGGTTCTCAGTTGGATTCTATTATTTCAACTGTTACTGGTGGGAAAGGAACTTTTTTACCACAGGATAAAAAATCTAAGGGTAAAAATAGAGCTAATAATCGTTTTCGTTCCTTTCGTTTAAACAAAGAGCAAAAACCTGATCCTTCATCCTCAGGAGCAGTTTCAGTTTGGAAACCATCTCCAATCTGGAATAAATCCAAGCCAGCCAGAAAGGCAAAGCCTGCTTCTAAGTCCACATGAAGGTGCGGCCCTCATTCCAGCTCAGCTGGTAGGGGGCAGGTTACGTTTTTTTCAAAGAAATTTGGATCAATTCTGTTCACAATCTTTGGATTCAGAACATTGTTTCAGAAGGGTACAGAATTGGTTTCAAGATGAGACCTCCTGCAAAGAGATTTTTTCTTTCCCGTGTCCCAGTAAATCCAGTAAAAGCTCAAGCATTTCTGAAATGTGTTTCAGATCTAGAGTTGGCTGGAGTAATTATGCCAGTTCCAGTTCAGGAACAGGGGATGGGGTTTTATTCAAATCTCTTCATTGTACCAAAGAAGGAGAATTCCTTCAGACCAGTTCTGGATCTAAAAATATTGAATCGTTATGTAAGGATACCAACGTTCAAGATGGTAACTGAATTGTGGGTGTGGTGAGGGGTGTATTTATAGGCATTTTGAGGTTTGGGAAACTTTGCCCCTCCTGGTAGGAATGTATATCCCATACGTCACTAGCTCATGGACTCTTGCTAATATGAAAGAAATGAATTTATCAGGTAAGTTCTTACATAAATTATGTTTTTCTTTCCCGTGTCCCAGTAAATCCAGCGAAGGCTCAAGCATTTCTGAAATGTGTTTCAGATCTAGAGTTGGCTGGAGTAATTATGCCAGTTCCAGTTCTGGAACAGGGGCTGGGGTTTTATTCAAATCTCTTCATTGTACCAAAGAAGGAGAATTCCTTCAGACCAGTTCTGGATCTAAAAATATTGAATCGTTATGTAAGGATACCAACGTTCAAGATGGTAACTGTAAGGACTATCTTGCCTTTTGTTCAGCAAGAGAATTATATGTCCACAATAGATTTACAGGATGCATATCTGCATATTCCGATTCATCCGGATCATTATCGGTTCCTGAGATTCTCTTTTCTGGACAAGCATTACCAGTTTGTGGCTCTGCCGTTTGGCCTTGCTACAGCTCCAAGAATTTTTACAAAGATTCTCGGTGCCCTTCTGTCTGTAATCAGAGAACAGGGTATTGTGGTATCTCCTTATTTGGACGATATCTTGGTACTTGCTCAGTCTTTACATTTAGCAGAATTTCATACGATTTGACTTGTGTTGTTTCTTCAAGATCATGGTTGGAGGATCAATTTACCAAAAAGTTCATTGATTCCTCAGACAAGGGTAACCTTTCTGGGTTTCCAAATAGATTCAGTGTCCATGACTCTGTCTTTAACAGACAAGAGGCGTCTAAAACTGATGGCAGCTTGTCGAAACCTTCAGGCACAATCATTCCCTTCGGTAGCCTTATGTATGGAAATTCTAGGTCTTATGACTGCTGCATCGGACGCGATCCCCTTTGCTCGTTTTCACATGCGACCTCTTCAGCTTTGTATGCTGAATCAATGGTGCAAGGATTACACAAAGATATCTCAATTAATATCTTTAAAACCGATTGTTCGACACTCTCTAACGTGGTGGACAGATCACCATCGTTTAATTCAGGGGGCTTCTTTTGTGCTTCCGACCTGGACTGTAATTTCAACAGATGCAAGTCTCTTAGGTTGGGGAGCTGTGTGGGGATCTCTGACGGCACAAAGAGTTTGGGAATCTCAGGAGGTGAGATTACCGATCAATATTTTGGAACTCCGTGCAATTTTCAGAGCTCTTCAGTTTTGGCCTCTTCTGAAGAGAGAATCGTTCATTTGTTTTCAGACAGACAATGTCACAACTGTGGCATACATCAATCATCAAGGAGGAACTCACAGTCCTCTGGCTATGAAAGAAGTATCTCGAATTTTGGTTTGGGCGGAATCCAGCTCCTGTCTAATCTCTGCGGTTCGTATCCCAGGTGTAGACAATTGGGAAGCGGATTATCTCAGTCGCCAAACGTTGCATCCGGGCGAATGGTCTCTTCACCCAGAGGTATTTCTTCAGATCGTTCAAATGTGGGAACTTCCAGAAATAGATTTGATGGCGTCCCATCTAAACAAGAAACTTCCCAGGTATCTGTCCAGATCCCGGGATCCTCAGGCGGAGGCAGTGGATGCATTATCACTTCCTTGGAAGTATCATCCTGCCTATATCTTTCCGCCTCTAGTTCTTCTTCCAAGAGTAATCTCCAAGATTCTGAAGGAATGCTCGTTTGTTCTGCTGGTAGCTCCGGCATGGCCTCACAGATTTTGGTATGCGGATCTTGTCCGGATGGCCTCTTGCCAACCGTGGACTCTTCCGTTAAGACCAGACCTTCTGTCACAAGGTCCTTTTTTCCATCAGGATCTGAAATCCTTAAATTTAAAGGTATGGAGATTGAACGCTTGATTCTTCGTCAAAGAGGTTTCTCTGACGCTGTGATTAATACTATGTTACAGGCTCGTAAATCTGTATCTAGAGAGATATATTATAGAGTCTGGAAGACTTATATTTCTTGGTGTATTTCTCATCATTTTTCTTGGCATTCTTTTAGAATTCCGAGAATTTTACAGTTTCTTCAGGATGGTTTAGATAAAGGTTTGTCCGCAAGTTCCTTGAAAGGACAAATCTCTGCTCTTTCTGTTCTTTTTCACAGAAAGATTGCTATTCTTCCTGATATTCATTGTTTTGTACAAGCTTTGGTTTGTATAAAACCTGTCATTAAGTCAATTTCTCCTCCTTGGAGTTTGAATTTGGTTCTGGGGGCTCTTCAAGCTCCTCCGTTTGAACCTATGCATTCATTGGACATTAAATTACTTTCTTGGAAAGTTTTGTTCCTTTTTGCAATCTCTTCTGCCAGAAGAGTTTCTGAATTATCTGCTCTTTCTTGTGAGTCTCCTTTTCTGATTTTTCATCAGGATAAGGCGGTGTTGCGAACTTCTTTTGAATTTTTACCTAAGGTTGTGAATTCCAACAACATTAGTAGAGAAATTGTGGTTCCTTCATTATGTCCTAATCCTAAGAATTCTAAGGAGAAATCATTGCATTCTTTGGATGTAGTTAGAGCTTTGAAATATTATGTTGAAGCTACTAAGATTTTCCGAAAGACTTCTAGTCTATTTGTTATCTTTTCCGGTTCTAGGAAAGGTCAGAAGGCCTCTGCCATTTCTTTGGCATCTTGGTTGAAATCTTTAATTCATCATGCTTATGTTGAGTCGGGTAAAACTCCGCCTCAAAGGATTACAGCTCATTCTACTAGGTCAGTTTCTACTTCCTGGGCGTTTAGGAATGAAGCTTCGGTTGATCAGATTTGCAAAGCAGCAACTTGGTCTTCTTTGCATACTTTTACTAAATTCTACCATTTTGATGTGTTTTCTTCTTCTGAAGCTGTTTTTGGTAGAAAAGTACTTCAGGCAGCTGTTTCAGTTTGAATCTTCTGCTTATGTTTTCAGTTTTTTTCATTATAAAATTTAAACTTTATTTTGGGTGTGGATTATTTTTCAGCGGAATTGGCTGTCTTTTTTTTATCCCTCCCTCTCTAGTGACTCTTGCGTGGAAAGATCCACATCTTGGGTAGTCATTATCCCATTCGTCACTAGCTCATGGACTCTTGCTAATTACATGAAAGAAAACACAATTTATGTAAGAACTTACCTGATAAATTAATTTCTTTCATATTAGCAAGAGTCCATGAGGCCCACCCTTTTTGTGGTGGTTATGATTTTTTTGTATAAAGCACAATTATTCCAATTGCTTATTTTTTATGCTTTCGCACTTTTTTCTTATCACCCCACTTCTTGGCTATTCGTTAAACTGATTTGTGGGTGTGGTGAGAGGTGTATTTGTAGGCATTTTGAGGTTTGGGAAACTTTGCCCCTCCTGGTAGGAATGTATATCCCATACGTCACTAGCTCATGGACTCTTGCTAATATGAAAGAAATTAATTTATCAGGTAAGTTCTTACATAAATTATGTTTTTTAAGCTTTGCAGGGTACTCTGTTTGAGCCTATGCATTCTCTGGATATTAAACTACTTTCTTGGAAAGTGTTGTTCCTTTTGGCAATCTCTTCTGCTAGAAGAGTTTCTGAATTGACTGCTCTCTCTTGTGAGTCTCCTTTTCTGATTTTTCATCAGGATAACACTGTTATGCGGACTTTGTTTTAAATTTCTTCCTAAGGTTGTGAATTCTAACAACATTAGTAGGGAAATTGTTGTTCCTTCCTTGTGTCCTAATCCCAAGAATACTATTGAAAGATCTCTACATTCTTTGGATTTTGTAAGAACTTTGAAATATTATGTCGAAGCTACTAAAGATTTCAGGAAGACTTCTAGTCTATTTGTTGTTTTTTTCTGGTCCTAGGAAAGGTCAGAAAGCCTCTGCCATTTCTTTGGCATCTTGTTTAAAGCTTTTGATTCGCAAGGCTTATGTAGAGGCGGGACAGTCTCCACCTCAGAGAATTACAGCTCATTCTACTAGATCAGTCGCCACTTCTTGGACTTTTAAGAATGAAGCTTTGGTTTGTCAGATTTGTAAAGCAGCAACTTGGTCGTCTTTGCATACATTTACTAAATTTTACCATTTTTATGTATTTGCTTCTTCTGAAGCAGTCTTTGGAAGAAAAGTTCTTCAGGCAGCTGTTTCAGTTTGATTCTTCTGCTTATATTTTAAGTTTTTTTTCTTGAAATTTACGTGAAATTTTTTAAGAAAGACTTATGGTTTTGTGGATTCATTTTTCTCAGCGGAAATAGCTGTTTTTTATTTTATCCCTCCCTTTCTAGTGACTCTTCTGTGGTCTCCCACATCTTGGGTATTTCTATCCCATACGTCACTAGCTCATGGACTCAACATAATTTATGTAAGAACTTACCTGATAAATTAATTTCTTTCATATTGGCAAGAGTCCACGAGGCCCACCCTTTTTTATGGTGGTTATGATTTTTGTATATAAAGCACACATTGTTTTCCAGTAACTCTTTTTGTATGCTTTTTTACTACTTATTTTATCACCCCACTACTTGGCTATTCGTTAAACTGAATTGTGGGTGTGGTAAGGGTTGTATTTATAGGAATTTTTAGGTTTGGGAAACTTTGCCCCTCCTGGTAGGTAGGATTGTATATCCCATAAGTCACTAGCTCATGGACTCTTGCCAATATGAAAGAAAGGAATTTATCAGGTAAGGTTTTACATAAATTATGTTTTTTCAATCACAGAAAGATTGTAAATATTTTATTGTGCCATAATAAGCAAAAAGATGTAACATTTTTGGATTATTACCCCATTTTGAAGGCTACAATTGCATATATCCTTTCATTAATTAATTGTCATAATACACTTTTGTTTACTTAAGTGCACCAGATCTAATACATAAAGGGGTTGATTTATCAAAGGCTTTGCCCCCCCCTACCACTGCAGGTTCTTACAAGAGAACCTGCAGTCCATATTTATCAAGCAGCGGTCATCAGACCGCTGCTTCCCTAACCTCTTCGAAAGCCTCTTAGGTGGAGAATTTCAATATCTCTGGTCTTGTCAGACTGGGGAGATTGACCGCTCCTGCCCGGCAGTGATTGGCTGTGCGCGGACAGGGGGCGGCGTTGTGCAAAATAGCGTTCTTGTGCAATGCTGAATTCCGGCAGCTAAATTCATCCCGCCAAAAGCGAGCTGTAGCGGACTGGGGCACATATGTACAAGCTGGACGCAATGTGGGGCATGCAACGATTGGATGAAACCAGATTTGTCCTCACATAGCTAAAAGAAGCATGAGATGCAGGTGGAGGAACGGCACAATGTTTACCATCACTAGATGGTAAATATTGTATAAATAAAGCGTCTTGATAAGATTTTATAAATGAAAGTGCCCCTGTTTTGAAGAATAATTTTATATTCTGTTCAGTTAAATACAAAACCTTAGTCTTCTTTAATTTTATTATGCCTTATTTGCGTTTACCAGTCATTTTAGCATCTGCACAGGTGCACGGTCTTATAATCCACACCAATTTATAATGGTCTTTGTTTTTTAGGAAATGGCTGCTGTATCGGCTTTTCTTCAAACTAGTGCACCAAGGCCGTACCCTGCCCACTATATGGACACTGCAATACAGACATACAGAGATATATGCAAGTAAGAAACCATTTTTTTATCATGTCTCATTATTTCACATTTGTAAAGACAGAATTGTACTTTCTAAAATTTTACAATAAAATGTTTTTTTTCTTTTATTATTTAGAAACTTTAATTGTTATAGTATGTTTTGCCTTATGATTTTCAAAGAAAATAATGACTTTGTTTAAGTGCTGTTTTTTCCTATTGATGATTTAAAATGTCCAGCAACGTCATATATGGTTTGATAAAACAGCACTGCCTTTTTACTCTTCTTTTTTTTTTAAATTTAGAAATATGATGCTTGCTGAAAGGTGTGTCCTTCTAAGTGCTGAAATTTTGAAAAGTCAAGGTAAATATTCGGAAGCTGCTGCACTTTTGATACGTCTCACAAGTGAGGTGAGTATATTTTACATTTGGTGATATTCTTTTTTTTGATAAATTGTTCCTGTGCAAACAAAAAAAGCGATCATTTTTTTTAATACTCGGCTAGATTTGTTTTCCCTTAACAAGTATGACCTACTTAAATCGCAGTATTTTGTTAAATTGTAAATAGGGTTGCTAGAAAATTCCATGTTTTGAAACCAATATAGAAACATTTAAAGTGACGTAGTACAAAAAATCTATGCTCATTTGCTAGAGTAATTGCCCCTGCAAGTCTGTGATTTCCCCCCTGCAGATTAGTTAAACACATATTTCAAGTATCTGTCTAGAGCCTCAGAGACCTGCTGGTTCTGAGCAGATGGTCTGGTGAGCTAATCTGCTGATTTATGTAACTACTGCTGCTCCCTGGCCATGCCTGTGTGATTGTTAGATTTACCCGTTTTAAATTCATGTTACAGAGACTAATATGATTTGGTTCACCATAAACCATAAGTTTTAGACCCCGACCATGAAAAGTGTACTGCCATATTATCTCAGGATCTAAAGCACAATTTGTACTTATTGATTAAATATCTTCATGGTCAAAGTGATAATGCATTGGACTCAACCGAAATGAATAATGTCTTTCTTCAGTAGTTACCATTCACATCTCCATATGTGTTTTGTTGTGTCCTTTCCACTTCCCAACACATTTTGTATGAGGGCAGTGGAAGGACTAAAGCCAAGAATGTTGTCCTCACTGTCCAGGTATTTTAAAGTATAATATCCCATCAGTAATACGTCACTCTATTCTGCGACCGTTTTAACTTTTGATGCTTAGCTATGATATTTAGGCACAGTGCTCTAACTGGTTTCCCTTCCCTTTGGCCCACAGGATTCTGATCTTCGAAGCGCACTCCTCTTAGAACAGGCAGCTCATTGCTTTATTAATATGAAGAGTCCTATGGTGAGGAAGTTTTCTTTCCACATGATACTGTCTGGCCATCGTTTTAGTAAATCAGGGCAGGTAAGTTAATTTAAATAATAAGATCTAATTATATCCATACCATGATCTAAATGCCTTTTAATTAGAAAATATTGTAAAGGCAATATTAATACTGCTAACAGATTGACAAAACTCTGGTGATCTAGTCTCTCCAGAGTTGTAATTGGCCAAAATCTTATTGATTAAACCAACTACAATTTGACTGCAGGTTATCCCAGAAACAAACATGTCAAAAATAATCAGTTGTTGTCAAGCCCATTCAAAATCCTTTAAAATATAAATATTAATATTTCTCCTGTTAAGTGTAGTCAGTCCACGGGTCATCCATTACTTATGGGATTATGTCTCCTCCCTAAAAGGGAAGTGCAAGAGGATCACCCAAGCAGAGCTGCTATATAGCTCCTCCCCTCTACGTCATACCCAGTCATTCTCTTGCACCTAACTAATAGATAGGACGTGTGAGAGGACTGTGGTTGTTATACTTAGTTTTTATTTCTTCAATCAAAAGTTTGTTATTTTAAACAGCACCGAGTGTGTTGTTTTTTCTCAGGCAGTATTAGAAGAAGAATCTACCTGAGTTTATATATGATCTTAGCGGTCGTAACTAAGATCCACTTGCTGTTTCTCGGCCATTCTGAGGAGAGAGGTACTTCAGAACAGGGGACAGCGGGCAGGGTTCACCTGCAAGGAGGTATGTTGCAGTATATTATTTTCTAAGGAATGGAATTGACTGAGAAAATACTGCTGATACCGATGTAATGTAAGTGCAGCCTTAAATGCAGTAATAGCGACTGGTATCAGGCTGATATGTATGTATGTTTACACTGAAGTATTTCTAGGGAATGGAACTTCACTAGGAAAATACTGTATACATCTAACTTATATTTAAGCCTCTACTGCAGTGAAAGCGACTAGCAGCAGGCTTTTTAATAACATTTATTAATTTTACATTAAAACGTTTACTGGCATGTTAATCGTTTTTCTCTGAGGTACTTGGTGATAAAACTTTATGGGCATTATTTTTCCACTTGGCTGTCGTTTATTTTGAATAGAATCAGTTTACTGAGCTACCCCACTGTTGTATTATGAGTGGGAGGGGCCTATTTTGGCGCTTTATTGCGCAGTAAAAATTCAGTCATAGTCTTCCTATTTCTTCCTCCAACGATCCAGGACGTCTCTACAGAGCCCAGGGGTCTCCAAAACTTGTTTTGAGGGAGGTAATCACTCACAGCAGACCTGTGAGATTGTGCTTTGACTGTGATAAAAACGTTTATTTCAAATTGTTATCCGTTTTTGGGTTACTAAGGGGTTAATCATCCATTTGCTGGTGGGTGCAATCCTTTGCTAATTTTATGCATTTACTGTGAAAATTTGGTTGCTATAACTAATTGCTTCATTGTTATTTCAACTGTGACGTTTTTCTTTCATGTAATTAGCAAGAGTCCATGAGCTAGTGACGTATGGGATATACATTCCTACCAGGAGGGGCAAAGTTTCCCAAACCTTAAAATGCCTATAAATACACCCCTCACCACACCCACAATTCAATTCAGTTTTACAAACTTTGCCTCCGATGGAGGTGGTGAAGTAAGTTTGTGCTAGATTCTACGTTGATATGCGCTCCGCAGCAAGTTGGAGCCCGGTTTTCCTCTCAGCGTGCAGTGAATGTCAGAGGGATGTGAGGAGAGTATTGCCTATTTGAATGCAGTGATCTCCTTCTAAGGGGTCTATTTCATAGGTTCTCTGTTATCGGTCGTAGAGATTCATCTCTTACCTCCCTTTTCAGATCGACGATATACTCTTATATATACCATTACCTCTGCTGATTCTCGTTTCAGTACTGGTTTGGCTATCTGCTATATGTAGATGAGTGTCCTGGGGTAAGTAAGTCTTATTTTCTGTGACACTCCTAGCTATGGTTGGGCACTTTGTTTATAAAGTTCTAAATATATGTATTCAAACATTTATTTGCCTTGACTCAGAATGTTCAACTTTCCTTATTTTTCAGACAGTCAGTTTCATATTTGGGATAATGCATTTTAATTTAACATTTTTTACCTTAAAATTTGACTTTTTCCCTGTGGGCTGTTAGGCTCGCGGGGGCTGAAAATGCTTCATTTTATTGCGTCATTCTTGGCGCAGACTTTTTTGGCGCAAAAATTCTATTTCCGTTTCCGGCGTCATACGTGTCGCCGGAAGTTGCGTCATTCTTTGACGTTATTTTGCGCCAAAAATGTCGGCGTTCCGGATGTGGCGTCATTTTTGGCGCCAAAAAGCATTTAGGCGCCAAATAATGTGGGCGTCTTATTTGGCGCGAAAAAATATGGGCGTCACTTTTGTCTCCACATTATTTAAGTCTCATTTTTTATTGCTTCTGGTTGCTAGAAGCTTGTTCTTTGGCATTTTTTCCCATTCCTGAAACTGTCATTTAAGGAATTTGATCAATTTTGCTTTATATGTTGTTTTTTTCTTTTACATATTGCAAGATGTTCCACGTTGCAACTGAGTCAGAAGATACTTCAGGAAAATCACTGCACAATGCTGGAGCTACCAAGCTAAGTGTATCTGCTATAAACTTTTGGTATCTGTTTCTCCAGCTGTTATTTGTATTGCATGTCATGTCAAACTTATTAATGCAGATAAAATTTCCTTTAGTACTGTTACATTACCTTTTGCTGTTCCGTCAACATCTAATTTTCAGAGTGTTCCTGATAACATAAGAGATTTTATTTTTTAAATCCATTAAGAAGGCTATGTCTGTTATTTTTCCTTCTAGTATACATAAAAGTCTTTTAAAACTTCTCTTTTTTTCAGATGAATTTTTAAATGAACATCATCATTCTGATACTGATAATGGTTCTTCTGGTTCTGAGGTTTCTGTCTCAGAGGTTGATGCTGATAAATCTTTGTATTTGTTCAAGATGGAATTTATTCGTTCTTTACTTAAAGAAGTGTTATTTGCATTAGAAATAGAGGATTCTGGTCCTCTTGATACTAAATGTAAACGTTTAAATAAGGTTTTTAAATCTCCTGTAGTTATTCCAGAAGTGTTTTATCTCCCTGATGCTATTTCTGAAGTAATTTCCAGGGAATGGAATAATTTGGGTAATTTATTTACTCCTTCTAGACGTTTAAGCAAATTATATCCTGTGCCATCTGACAGATTAGAGTTTTTTGGGACAAAAATCCCTAAGGTTATGGGGCTGTCTCTACTCCTGCTAATGTACTACTATTCCTACGGCAGATAGTACTTCATTTAAGGATCCTTTAGATAGGAAAATTGATTCCTTTCTAAGAAAAGCTTACTTATGTTCAGGTAATCTTCTTAGACCTGCTATATTTTTAGCGGATGTTGCTGCAGCTTCAACTTTTTGGTTAGAAGCTTTAGCGCAACAAGTAACAGATCATAATTTTATAGCATTATTTTTATTCTATAACATGCTAATAATTTTATTGGTGATACCATCTTTTGATATCATTAGAGTTGATGTCAGGTATATGTCTCTAGCTATTTTAGCTAGAATAGCTTTATGGATTAAACTTGGAATGCTGACATGTCTTCTAAGTCAACTTTGCTTTCCCTTTCTTTCCAGGGTAAATAATCATTTTCGTTCCTTTCCTCACAAGGAACAAAAGCCTGATCCTTCATCCTCAGGAGCGGTATCAGTTTGGAAACTATTTCCAGTTTGGAATATATCCAAGCCTTATAGAAACCTATAGCCAGCTCCTAAGTACCTATGAAGGTGCGGCCCTTATTCCAGCTCAGCTGGTATGGGGCAGATTACGTTTTCTTCAAAGAAATTTGGATCAATTCCGTTCTTAATCTCTGGTTTCAGAAACATTGTTTCAGAAAGGTACAGAATTGGCTTCAAGTTAAGGCCTCCTGCTAAGAGATTCTTTTCTTTCCCGTGTCCCAGTTAACACAGCAAAGGCTCAGCATTTCTGAAATGTGTTTCAGATCTAGAGTTGGCTGGAGTATTTATGCCAGTTCCAGTTCTGGAACAGGGGCTGGGGTCTTATTTTATCTCTTCATTGTACCAAAGAAGGTCAATTCCTTCAGACCAGTTCCGGATCTATCATTATTGAATCATTATGTTAGGATACCAACATTCAAGATGGTTACTGTAGGACTATCCTGCCTTTTGTTTAGCAAGGGCATTATATGTCTACAATAGATTTACAGGATGTGTATCTGCATATTCCGATTCATCCAGATCACTTTTAGTGTCTGAGATTCTCTTTTTAGACAAGCATTACCAGTTTTGTGGCTCTACCGTTTGGCTTAGCCTCAGTTCCAAGAATTTTTTTCAAAGGTTCTCGGTGCCCTTCTTTCTGTAATCAGAGAATAGGGTTTTGGTATTTCCTTATTTGGACGATATCTTGGTATTTGCTCAGTCTTCTCATTTTCGAAGAATCTCATACGAATCGACTTGTGTTGTTTCTTCAAGTTCATGGTTGGAGGATCAATTTACCAATCAGTTCATTGATTCCTCAGACAAGGGTAACCTTTTTAGGTTTCTAGATAAATTCAGTGTCTATGACTCTGTCCTTGTCAGACAAGAGAAGTTTAACATTGATATCAGCTTGTCAAAACCTTCAGTCACAATCATTCCCTTTGGTAGCCTTATGCATGGAAATGTTGGGTCTTAGGACTGCCGCATCGGACGCGATCCCCTTTGCTCGTTTTCACATGCGACCTCTTCAGCTCTGTATGCTGAACCAATGGTGCAGGGATTACTCAAAGATATCTCAATTAATATCTTTAAACCGATTTTACAACACTCTCTGACATGGTGGACAGATCACCATCGTTTAGTTCAGGGGGCTTCTTTGTTCTTCCGACCTGGACTATAATCTCAACAGATGCAAGTCTTACAGGTTGGGGAGCTGTGTGGGGGTATCTGACGGCACAAGGGGTTTGGGAATCTCAGGAGGTGAGATTTCCGATCAATATTTTGGAACTCCGTGCAATTTTCAGAGCTCTTCAGTCTTGGCCTCTTCTGAAGAGAGAGTTGTTCATTTGTTTTCAGATAGACAATGTCACAACTGTGGCATACATCAATCATCAAGGAGGGACTCACAGTCCTCTGGCTATGAAAGAAGTATCTCGAATTTTGGTTTGGGCGGAATCCAGCTCCTGTCTAATCTCTGCGGTTCATATCCCAGGTATGGACAATTGGAAAGCGGATTATCTCAGTCGTCAAACGTTGCATCCGGGCGAATGGTCTCTTCACCCAGAGGTATTTCTTCAGATTGTTCAAATGTAGGAACTTCCAGAAATAGATCTGATGGCTTCTCATCTAAACAAGAAACTTCCCAGGTATCTGTCCAGATCCCGGGATCCTCAGGCGGAGGCAGTGGATGCATTATCACTTCCTTGGAAGTATCATCCTCCCTATATCTTTCCGCCTCTAGTTCTTCTTCCAAGAGTAACCTCCAAGATTCTGAAGGAATGCTCGTTTGTTCTGCTGGTAGCTCCGGCATGGCCTTACAGGTTTTGGTATGCGGATCTTGTCCGGATGGCCTCTTGCCAACCGTGGACTCTTCCGTTAAGACCAGACCTTTTGTCTCAAGGTCCTTTTTTTCCATCAGGATCTGAAATCCTTAAATTTAAAGGTATGGCGATTGAACGCTTGATTCTTGGTCAAAGAGGTTTCTCTGACTCTGTGATTAATACTATGTTACAGGCTCGTACATCTGTATCCAGAGAGATATATTATAGAGTCTGGAAGACTTATATTTCTTGGTGTCTTTCTCATCATTTTTCTTGGCATTCTTTTAGAATACCGAGAATATTACAGTATTCTTCAGGATGGTTTAGATAAGGGTTTGTCCGCAAGTTCCTTGAAAGGTCAAATCTCTGCTCTTTCTGTTCTTTTTCACAGAAAGATTGCTATTCTTCCTGATATTCATTGTTTTGTACAAGCTTTGGTTCGTATAAAGCCTGTCATTAAGTCAATTTCTCCTCCTTGGAGTTTGAATTTGGTTCTGGGGGCTCTTCAAGCTCCTCCATTTGAACCTATGCATTCATTGGATATTAAATTACTTTCTTGGAAAGTTTTTTGTTCCTTTTGGCCATCTCTTCTGCCAGAAGAGTTTCTGAATTATCTGCTCTTTCTTGTGAGTCTCCTTTTCTGATTTTTCATCAGGATAAGGCGGTGTTGCGAACTTCTTTTGAATTTTTACCTAAAGTTGTGAGAAATTGTGGTTCCTTCATTATGTCCTAATCCTAAGAATTCTAAGGAGAAATCGTTGCATTCTTTGGATGTTGTTAGAGCTTTGAAATATTATGTTGAAGCTACGAAATCTTTTCGTAAGACTTCTAGTCTATTTGTTATTTTTTCCGGTTCTAGAAAAGGCCAGAAAGCTTCTGCCATTTCTTTGGCATCTTGGTTGAAATCTTTAATTCATCTTGCCTATGTTGAGTCGGGTAAAACTCCGCCTCAGAGAATTACAGCTCATTCTACTAGGTCAGTTTCTACTTCCTGGGCGTTTAGGAATGAAGCTTCGGTTGACCAGATCTGCAAAGCAGCGACTTGGTCCTCTTTGCATACTTTTACTAAATTCTACCATTTTGATGTATTTTCTTCTTCTGAAGCAGTTTTTGGTAGAAAAGTACTTCAGGCAGCGGTTTCAGTTTGAATCTTCTGCTTATGTTTTTCATTAAACTTTATTTTGGGTGTGGATTATTTTCAGCAGGAATTGGCTGTCTTTATTTTATCCCTCCCTCTCTAGTGACTCTTGTGTGGAAAGATCCACTTCTTGGGTAGTCATTATCCCATACGTCACTAGCTCATGGACTCTTGCTAATTACATGAAAGAAAACATAATTTATGTAAGAACTTACCTGATAAATTCATTTCTTTCATATTAGCAAGAGTCCATGAGGCCCGCCCTTTTTTTGTGGTGGTTATGATTTTGTATAAAGCACAATTATTCCAATTCCTTATTTTATATGCTTTCGCACTTTTTTCTTATCACCCCACTTCTTGGCTATTCGTTAAACTGAATTGTGGGTGTGGTGAGGGGTGTATTTATAGGCATTTTAAGGTTTGGGAAACTTTGCCCCTCCTGGTAGGAATGTATATCCCATACGTCACTAGCTCATGGACTCTTGCTAATATGAAAGAAATGAATTTATCAGGTAAGTTCTTACATAAATTATGTTTTTTGTGTGCTTCTTAAAGGCACAGTATCGTTTTTTATATTGCTTGTAAACTTATTTCAAAAGTATTTTCCAAGCTTGCTAGTCTAATTGCGGGTTTGTTTAAACATGTCTGACACAGAGGAATCTCGTTGTGCAATATGTTTAAAGGCCAATGTGGAGCCCAATAGAAATTTGTGTACTAATTGCATTGATGCTACTTTGAATAAAAGCCAATCTGTACATGTAAAGAAAATTTCACCAGACAACGAGGGGAAAGTTATGCCGACTAACTCTCCTCACGTGTCAGTACCTTCGTCTCGCGCTCAGGAGGTGCGTGATATTGTGGCGCCAAGTACATCAGGGCTGCCATTACAAATCACTTTGCAAGACATGGCTAATGTTATGACTGAAGTATTATCTAAATTACCAGAACTTAGGGGTAAACGCAACCACTCTGGGGTGAGAACAGAGTGCGCTGATAATATTAGAGCCATGTCTGATACTGCGTCACAATTGGCAGAACATGAGGACGGAGAGCTTCATTCTGTGGGTGACGGATCTGATCCAAATAAACTGGATTCAGACATTTCAAATTTTAAATTTAAGCTTGAGAACCTCTGTGTGTTACTAGGGGAGGTATTAGCGGCTCTGAATGATTGTAACACGGTTGCAATTCCAGAGAAATTATGTAGGCTGGATAGATACTATGCGGTACCGGTGAGTACTGATGTTTTTCCTATACCTAAGAGGCTTACAGAGATTATTACCAAGGAGTGGGATAGGCCGGGTGTGCCTTTTTCCCCACCTCCTATATTTAGAAAAATGTTTCCAATAGACGCCACCACACGGGACTTATGGCAGACGGTCCCTAAGGTGGAGGGAGCAGTTTCTACTCTGGCTAAGCGCACCACTATCCCGGTGGAGGATAGCTGTGCTTTTTCAGATCCAATGGATAAAAAGTTAGAGGGTTACCTTAAGAAAATGTTTGCTCAACAAGGTTTTATATTACAACCCCTTGCATGCATTGCGCCTGTCACGGCTGCGGCGGCATTTTGGTTTGAGTCTCTGGAAGAGACCATTGGCTCAGCTCCATTGGATGAGATTATTGACAAGCTTAGAGTCCTTAAGCTAGCTAATTCATTTATTTCTGATGCCGTAGTACACTTGACTAAGCTTACGGCTAAGAACTCCGGATTCGCCATTCAAGCGCGCAGAGCGCTGTGGCTTAAATCCTGGTCAGCCGATGTGACTTCTAAATCTAAATTGCTTAACATACCTTTCAAAGGGCAAACATTATTCGGGCCCGGTTTGAAAGAGATTATCGCTGACGTTACTGGAGGTAAGGGCCATGCCCTGCCTCAAGACAGAGCCAGACCAAGGGCTAAACAGTCTAATTTTCGTGCCTTTCGTAACTTCAAGGCAGGAGCAGCATCAACTTCCTCCGCTCCAAAACAGGAAGGAACTGTTGCTCGCTACAGACAGGGCTGGAAACCTAACCAGTCCTGGAACAAGGGCAAGCAGGCCAGAAAGCCTGCTGCCGCCCCTAAGACAGCATGAAGTTAGGGCCCCCGATCCGCAAACGGATCTAGTGGGGGGCAGACTTTCTCTCTTCGCCCAGGCTTGGGCAAGAGATGTCCAGGATCCCTGGGCGTTAGAGATCATATCTCAGGGATATCTTCTGGACTTCAAAGCTTCTCCTCCAAAAGGGAGATTTCATCTTTCAAGGTTGTCAGCAAACCAGATAAAGAAAGAAGCGTTTCTACGCTGTGTACAAGACCTTTTAATAATGGGAGTGATCCATCCGGTTCCGCAGTCGGAACAAGGACAAGGGTTTTACTCAAATCTGTTTGTGGTTCCCAAAAAAGAGGGAACCTTCAGACCAATCTTGGATTTAAAAATACTAAACAAATTCCTAAGAGTTCCATCGTTCAAAATGGAAACTATTCGGACAATCTTACCTATGATCCAAAAGGGTCAGTACATGACCACAGTGGATTTAAAAGACGCCTACCTTCACATACCGATTCACAAAGATCATTATCGGTACCTAAGGTTTGCCTTCCTAAACAGGCATTACCAGTTTGTAGCTCTTCCCTTCGGGTTAGCTACAGCTCCAAGAATCTTTACAAAGGTTCTGGGCTCTCTTCTGGCGGTACTAAGACCGCGAGGAATATCGGTAGCTCCGTACCTAGACGACATTCTGATACAAGCGTCAAGTTTCCAAACTGCCAAGTCTCATACAGAGTTAGTTCTGGCATTTCTAAGGTCGCATGGGTGGAAGGTGAACGTAGAAAAGAGTTCTCTATTGCCACTCACAAGAGTTCCCTTCTTGGGGACTCTTATAGATTCTGTAGAAATGAAAATTTACCTGACAGAGACCAGGTTAACGAAACTTCAAGACGCCTGCCGTGTCCTTCATTCCATTCAACGCCCGTCAGTGGCTCAATGCATGGAGGTAATCGGCTTAATGGTAGCGGCAATGGACATAGTTCCTTTTGCACGCCTGCATCTCAGACCACTGCAATTATGCATGCTAGGTCAGTGGAATGGGGATTACTCAGATTTGTCCCCTATGCTGAATCTGGATCAAGAGACCAGAGATTCTCTTCTATGGTGGCTTTCTCGGCCACATCTGTCCAGGGGGATGCCTTTCAGCAGACCAGATTGGACGATAGTAACAACAGACGCCAGCCTGCTAGGTTGGGGCGCTGTCTGGAATTCCCTGAAGGCTCAGGGATCATGGACTCAGGAGGAGAAACTCCTTCCAATAAACATTCTGGAATTAAGAGCGGTTTTCAATGCTCTTCTGGCTTGGCCTCAGTTAGCAACTCTGAGGTTCATCAGGTTCCAGTCGGACAATATCACGACTGTGGCTTACATCAACCATCAGGGAGGGACAAGGAGTTCCCTAGCGATGATGGAAGTCTCAAAGATAATTCGCTGGGCAGAGTCTCACTCTTGTCACCTATCAGCGATCCACATCCCAGGAGTGGAGAACTGGGAGGCGGATTTTCTAAGTCGCCAGACTTTTCATCCGGGGGAGTGGGAACTTCATCCGGAGGTATTTGCCCAACTGCTTCGGCGTTGGGGCAAACCAAATCTGGATCTCATGGCATCTCGCCAGAACGCCAAGCTTCCTTGGTACGGATCCAGGTCCAGGGACCCGGGAGCGGTGCTGATAGATGCTCTGACAGCACCTTGGGTCTTCAACATGGCTTATGCGTTTCCACCCTTCCCGATGCTTCCTCGATTGATTGCCAGAATCAAACAGGAGAGAGCATCGGTGATTCTAATAGCACCTGCGTGGCCACGCAGGACCTGGTATGCAGATCTAGTGGACATGTCGTCCTGTCCACCATGGTCTCTGCCTCTGAGACAGGACCTTCTCATTCAGGGTCCTTTCAAACATCCAAATCTAGTTTCTCTGAGACTGACTGCATGGAGATTGAACGCTTGATTCTATCTAAGCGTGGATTCTCGGAGTCAGTGATTGATACCTTAATACAGGCTAGGAAACCTGTTACCAGGAAAATTTACCATAAAATATGGCGTAAATACTTGCATTGGTGCGAATCCAAGAGTTACTCATGGAGTAAGGTTAGGATTCCTAGGATACTGTCTTTTCTACAAGAAGGTTTAGAAAAGGGTTTATCTGCTAGTTCTTTAAAGGGACAGATCTCTGCTCTGTCCATTCTTTTACACAAACATCTGTCAGAAGTTCCAGACGTTCAGGCTTTTTGTCAGGCTTTGGCCAGGATTAAGCCTGTGTTTAAAACTGTTGCTCCACCGTGGAGCTTAAATTTAGTTCTTAACGTTTTACAGGGTGTTCCGTTTGAGCCCCTTCATTCCATTGATATCAAGCTGTTATCTTGGAAAGTTCTGTTTTTGATGGCTATTTCCTCGGCTCGAAGAGTCTCTGAGTTATCGGCCTTACATTGTGATTCTCCTTACCTGATTTTTCATTCAGACAAGGAAGTTCTGCGTACTAAACCTGGGTTCTTACCTAAGGTAGTCACTAACAGGAATATCAATCAAGAGATTGTTGTTCCATCATTATGCCCTAACCCTTCTTCAAAGAAGGAACGACTTCTGCACAATCTGGACGTCGTCCGTGCCCTGAAATTTTATTTGCAGGCAACTAAAGATTTTCGCCAAACTTCTTCCCTGTTTGTCGTTTATTCTGGGCAGAGGAGAGGTCAAAAAGCTTCGGCTACCTCTCTCTCTTTCTGGCTTCGTAGCATAATACGCTTAGCCTATGAGACTGCTGGACAGCAGCCTCCTGAAAGAATTACAGCTCATTCTACTAGAGCTGTGGCTTCCACCTGGGCCTTTAAGAATGAGGCCTCTGTTGAACAGATTTGCAAGGCTGCAACTTGGTCTTCACTTCACACCTTTTCGAAATTTTACAAATTTGACACTTTTGCTTCTTCGGAGGCTGTTTTTGGGAGAAAGGTTCTTCAGGCAGTGGTTCCTTCCGTGTAAAGAGCCTGCCTGTCCCTCCCGTCATCCGTGTACTTTTAGCTTTGGCATTGGTATCCCATAAGTAATGGATGACCCGTGGACTGACTACACTTAACAGGAGAAAACATAATTTATGCTTACCTGATAAATTCCTTTCTCCTGTAGTGTAGTCAGTCCACGGCCCGCCCTGTTTTTATGGCAGGTCTAAATTTTAAATTATACTCCAGTCACCACTGCACCCTATAGTTTCTCCTTTCTCGTTTGGTTTTCGGTCGAATGACTGGGTATGACGTAGAGGGGAGGAGCTATGTAGCAGCTCTGCTTGGGTGATCCTCTTGCACTTCCTGTTAGGGAGGAGACATAATCCCATAAGTAATGGATGACCCATGGACTGACTACACTACAGGAGAAAGGAATTTATCAGGTAAGCATAAATTATGTTATTAAGCATATTTATCATTGTTCATATGGTAGCACATTTGATGGTGATTCCTTTTCTACATTGCACATAACGTTGCTCCTTTCGTAACTGATACTCCAGACCACGTTGTTGTATGATCATCAGTCTACTCTTACAAAGAAAACAATGTAGCACTGCACTTTCAAAATGACATACAAATTGAATATACAAATGTGTCTATAATCACACTCAATTTCAAATGCACATATGTAAATAGTAAAACATAAGTGTGCTGATGATGTCCCAGATAGTGCAATTAGTTTAGAATCAGATCATACTAGGTAAAAACTAGATATAAAAGTGAATTCCTAAAAATGTTTCTAAAAGTTTATCTAAAATAACCACTATCCAGTAATTCACCCACGTGTAATAGTTATTGATTTGTGAGAATCTTCAGAAAGATATCCAGTTGTCAATAAAGTACACCAGGACTGTTCATAAATATATATATACATGAGGGAGAGCTGCTTCTCCTTGATAAGTATCTGTAACTTAGAATGTTGTAAGACAAAGAAGAAGAGATGCACATTTGTGACTCAAGTTTAAAGTATAACCATTATCCTCTTGAAAAAGCTCCGTCATTACGGAGCAAAATGCGTATAGGTGTGTCCCCAATTGGTTTCTGTAGCAGCATAGTGTTTGGAAACTGGCGTATAGAGGAAAGGACTATCATCGCTGTTCTTTTAACTTTGGCGGCTAACCACGGGAGACGCTGGAGCACTGTGCTGTAATAAAGAACTGTTCCTGGGACATGGCCGATAGGAGTAAAATACATCCAGTTCATGAAAACCCTTCTGGGAGTAGATTTAGACTCATTCTGACAGAGTGGACTTTATTCTGTTGTACATGCCTACGATATATATTTTTTAGTCTTACGAGTAGCTGCCTTCTATAGGGACAGTAACTAATAAATTGTATACTTTTAACGTGAGTCGCAGGTTCGCATCTCTTCTTCTTTGTCTTACATCATTCTACTCTTCCTATAAACATTCTGAACTGAAGTGTTTCTCTTTCAGTGTCCTAAAATTATGACTCCTTTTATGTCATTCTTATGGAATTGATTCAACTACATAGCATTGGTTGTTTTTAAAACCCACTGGTGTTTGCAGCCCTTCTGTAATAAATTATATTTCTGAATACTTAAAGGGCCATAATAGTCAAAAACTACATCCTCTAATTCATTTGAGCATGTCATTTAAAGACAAGAGACCATGCACTACTATGTATCTAACCCCTGCAATGGGTTAAACACATAGTAGAAGTACCGCTCGGGACCCAGAGAGCACTGCTGTTCACAATAGTTACACAACAGTCATGTAGCTAGCACTTCTGAAAGAATCCGTGTCAGTTTTAGTGTTACTTCTACTATGTGTTTAACCCCTTTTCAGGGGATTAACACATTGTAGTTTATCTCTTCACATCAAATGTCACCAGAATTGTGGAACAAATGTCTGTATTTGCTAGGTTGTTTATCCTAGAGAATGGTGACTTCTCATGCAGTAATTCAAGAGACTATGCAGTAGCTGTTACTCTTGTAGGACATCATGCAGTGATCATAAAATTGGAATTAATATCCTCTTGCATCTTCGGAAACTGTCTGCATGCATGCTTAGTTTGTTAAAGAAAGCTTGATAACCTCCATCATATAATTAAATTTGTTATCTGACCAGGCTGTATATTTTGCTGCATTTGTTTTGCTATCATTGTTGACTTTAAAATTCTAAATGAATTTTATCAGTGTTTTTGTGTTTTATATTTTCTAAGTGAATTGCTTTAGCTATCATAATCCATATCAGTGTTCTTTTACAAGCAGTTATTAAAAACTACAATAATAACAAAAACTTCTTCTGACAACTAACAAAAATGCTTCTAGTAAAAGCTACCTCTTGCCACCCCTGGTCTCTGAGCAAATGTATCCATTTTTATTATTATCTGTACTGACCAGACTGCTTGAGAAAATAATCTGTTTTTTAAGAAGCATCTATGTAAAGTGGCAGTGGGAAGAAATGAGTGGATATCTCCATGCTGATTCATGTTAACTGTAAAGCTAAAGAGATGCTTTGAAGGGCCGTTAACCAGTGTATATAAAAATGTCTTTTATTGTCCATTAACATAATCTTTATTTCTGTTTTCTTTCTAGAAAAAACATGCCTTGCGTTGCTATTGTCAAGCAATGCAGGTTTACAAAGGGAAAGGATGGTCTCTTGCTGAGGATCATATAAACTTTACTATTGGTCGCCAGTCATTTACACTTCGCCAGCTTGAGAATTCTGTGTCTGCATTTAGACATATTTTAATTAATGATAGCAAGCAACCTGCGTCACAGCAAGCAGCATTTCTTCGAGAATATTTATATGTTTATAAGGTAATGTTTTAAATCAAGTATTTTAATGATTAAAGTTGGGGAAAATATGAATAACATGATTAATGTACACTTGATCATTTAAATGTCTGGGCTCCATGTACTAAGGCGTCAAAATTTTTGTGTTAGGCAGATGGAATTTACCCGCCGAAATTTACATATAGCAGAATCAACTTTGTTACATGAATGTACTAAAAATCACCCGGTAAAAATATTGCATCTATTCTGTCTCAAAGACAATCGGATTATTGATAACTTTGAAGCTTCGCTCGGCACAAAAGTACAAAGCGGTCTATGGCCTATTAGACAATTTGGTACTAAATGTAACCTGAAAGGTATATAAAAAAAAAAAGGCTCTACCCAGGTGCTGAACCAAAAATGGACCGGCTCCTAAGCTTAAACTCCTGCTTTTCAAAAAAAGATACAGAGCGAATGAAGAAAAATTAATAGAATTCAATTTGAAAGTTGCTTAAAATTGCATGCTCCATTTGAACCATGAAAGGAAAATATGTGGGTTTTATATCTCTTTAACTATTTTTAATAAACTGATGTTTGTGTTCATATTGTTGCAGAAAAAAATAATTTTGTTAATAACGGAATGAGGTTGAATTGTCCAGCTGCTTATTTATAATACTCGGCCTGGCGTCCGTCTCATACCCCCTATTGATTTCTATTGTATTCTCTACCTTAATCGCGAAGCAAAGTACACAAATTTGATGCGAAAGTTAGAGCCAACGGATTTGTTGTAAATTTGATAATATTCGATTATAGCAAATTTTCTGAAGATGAATGGTTTATATATTGGTTAACTACGCTCGCAACTAAAAATAGCGGATTTTATCCTCGATCATAGCTTTGTACATGTAAATTTTTTGATGCTAAATTACACGCAAAAGTTAACATCAGTGCTTAGTACATGTGGCCCTTTTCTTTCATGTAATTGGCAAGAGTCCATGAGCTAGTGACGTATGGGATATACATTCCTACCAGGAGGGGCAAAGTTTCCCAAACCTCAAAATGCCTATAAATACACCCCTCACCACACCCACAATTCAGTTTTACAAACTTTGCCTCCCATGGAGGTGGCCCTGCCTCAAAGGATTACGGCTCATTCTACTAGGTCAGTTTCTACTTCCTGAGCTTTTAAGAATGAAGCTTCGGTTGATCAGATTTGCAAAGCAGCAACTTGGTCTTCTTTGCATAATTTTACTAAATTCTACCATTTTGATGTATTTTCTTCTTCTGAAGCAGTTTTTGGTAGAAAAGTACTTCAGGCAGCTGTTTGTTTGATTCTTCTGCCTATAATTTCAGTTTTCTCTTGTAAGGTGTATCCAGTCCACGGATCATCCATTACTTGTGGGATATTCTCATTCCCAACAGGAAGTTGCAAGAGGACACCCACAGCAGAGCTGTCTATATAGCTCCTCCCCTAACTGCCATATCTAGTCATTCTCTTGCAACTCTCAACAAACATGGAGGTAGTAAGAGAGAAGTGGTGAAATTTAGCTGTTATTTTACTTCAATCAAAAGTTTATTATTTTTAAATGGTACCGGAGTTGTACTATTTTGTTCCAGGCAGAAAAATAGAAGAATCTGCCTGTGATTTCTATGATCTTAGCAGGTTGTAACTAAGATCCATTGCTGTTCTCACACATGACTGAAGAGAGAGATAACTTCAGCGGGGGAATGGCGTGCATGTTATCCTGCTATGAGGTATGTGCAGTTAAGATTTTTCTAGAAGATGTGAATGCTAGAAAATTATGCTGATGCCAAATTTATGTAAGGTAAGCCTGAATACAGTGATTTAATAGCGACTGGTATCATGCTTACTTTCTGAGGTAATACTCTTTTATATTTACAATTTAAAATGTTTGCTGGCATGTTTAAACGTTTTTATATATACTTTGGTGATAAAACTTTATTGGGGCCTAGTTTTTTCCACATGGCTGGCTTAAATTTGCCTAGAAACAGTTTCCTGAGGCTTTCCACTGTGTTACTATGAGTGGGAGGGGCCTAATTTAGTGTTTTTTTGCGCAGTAACTTTTACACATCCAGCTTCCTCCAAGGGTCCCCTGAATGCTATAGGACATCTCTAAAGGGCTCTTAGGCTTTCCAAAATCGTTTGTTGGGGAAGGTAGGCCCACAGCAAGGCTGTGGCAGTTTGGTGTGACTGTTAAAAAAAAGTCTATATCGTTTTTTTGATCCGGTTTTTGAACTAAGGGGTTAATCATCCATTTTCAAGTGGGTGCAATGCTCTGTTAGCTTATTATACACACTGTAAAAATTTTGTTTGATTTACTGTCTTTTTTCACTGTTTTTCAAATTCTGACAAAATTTGTTTCTCTTAAAGGCACAGTACCGTTTATTATATTTGATAACTTGATTTAAAGTGTTTTCCAAGCTTGCTAGTCTCATTGCTAGTCTGTATAAACATGTCTGACATAGAGGAAACTCCTTGTTCATTATGTTTAAAAGCCATTGTGGAGCCCCCTCTTAGAATGTGTACCAAATGTACTGATTTCACTTTAAGCAATAAAGATCATATTCTGTCTTTAAAAAATTTATCACCAGAGGAATCTGACGAGGGGGAAGTTATGCCGACTAACTCTCCCCACGTGTCAGATCCTTTGACTCCCGCTCAAGGGACTCACGCTCAAATGGCGCAAAGTACATCTAGGGCGCCCATAGCGATTACTTTACAAGACATGGCGGCAGTCATGGATAATACACTGTCAGCGGTATTAGCCAGACTACCTGAATTTAGAGGAAAGCGATATAGCTCTGGAGTTAGACGAAATACAGAGCATACTGACGCTTTAAGAGCTATGTCTGATAATGCCTCACAATATGCAGAAGCTGAAGGAGAGCTTCTTTCTGTGGGTGATGTTTCTGACTCAGGGAAGATGATGCAACCTGATTCTGATATTTCTACATTTAAATTTAAGCTTGAACACCTCACTCAGGGAGGTTTTAGCTGCTCTGAATGACTGTGATACAATTGCAGTGCCAGAGAAATTATGTAGACTGGATAAATACTATGCAGTGACGGTGTGTACTGATGTTTTTCCAATACCTAAAAGGTTTACAGAAATTATTACTAAGGAATGGGATAGACCAGGTGTGCCGTTCTCTCCCCCTCCTATTTTTAGAAAAATGTTTCCAATAGACGCCACCACACGGGACTTATGGCAGACAGTTCCTAAGGTGGAGGGAGCAGTTTCTACTCTAGCAAAGCGTACTACTATCCCTGTCAAGGACAGTTGTGCTTTCTTAGATCCAGTGGATAAAAAGTTAGAGGGTTACCTTAAGAAAATGTTTATTCAACAAGGTTTTATCCTACAGCCCCTTGCATGCATTGCTCCTGTCACTGCTGCTGCAGCGTTCTGGTTTGAGTCTCTGGAAGAGGCTTTACAGATAGCGACTCCATTGGATGACATACTTGACAAGCTTAGAGCACTTAAGCTAGCCAATTCTTTTGTTTCTGATGCCATTGTTCATTTGACTAAACTAACGGCTAAGAATTCTGGTTTTGCTATACAGGCGCGCAGAGCGCTATGGCTTAAATCATGGTCAGCTGACGTTACTTCAAAGTCTAAGCTGCTTAACATTCCCTTCAAGGGGCAGACCCTATTCGGGCCTGGTTTGAAGGAGATTATTGCTGATATCACTGGAGGAAAAGGTCATGCCCTTCCTCAGGATAGGTCCAAATCAAGGGCCAAACAGTCTAATTTTCGTGCCTTTCGAAACTTCAAGGCAAGTGCGGCATCAACTTCCTCTAATGCAAAACAAGAGGGAACTTTTGCTCAGTCCAAGACGGTCTGGAGACCTAACCAGACCTGGAAGAAGGGTAAACAGGCCAAAAAGCCTGCTGCTGCCTCTAAGACAGCATGAAGGAACGGCCCCCTATCCGATAACGGATCTAGTAGGGGGCAGACTTTCGCTCTTCGCCCAGGCGTGGGCAAGAGATATCCAGGATCCCTGGGCGTTGGAAATTATATCCCAGGGATATCTTCTGGACTTCAAGGCTTCCCCCCCAAAAGGGAGATTTCACCTTTCACAATTATCTGCAAACCAGATAAAGAGAGAGGCATTCTTACACTGTGTACAAGACCTCCTAGTTATGGGAGTGATCCATCCAGTTCCAAAGGAGGAACAGGGACAGGGATTTTACTCAAATCTGTTTGTGGTTCCCAAAAAAGAGGGAACCTTCAGACCAATTTTGGATCTAAAGATCTTAAACAAATTCCTCAGAGTTCCATCATTCAAGATAGAGACTATTCGTACCATCCTACCTATGATCCAGGAGGGTCAATACATGACTACAGTGGATTTAAAGGATGCTTATCTTCACATTCCGATACACAAAGATCATCATCGGTTTCTCAGGTTTGCCTTCCTAGACAGGCATTACCAGTTTGTAGCTCTTCCCTTCGGGTTGGCTACAGCCCCAAGAATTTTTATGAAGGTTCTGGGGTCGCTTCTGGCGGTCCTAAGGCCGCGGGGCATAGCAGTGGCCCCTTATTTAGACGACATCCTGATTCAGGCGTCAAACTTCCAAATTGCCAAGTCTCATACGGACATAGTGTTGGCATTTCTGAGGTCGCATGGGTGGAAGGTGAACGAGGAAAAGAGTTCTCTATCCCCCCTTACAAGAGTTTCCTTTCTAGGGACTCTGATAGATTCTGTAGAAATGAAAATTTACCTGACGGAGTCCAGGTTATCAAAACTTCTAAACTCCTGCCGTGTTCTTTATTCCATTCCTCGCCCTTCGGTGGCTCAGTGCATGGAAGTAATCGGCTTAATGGTAGCGGCAATGGACATAGTGCCGTTTGCACGCCTACATCTTAGACCGCTGCAACTCTGCATGCTCAGTCAGTGGAATGGGGATTACACAGATTTGTCCCCTCTACTAAATCTGGATCAAGAGACCAGGGATTCTCTTCTCTGGTGGCTATCTCGGGTCCATCTCTCCAAAGGTATGACCTTTCGCAGGCCAGATTGGACAATTGTAACGACAGATGCCAGCCTTCTAGGTTGGGGTGCAGTATGGAACTCCCTGAAGGCTCAGGGATCGTGGACACAGGAGGAGTCACTCCTTCCAATAAACATGGGAGGCGGATTTTCTAAGTCTGTGGGGTGACAGTAGAGCGCTGGTACAAAGGAGATACCACACACTTACAGATTGAGAAGATCCTTCGTTCTCCTCAGTAATTTTAAGTGAAAAAAGGGGGGAGTGGGGTAAGTGCGCTAAAAAAGCTAAAGGTATCAGAACAAAGTATATTTTACTTTAAGGGTCATTAGTATTACCTTAATTTTTTTTTTATATATGTGATCTCCGAAATATATATTAAAATAGTAAATGGAACTTCATTTTTTAATGAAATAAAATAAATGTTAATAAAGGTGTTCTTTAGAAGTGAATTTAAACTTTGTGTCCGTGATATAGAAAAGTAACTAAAATTGTTGCTAACGAGGTGATGTGAAAAGTAACTAAATTTGTTGCTAATAAGATGATGTGAAAAAATGTGTCATTAACAGTGTTTGGAATTTGTTATGTTTGGAAATATCCTATATATAGGATAATACAGTACTTGAAGACTAGGTAGTATAGGTGTAGTACCAATAGCAATATTTGAGAATAAGTATTTATTGGTCCAGGCTAGAAATTAGCAGGATCCAAGGGACCTAACAGATAGCCCTTAGTAGTAAATGCACACAGATGTAAATAATTTTACAGATTTATTTTCAGTTAAAAATATTACAATATAACAATTAGATAGGGGACGTCTCCCCAATTGCACAGCCTAAAGTTTCTCTAAAACCATAAAAATCTAAAAAAACTACTATAAAACAATCTATAAAACAATCTATATGATGAACAGCAAATAGTCAGAAACTCTATATCATATAAGCACAGTAGAATCTTGTGTGGTTAACTCTCGTAATAACTTTTGGTGTGATAGATTTGTTTATCCAGACTGAGTTATTTTAGTATCGCCTTCAAATTATATGTGGATAATGCTAAAAGTCTCTATGCAAGTTCCGTAATAGATTGTGATAGCACACAGAGGTATATTTTCTAGGGGTGATTGTACTCTCCCTTCAGATGTGGGTAAGACAAATTTAAAGCTTACTTTTTAAGTCCTGGAAGAGCTGCTGGAGCCTGTGTCCGCCGGCTATCTCTCAGCCGAGTCAGTGCGCCGCATGGATCTTGGCGTCTGACGTCACCGGTAAGTCTTCCGGTTGTCAAAAAAGAAGAAGAAATTCTCAGCTGGAGTGTGTATTTTATCCAGATAGGATTTGGGAAATAAATTCTTTGTGAGTCAGTTGAAATTACACCCTGCACCTAGTGCCAATGCACGCAGGGATTATTTAGACTCCGGTATTGATGATTCAAGACGTAACAGAATAACCCGGGTTACCTCAGAAATTTGTTAGAAGTTCATTTGAGATTCAGATGTCCTTGTCTGTAGTAGGCACAGTCACTTAGATCGACGCGTTTCACTCACCAGGGAGCTTTATCAAGATGCAGGTGACTGGCAAAAGGTGTTCTTAAGTAGGCTGTGGATAATTCTGATTGGTCCCTTTCAGATACTTTTTTGTAAAGGTGGAATTGCAGGTTTTTTCTTCATACGGGTATCGTATTCCTTGTGCATGTTCAAAGGCTTAAGGTGGAAGTATTTAAACTCCAAAGAAGACCTTTTAACTTTTTTAACTCTGAGTTCTTTTTCTGATGTTTGAGTTATTTTTCTTATTTAGTTTCCTATTATTTTAAATATCAAATGATGTTTTGCAAGCCAGCAAATACTGGTTATTATTCTTACTACATGTTCTATATCATATATTTGCTTACACTATACATTACAAAAACAGATTTTAATCCGTTGTAATTAATATTGTCCCTCCTATAAGGACGTAACATCTGTTTATAAGCATGTTTTGCTTGTAATATTTACATCTGCTTTGCAAAAGGTATAATTACATGTTCTCAGATTGCTATTGTTATAAGTTTAGGTTTGTGTACTGGATTGGAGTTCTTTTGACATATTTTATGTTAATACTATTATAATTCAAAAAGAAAAGGTGAGAGATCTAGTTCAGAGTTCAGGCCTTTGGGGTGTAAAGTATCGTATTTATAGATCATTTCGGCTTCCTTTATCAACAATTTCTTCTCTAAATTGCCACCTCTCCAATGTTTATGTACTTTCTTTATGGCCCAGTATTTTAAGTGTTTAGTATTTCCTTTATGAATAACAAATTCCAAACACTGTTAATGACACATTTTTTCACATCGTCTTATTAGCAACAAATTTAGTTACTTTTCACATCACCTCGTTAGCAACAATTTTAGTTACTTTTCTATATCACTGACACAAAGTTTAAATTCACTTCTAAAGAACACCTTTATTAACATTTATTTTATTTCATTAAAAAATGAAGTTCCATTTACTATTTTAATATATATTTCGGAGATCACATATATAAAAAAAATTAAGGTAATACTAATGACCCTTAAAGTAAAATATACTTTGTTCGGATTTTCTAAGTCGACAGACTTTTCATCCGGGGGAGTGGGAACTCCATCCGGAGGTGTTTGCACAATTGGTTCATCGTTGGGGCAAACCAGAACTGGATCTCATGGCGTCTCGCCAGAACGCCAAGCTTCCTTGTTATGGATCCAGGTCCAGGGACCCCAAGGCAACGCTGATAGATGCTCTAGCAGCGCCTTGGTCCTTAAACCTGGCTTATGTGTTTCCACCGTTTCCTCTGCTCCCTCATCTGATAGCCAAAATCAAGCAGGAGAGAGCATCAGTGATCTTGATAGTGCCTGCGTGGCCACGCAGGACTTGGTATGCAGATCTGGTGGACATGTCATCCTTTCCACCATAGACTCTGCCGCTGAGACAGGACCTTCTACTTCAAGGTCCTTTCAGAAATCCAAATCTAATTTCTCTGAGGCTGACTGCCTGGAGATTGAACGCTTGATTTTATCAAAGCGTGGTTTCTCCGAGTCAGTCATTGATACCTTAATTCAGGCACGAAAGCCTGTCACCAGGAAAATCTATCATAAGATATGGCGTAAATATCTTTATTGGTGTGAATCCAAGGGCTACTCATGGAGTAAGGTCAGGATTCCCAGAATATTATCTTTTCTCCAAGAAGGATTGGAGAAAGGATTGTCAGCTAGTTCCTTAAAAGGACAGATTTCTGCGCTATCTATTCTTTTGCACAAGCGTCTGGCGGATGTCCCAGACGTTCAGGCATTTTGTCAGGCTTTAGTTAGAATCAAGCCTGTGTTTAAACCTGTTGCTCCACCATGGAGTTTAAATTTGGTTCTTAAAGTTCTTCAGGGGGTTCCGTTTGAACCTCTTCATTCCATAGATATCAAACTTTTATCTTGGAAAGTTCTTTTTTTGGTAGCTATTTCCTCGGCTTGTAGAGTTTCCGAGTTATCTGCCTTACAATGTGATTCTCCTTATCTGATCTTCCATGCAGATAAGGTAGTTCTGCGTACCAAACCTGGGTTTCTACCTAAGGTGGTATCTAATAAGAATATCAATCAAGAGATTGTTGTTCCGTCTTTGTGTCCTAATCCTTCTTCAAAGAAGGAACGTCTATTACACAATCTGGACATGGTTCGTGCTTTAAAGCTTTACTTACAAGTTACTAAAGATTTTCGTCAAACATCTGCTTTGTTTGTTGTCTACTCTGGACAGAGGAGAGGTCAAAAGGCTTCGGCAACCAACCTCTCTTTCTTTTTGGCTAAAAAGCATAATCCGCTTAGCCTATGAGACTGCTAGCCAGCAGCCTCCAGAAAGGATTACAGCTCATTCTACTAGAGCTGTGGCTTCCACATGGGCCTTTAAAAATGAGGCTTCTGTTGAACAGATTTGCAAGGCGGCGACTTGGTCTTCGCTTCATACTTTTTCAAAATTATACAAATTTGATACTTTTGCTTCTTCGGAGGCTATTTTTGGGAGAAAGGTTTTACAGGCAGTGGTACCTTCCATTTAAGTACCTGCCTTGTCCCTCCCTTCATCCGTGTACATTAGCTTTGGTATTGGTATCCCACAAGTAATGGATGATCCATGGACTGGATACACCTTACAAGAGAAAACATAATTTATGCTTACCTGATAAATTTATTTCTATTGTGGTGTATCCAGTCCACGGCCCACCCTGTCATTTTAAGGCAGGTATTTTTTAATTTTAAACTACAGTCACCACTGCACCCTATGGTTTCTCCTTTCTCTGTTTGTTTTCGGTCGAATGACTGGATATGGCAGTGAGGGGAGGAGCTATATAGACAGCTCTGCTGTGGGTGTCCTCTTGCAACTTCCTGTTGGGAATGAGAATATCCCACAAGTAATGGATGATCCGTGGACTGGATACACCACAAGAGAAATAAATTTATCAGGTAAGCATAAATTATGTTTTTTGCATTTTGCGTCAAATAATTTAATGATTTAAACCCCACTTCCTATATGCCTCTTGCCTTTTTTTATGCTCAGAGGGCTATGCTGTTTGCTTTTTTTCCCATTCCTGAAACTGCCATATAGGCAAATTGATAATTTTGCTTTATATGTTGTTGTTTTTTCTTACATTTATTTGCAAGATGTCTCAATCTGATCCTGTG
This sequence comes from Bombina bombina, assembly GCF_027579735.1. NCBI lineage: Eukaryota > Metazoa > Chordata > Amphibia > Anura > Bombinatoridae > Bombina > Bombina bombina. The sequence goes on along the minus strand of NC_069503.1, from coordinate 865,811,710 downwards.
TCAGAAACAACTGATGGAATCCTGCTGCCTGATAACAATTCTTACCAAAGCTAAGTGTATCTGTTGTAAGTTAGTGGAGATTATATCTCCAGCTGTAGTACGTAACAGTTGTCATGATACACTTTTACATGCAGAGAATGTATCCTTCAGTGCTAGTACAATGCCTGTTGTTCCTTCAACATCTAATGTACATGATATCCCTGTGAATATAAAAGATTTTATTGCTGATGTGATTCAGAAGACTTTGTCTGCTATTCTGCCTTCTAAGAAACGTAAAAGGTCTTTCTCCAACATTGGTGTGTCCGGTCCACGGCGTCATCCATTACTTGTGGGAAATGTTCTCCCCCACAGGGAAAGGCAAGGAGAGCACACAGCAAGAGCTGTCCATATAGCTCCCCCTCTGGCTCCGCCCCCAGTCATTCTCCTTGCCGCTCTGAACAAGTAGCATCTACCACGGGGATGGCGAGGAGTTTGTGGTGTTAGTTGTAGTTTTTTATTCTTCTATCAAGAGTTTGTTATTTTAAAATAGTGCTGGCTTGTACTATTTACTCTATAACAGAAAAGTGATGAAGATTTCTGTTTAAGAGGGCTATGATTTTAGCACAAGTAACTAAAATCCATTACTGTTACCACGCAGGACTGTTGAAACAAGAGAACTTCAGTTGGGGGTAACAGCTTGCAGACTCATCTGCTTCAGGTATGACTAGTCTCCTTCTAACAACACAGGCTAATGCTAGATGACAGTCATTTTTCCCCTCAGGGGAAACGGTAAGCCATTTTTCTTTCTCCTCAGCAAAAAAGATAACAGGCTTCCCCTTTTTGTTTTTTATGCTGGTAGACACTGTTAGGGGCTAAATCGATTGGTTTTTATTACAATATTATACCATTTGAAATATTTTATAAGCTCACATACACTTGGGAACGTTTTTTATTGATCTGGCTTGTTTTAGACACCTAAATCTAGTCAGGAAGGCCCCTTCACTCTAGTGTGCTGAGGGAGGAAGCCTCATTTTGGCACTTCAGCTGTGCAGTTGAATTTCAAGGCAGTGCATGCAGATTCATGTGAGAGGGTCCTTTGGTTCAGAAAGTGACTCCAAAAGGCTTTTTTTCTGTGAATGGTGACCCCTAAGGAAGGTAAAAAGCTGCAGCAAGGCTGTAGCTGGGATTGTGGTATGTAAAAACGGTTAAATCCAACAATTAGCTCCGGTTTGCTTGTTTTAAGAGCTAGAGTCTCCATATTTGCTGTGCAATACTTTCTAAGCATTAAGACACTGGGGTCCAAATTTCAGAAAAATCGGATATTGCCTTCATAGTTTTTTGAACATTCAGAAATAAATGTGTCATTTTATTATTTAAAGAGACAGTAACGTTTTTGTTTAAAATCGTTTTTATTGCATTGTTTGCCTGCCTAAATCTGTTTAACATGTCTGTTCCATCAGATAACCTATGTTCTGTGTATATAGAGACAAATGTGGTTCCCCCTTCGAGTGTTTGTGATAATTGCGCCATAGCGTCCAAACAAAATCAGGACAGCTCTGTTATTTTTCATAATGTTGCCCAAGATGATTTATCTAATGAAGGTAGTGGGGATAGCTCTACATCCTCTCCTTCTGTGTCTACACCAGCTTTGCCCGCGCAGGCGACACCTAGCGCGCCAGTGCTTATTTCTATGCAACAATTATCAGCAGTAGTGGATAATTCTATAGCAAATCTTTTATCCAAACTGCCAGTTTTTCAGAGAAAGCGTGATTGTTCAGTTTTAAATACAGATAAAAAGGATGAACAATCAGACGCTGACGATGCCTTATCTATTTTACCCTCACATCAATCGGAATTGGCTGTGAGGGAAGGGCTGTCTGAGGGTGAAATTTCAGACTCAGGAAAAATTTCTCAACAGGCAGAACCTGATCTAGTGGCATTTAAGTTTAAGCTAGAACATCTCCGCGCTTTGCTTAAGGAGCTATTAGCTACTCTGGATGACTGTGATTCCATGGTAGTACCAGAGAAGTTGTGCAAATTGGACAAATTTTTAGAGGTCCCAGTGCACGACAACGCTTTTCCAATACCTAAGAGGGTAGCGAACATAGTGGAAAAGGAGTGGGAGAAGCCAGGTGTACCCTTTGCCCCACCTCCTATATTTAAGAAAATGTTTCCCATAGTAGACCCTAGAAGGGACGCATGGCAAACGGTCCCGAAGGTTGAGGGAGCTGTTTCAACACTAGCGAAGCGCACAACTATTCCTATAGAGGACAGCTGCGCTTTCAAAGATCCTATGGATAAAAAAATTGGAAGGATTGCTTAAAAAGATTTTTGTTCAGCAAGGGTTCATCCTTCAACCAGCTACGTGTGTTATTACTGTCACTTCAGCGGCGTCCTTTTGGTTCGAAGAACTAGAAAGGTCGCTCCAGAAAGAGACTTCCTATGAAGAAGTCATGGACAGAATTCACGCATTAAAGTTAGCTAATTCCTTTATATTGGATGCCGCCTTTCAAATAGCGAAATTGGCGGCGAAAAAAAACCCCTCAGGTTTTGCTATAGTAGCGTGGAGGGCGCTTTGGCTAAAATCCTGGTCGGCAGACGTGTCGTCCAAGACTAAGTTACTGAATATTCCTTTCAAGGGTAAGACCCTTTTTGGGCTGGAATTGAAGGAAATTATTTCAGACATCACTGGGGGTAAGGGCCATGCCCTCCCACAGGATAGGCCTTTTAAGGCTAAGAACAAGTCTAATTTTCGTTCCTTTCGCAATTTCAGGAACGGACCGGCTAATACCTTCTTGTCTAGCGGCAGTGGAGTTAACGCGGCCCAGCCTAAATCCGCTTGGAAGCCCATGCAAGGCTGGAACAAGGGTAAACAAACCAAGAAACCTGCTGCTGCTACCAAGACAGCATGAAGGGGTAGCCCCCGATCCGGGACCGGATCTGGTAGGGGGCAGACTATCTCTCTTCGCTCAGGCTTGGGCAAGAGATGTTCTGGATCCCTGGGCACTAGAGAGAGTTTCCAAGGGATACCTGTTAGAATTCAAGGGACTTCCTCCAAAGGGAAGGTTCCACCTGTCTCGCTTATCTTCAGACCAGATAAAGAAACAGGCATTCTTACTTTGTGTAAGAGACCTATCAAAGATGGGAGTGATAAACCCAGTCCCCTCCGGGGAACAAGGTCTAGGGTTTTACTCAAACCTGTTTGTGGTTCCCAAAAAAGAGGGAACTTTCAGGCCAATTCTGGATTTAAAGATATTAAACAAGTTCCTCAGAGTTCCATCCTTCAAGATGGAAACCATTCGGACAATCTTACCAACAATCCAGCAGGGTCAATTTTTGACTACCGTGGATCTGAAGGATGCGTATCTGCATATCCCAATCCACAAATCTCATCATCAGTTCCTGAGGTTCGCCTTTCTGGACAAACATTACCAGTTTGTGGCTCTTCCATTCGGTTTAGCCACCGCTCCCAGAATTTTCACAAAGGTGCTAGGGTCCCTTCTAGCGGTCCTAAGACCGAGGGGCATCGCTGTAGCACATTATCTAGACGACATCCTAATCCAAGCGTCGTCTCTTTCCAAAGCGAGGGCTCATACAGACATTGTGTTGGCTTTTCTCAGATCTCATGGGTAGAAAGTGAACATAGAAAAAAGTTCACTGTCACCGTCCACAAGGGTTCCTTTTCTGGGAACAATAATAGATTCTGTGGAAATGAAGATCTTTCTCACAGACGTCAGAAAGACAAAGCTTCTAAAAGCTTGTCGAGTTCTTCACTCTATTCCTCAACCCTCCATAGCTCAATGCATGGAAGTAATAGGACTAATGGTCGCAGCAATGGATGTGGTTCCTTTTGCTCAAATTCATCTAAGACCATTACAGCTGTGCATGCTCAATCAGTGGAATGGGGACTATACAGACTTGTCTCCCCAAATTCAAGTAGACCAGGTAACCAGGGACTCACTTTTCTGGTGGTTGACCCAGGATCACCTGTCTCAGGGAATGAGTTTCCGCAGACCGGAGTGGGTCATCGTCACGACCGACGCCAGCCTCTTGGGGTGGGGCGCGGTCTGGGACTCTCTGAAAGCTCAGGGCCTATGGTCGCGGGAAGAGTCGCTTCTCCCGATAAACATTTTGGAACTAAGAGCTATATTCAATGCGCTCCTGGCTTGGCCTCAGCTAGCGGAAGCCAGGTTCATAAGATTTCAGTCGGACAACATAACGACTGTTGCGTACATCAATCATCAGGGGGGAACAAAGAGTTCCCTAGCGATGAAGGAAGTAACCAAGATAATCCAATGGGCAGAGAATCACTCCTGCCATCTATCTGCTATTCACATCCCAGGAGTAGACAACTGGGAGGCGGACTATTTGAGTCGTCAGACTTTCCATCCGGGGGAGTGGGAACTCCATCCGGAGGTCTTTGCTCAGTTAACCCAATTATGGGGCATTCCAGACATGGATCTAATGGCGTCCCGTCAGAACTTCAAGATTCCTTGCTACGGGTCCAGATCCAGGGATCCCAAGGCGACTCTAGTGGATGCATTAGTAGCGCCTTGGTCGTTCAACCTAGCATATGTGTTTCCACCGTTTCCTCTCCTCCCCAGGCTCATAGCCAGGATCAAACAGGAGAAGGCCTCTGTGATTCTGATAGCTCCTGCGTGGCCACGCAGGACTTGGTATGCAGACCTGGTGAATATGTCATCGGCTCCACCATGGAAGCTACCTTTGAGACAGGACCTTCTAGTACAAGGTCCATTCGAACATCCCAATCTAGTTTCTCTGAAGCTGACTGCTTGGAAATTGAACGTTTGATTTTATCCAAGCGTGGGTTTTCAAATTCTGTGATTGATACTCTGGTCCAAGCCAGAAAACCTGTGACTAGAAGGATTTACCATAAAATATGGAAAAAATATTTCTGTTGGTGTGAATCCAAAGGATTCTCCTGGAGTAAGATTAAAATTCCAAAGATTCTCTCCTTTCTCCAAGAAGGTTTGGATAAAGGATTGTCAGCAAGTTCTCTAAAAGGACAGATTTCTGCATTATCCGTCTTGTTGCACAAACGACTGGCAGCTTTGCCAGATGTACAAGCTTTTGTTCAGGCTTTGGTTAGAATCAAGCCTGTTTACAGACCCATGACTCCTCCTTGGAGTCTAAATTTAGTTCTTTCAGTTCTTCAAGGGGTTCCGTTTGAACCTTTACATTCCAAAGATATTAAGTTACTATCTTGGAAAGTTCTGTTTTTGGTTGCTATTTCTTCTGCTAGAAGAGTTTCTGAATTATCTGCTTTGCAGTGTGATCCACCCTATCTGGTGTTCCATTCAGATAAGGTTGTTTTGCGTACTAAGCCTGGTTTTCTTCCAAAAGTTGTTTCCAACGAGAACATCAACCAGGAAATAGTTGTTCCTTCTTTGTGTCCGAATCCAGTTTCAAAGAAGGAACGTTTATTACACAATTTAGATGTTGTTCGTGCTTTAAAGTTCTATTTAGAAGCAACAAAAGATTTTAGACAAACCTCATCCTTGTTTGTCGATTACTCTGGTAAGAGGAGAGGTCAAAAAGCTACTGCTACCTCTCTCTCTTTCTGGCTGAAAAGCATTATCCGCTTGGCTTATGAGACTGCCGGACGGCAGCCTCCTGACCGTATCACAGCTCACTCTACTAGGGCTGTGGCTTCCACATGGGCCTATAAGAACGAGGCTTCTGTTGACCAGATATGTAAGGCAGCGACTTGGTCTTCTCTGCACACTTTTGCCAAATTCTACAAATTTGATATTTTTGCTTCTTCGGAGGCTGTTTTTGGGAGAAAGGTTTTGCAAGCCGTGGTGCCTTCTGTTTAGGTAACCTGATTTGCTCCCTCCCTTCATCCGTGTCCTAAAGCTTTGGTATTGGTTCCCACAAGTAATGGATGACGCCATGGACCGGACACACCAATGTTGGAGAAAACAGAATTTATGCTTACCTGATAAATTACTTTCTCCAACGGTGTGTCCGGTCCACGGCCCGCCCTGTTTTTTTTTAATCAGGTTGAAAAATTTTTTCTTTATACACTACAGTCACCACGGCACCCTATAGTTTCTCCTTTTTCTCCTAACCGTCGGTCGAATGACTGGGGGGCGGAGCCAGAGGGGGAGCTATATGGACAGCTCTTGCTGTGTGCTCTCCTTGCCCTTCCCTGTGGGGGAGAACATATCCCACAAGTAATGGATGACGCCGTGGACCGGACACACCGTTGGAGAAAGTAATTTATCAGGTAAGCATAATTTCTGTTTTTAAAACTTCTCATAAAGTTGATGAAATTTCAAATGACCGACAACATACTGAATTATCCTCCTTTGATGAGGATCTATCTGATTCAAAAGATCCTACCTCAGATATTGACACTGACAAATCTACTTATCTCTTTAAGATGGAGTATATACGTTCCTTGTTAAAAGAGGTGTTGATTACTTTGGATATTGAGGAATCTAGTCCTCTTGAAACTAAAACTAATAAACGTTTAAATTCTGTTTATAAACCTCCTGTGGTTACTGAGGTTTTTCCAGTTCCTGATGCGATTTCTAATATGATTTCAAAGGAATGGGATAGGCCGGGTACTTCTTTTTATTCCTTCTTCTAGGTTTAAAAAGTTGTATCCTTTGCCAGCAGCTTGATTGGAGTTTTGGGAAAAAATCCCCAAAGTTGATGGGGCTATCTCTACTTTTGCCAAACGTACTATTATTCCTTTGGAAGATAGTAGTTCTTTTAAGGATCCTTTAGACCTTAGGCCTGCTATATATATGGCTGATGTTGCAGCTGCATCAACTTTTTGGTTGGAAAGCTTAGCGCAATAGGAAACAGATTCTGATTTGTCTAGCATTGTTTGCTTGCTTCAACATGCTAATCATTTTATCTGTGATGCTATTTTTGATATCACAATTGATGTTAAATCTATGAGCTTTGTGGCTTAAATATTGGAATGCTGACATGGGTGGTATCTAAGTATAAGGAGAGTTCATCAACAAAAGGTCCAACCATAAAAAATATATGTATATATACCAACAGCAACCTCCAGCAGGCAAAGTGCATAGAATGTGGGGCTTGTACAGGGAGTGCAGAATTATTAGGCAAATGAGTATTTTGACCACATCATCCTCTTTATGCATGTTGTCTTACTCCAAGCTGTATAGGCTCGAAAGCCTACTACCAATTAAGCATATTAGGTGATGTGCATCTCTGTAATGAGAAGGGGTGTGGTCTAATGACATCAACACCCTATATCAGGTGTGCATAATTATTATGCAACTTCCTTTCCTTTGGAAAAATGGGTCAAAAGAAGGACTTGACAGGCTCAGAAAAGTCAAAAATAGTGAGATATCTTGCAGAGGGATGCAGCACTCTTAAAATTGCAAAGCTTCTGAAGCGTGATCATCGAACAATCAAGCGTTTCATTCAAAATAGTCAACAGGGTCGCAAGAAGCGTGTGGAAAAACCAAGGCGCAAAATAACTGCCCATGAACTGAGAAAAGTCAAGCGTGCAGCTGCCAAGATGCCACTTGCCACCAGTTTGGCCATATTTCAGAGCTGCAACATCACTGGAGTGCCCAAAAGCACAAGGTGTGCAATACTCAGAGACATGGCCAAGGTAAGAAAGGCTGAAAGACGACCACCACTGAACAAGACACACAAGCTGAAACGTCAAGACTGGGCCAAGAAATATCTCAAGACTGATTTTTCTAAGGTTTTATGGACTGATGAAATGAGAGTGAGTCTTGATGGGCCAGATGGATGGGCCCGTGGCTGGATTGGTAAAGGGCAGAGAGGTCCAGTCCGACTCAGACGCCAGCAAGGTGGAGGTGGAGTACTGGTTTGGGCTGGTATCATCAAAGATGAGCTTGTGGGGCCTTTTCGGGTTGAGGATGGAGTCAAGCTCAACTCCCAGTCCTACTGCCAGTTTCTGGAAGACACCTTCTTCAAGCAGTGGTACAGGAAGAAGTCTCCATCCTTCAAGAAAAACATGATTTTCATGCAGGACAATGCTCCATCACATGCGTCCAAGTACTCCACAGCGTGGCTGGCAAGAAAGGGTATAAAAGAAGAAAATCTAATGACATGGCCTCCTTGTTCACCTGATCTGAACCCCATTGAGAACCTGTGGTCCATCATCAAATGTGAGATTTACAAGGAGGGAAAACAGTACACCTCTCTGAACAGTGTCTGGGAGGCTGTGGTTGCTGCTGCACGCAATGTTGATGGTGAACAGATCAAAACACTGACAGAATCCATGGATGGCAGGCTTTTGAGTGTCCTTGCAAAGAAAGGTGGCTATATTGGTCACTGATTTGTTTTTGTTTTGTTTTTGAATGTCAGAAATGTATATTTGTGAATGTTGAGATGTTATATTGGTTTCACTGGTAAAAATAAATAATTGAAATGGGTATATATTTGTTTTTTGTTAAGTTGCCTAATAATTATGCACAGTAATAGTCACCTGCACACACAGATATCCCCCTAAAATAGCTATAACTAAAAACTACTTCCAAAACTATTCAGCTTTGATATTAATGAGTTTTTTGGGTTCATTGAGAACATGGTTGTTGTTCAATAATAAAATGAATCCTCAAAAATACAACTTGTCTAATAATTCTGCACTCCCTGTATTTAGTTACCCCTATTTTCCTCCTCAATGCAACAGAATGTATCAGAAACAGTCCTATCACAGATTAATCTCATACATATGTAAACCACTCACCCTTGTCCGAAGATCCTCTTTAGTTGAACATCCACAGAAGCGGATCGGAGCCAATAGGACTCCTCCTGCTCACCTTGTCTTCTTGGCAGTGTGGACCAGAGACTTTTCTTACCGCAGCCTGTAAACAAACACACATCCGTGTGTAACAAGGCTCTGCAGCGCTGTAATCCTCTGATGCACTTCCTGGTGCGTGTTTCCTCCAATGCCGAAGCTAGGAACTATCACGTGGGTAGTGGTTGAGCCAATCCTCAGGGGTACTTCTTATCCAATCGTAGCTTAGCCTGGTCTGTAAACGGAGGTTGCTGGGAACAACAGTTGCAACTGCAGATAATTTCACAGACGGAAATGAAAGGAGAAAGGACGCCTTGTCGTCCTTTAAGCAAGCATATAAAAAATATAAAAAAGTTAATTTCCGTAACGGAAGTTAACTTTTTTTTTATTTTTTTTATATGGTATCTAAGTCTCTAGATTACTATCTTTCTTTCCAAGGTAACAATTTATTTGGTTCTCAGTTGGATTCTATTATTTCAACTGTCACTGGGGGGAAGGGAGATTTTTTGCCTCAGGATAAAAGATTTAAGGGAAAATCTAAAGCTTCTTATCATTTTCGACAGAATAAAGAACAGAAAGCCAATCCTTCCCCCAAAGAATCTGGTTCCAATTGAAAACCTTTAAGTTGGAATAAATCCAAGACTTTTAAGAATCCAAAGCCAGCCCCGAAGTCTGCATGAAGGTGCGGCCCTCATTCCAGTTCAGCTGGTGGGGGGCAGATTAAAATTTTTCCAAGTCATTTGGGAAGATTCTGTCCAAAATCAGTGGATTCATAGTATTGTCTCTCAAGGGTATCGAATAGGATTCAAAATAAGACGACCTGTGAGAAGATTTTTTTTCTTTCTCACTTTCCAGCAAATCCAGTGAAGGCTCGGGCTTTTCTGAAGTGTGTTTCAGATCTAGAGCTTTTAGGGGTAATCATACCAGTTCCGTTTCAGGAACAGGGTCTAGGGTTTTATTCATATTTATTCATTGTCCCAAAGAAAGAAAATTCATTCAGGCCAGTTCTGGATCTGGAAATTTTGAATTGTTATGTAAGAGTGCCAACTTTCAAAATGGTGACTATAAGTACTATTCTGCCTTTTGTTCAGCAAGGGCATTATATGTCCACGATAGACTTACAGGATGCATATCTTCTTATTCCGATTCATCCAGACCACTATCGATTTCTGAGATTCTTTTCTAGACAAGCATTACCAATTTGTCACTCTTCCATTTGGCACCATCGTATAGTTCAAGGGGCCTCTCTTGTTCGTCCAACCTGGACTGTAATCACAACAGATGCAAGTCTTTCAGGTTGGGGAGCTGTCTGGGGATCTCTGACAGCACAAGGGGTTTGGAAATCTCAAGAGGCGAGGTTACTAATCAATATTTTAGAACTCTGTGCTATTTTCAGGGCTCTTCAGGTTTGGCCTCTGTTGAAGAGAGAACCATTCATTTGTTTTCAGACAAACAATATCACAACTGTGGCATATGTCAATCATCAGGGGGAGACTCACAGTCCCCTAGCTATGAAAGAAGTATCTTGGATACTTTCTTTGGTGGAATCCAGCTCTTGTCTAATTTCTGCGGTACATATCCCAGGTGTAGACAACTGGGAAGCGGATTATCTCAGCCGTCAGACTTTACATTCAGGGGAGTGGTCTCTTCATCCAGATGTATTTTTTCAGATTGTTCAGATGTGGGGTCTTCCAGAAATAGATCTGATGGCCTCCCATCTAAACAAGAATCTTCTCAGGTACCTGTCCAGGGATCCTCAAGCAGAGTTGGTGGATGCGTTAACAGTTCCTTGGTTTTACCAACCTGCTTATATCTGTCTGCCTCTAGTTCATCTTCCAAGAGTGATCTCCAAGATCGTCATGGAACAACTGTTGTGTTTCTGGTAGCACCAGCATGGTCTCACAGGTTTTGGTATGCGGATCTTGTACGAATGTCCATTTGCCATCCTTGGCAACTTCCGTTAAGACCAGACCTTCTGTCTCAAGGACCGTTTTTCCATCAGGATCTCAAATCGTTAAATTTGAAGGTATGGTAATTACACGCCTAGTGCTTAGTCATAGAGGTTTCTCTGACTCAGTGATTGATACTATGTTACAGGCTCGTAAATCTGTTTCTAGGAAGATTTATTATCGAGTTTGGAAGACTTATATTTCATGGTGTTCTTCTCATAAATTCTCCTGGCATTCTTTTAGAATTCCTTGAATTTTACAGTTTCTTCAGGATGGTTTGGATAAAGGTTTGTCTGCAAGTTCCTTGAAGGGACAAATCTCTGCTCTTTCTGTTTTATTTCACAGAAAGATTGCTAAGCTTCCTAATATTCACTGTTTTGTGCAGGCTTTGGTCCGTATCAAGTCTGTCATTAAATCAATCTCTCCTCCTTGGAGTCTTAATTTGGTTTTGAAGGCTTTACAGGCTCCTCCTTTTGAGCCTATGCACTCTTTGGATATTAAACTACTTTCTTGGAAAGTGTTGTTCCTTTTGGCTATCTCTTCTGCTAGAAGAGTTTCTGAGTTATTTGCTCTTTCTTGTGAGTCTTCTTTTCTGATTTTCCATCAGGATAAGGTAGTTTTGCGGACTTCATTTAAGTTTTTACCTAAAGTTGTGAATTCTAACAACATTTAGGAAATTGTTGCTCCCTCTCTGTGTCCTAATCCTAAGAATTCTTTGGAGAGATCCTTACATTCTCTGGATGTTGTAAGAGCTTTGAAATATGTTGAAGCTACTAAAGATTTCAGGAATACTTCTAGTCTATTTTTTGTCTTTTCTGGTCCTAGGAAAGGTCAGAAAGCTTCTGCCATTTCCTTGGCATCCTGGTTAAAGCTTTTGATTCATCAGCTTTATTTGGAGTCGGGTCATTCTACTAGATCAGTTTCCACTTTGTTGGCTTTTAAGAATGAAGCTTCAGTTGATCAGATTTGCAAAGCAGCAACTTGGTCTTCTTTGCATACATTTAATAAATTCTACCGCTTTGATATATTTGCCTCTTCGGAAGCAGTTTTTGGTAGAAAAGTTCTTCAGGCAGCTGTTTCAGTTTGATTCCTCTTCTTATGAGAAAAACTTATTTTTTTGGATGTGGATTTAATTTTTTCATTGGAAAATGGCTGTTTTAATTTTTATCTCTCCCTCTCTAGTGACTCTTCTGTAGAGTACCACATATTGGGTATTACTATCCCATACGTCACTAGCTCATGGTCTCTTGCCAATTACATGAAAGAAAACATAATTTATGTAAGAACTTACCTGATAAATTCATTTCTTCATATTGGCAAGAGTCCACGAGACCCACCCTTTTTATGGTGGTTATGTTTTTTTTTATATAAAGCACAATTATATTTCCAGTTCCTTTTTTTATGCTTTTTACTCTTTTTTTCTTTCCCCCCACTACTTGACTATTCGTTAAACTGAATTGTGGGTGTGGTGAGGGGTGTATTTATAGGCATTTTAAGGTTTGGGAAACTTTGCCTCTCCTGGTAGGACTGTATATCCCATACGTCACTAGCTCATGGACTCTTGTCAATATGAAAGAAATTAATTTATCAGGTAAGTTCTTACATAAATTATGTTTTCTGTATTGTAGCTGCCCCTCCCTCAATACCCTAACCCCTCTCCCTCCCATATCCCTTGCCCAACACTTATTCACCCCTCCTTCCCTTACACTAAAGCCTTTCTGTAGTGTAACAGTCCCACCTGCTCCCTCGCGCGTGCTCTGGACTTCTCATTAGACATGACCGGTCCTCCTCCAGCGATGGGCAGCCCACCCGCCTCCCTTGTATCTCTCCCATGCCACCAATGATCGGCACCATCGCTGGATGATGCACTCTCTGCATCGGTTGCTTAAAAAAGGGTATTGCATGATGCCTCAATATCGAGGCATCGCTGCAATACCCTGAAAGTGGTTGGAAGAGATCACGATCGCTTCCAGCACTTGAAACCCCAGAGGATGTGGCAGGCACGTCCTTGGTCTTTAACAACCGTTTTTTGTACGACGTGCCTGGCATGTCTTTGGACGTTAAGGGGTTAATTTAATGAAACATTATTAGATCATAGGTTTAAGAAATCTTGGCAGGTTAAATAGCATAAGTTATCAATCACTATTTCATATTCTAATCTTACACCTGTATTAATTGTAAGTTCAGTGCTGTCAACATTTTTGGTGCAGTGACACATATTTTTACAGACTCAGGGCTCTTTTCCGTTGAGTCATAAAAAAATAGAGCTACCGAAGTTGCCAACAGCTAAAAGTAGTTTTAGTACCTGGTTTCCATTGAAACATTTAGCGCAGTGCGTTCAGTCGGTCTTTTTGTGTATGTGTAAGTTAATGTTGTGTTAACGCTTGCATCTGATGTCAGTTTTCTTGAAAATCGTACCATAAAAAGTTTGTTGCTATGGTAGTCTGACCTTAGATTATAAAAGTTACACTTGCCTCTTGCACTCCATACCTGGTTAATTAACAAAGAAAAAGACACGGTAGTTTGTTGCAGTGTTAGGAGTATAGTGTTTTTTTAGCCAAGTAAAGTGATTTGGTCATCTGATAAATAATCAAATAGTTAAAATAATTTATTTTAAATTAAGATCAGCCATTTGTTTTTGGTTTTAATTTGTTCCTAAATTTATTTTTATATGTAATATTTAGTGCTGCTCTAGGCGTAGATATAATTGGAGTTATGTTCTTGAATATATTTTTATAGCGTTGCACCGATACCATTTTATTTTAAGACCGAGTACAAGTACGATACTTATTTTCAAATAGTCACCGATACCGATTACCAATACATTTTTTTTCACCTGACAGTTTGCCAAGCACAATACAGACTAATTATTTAAGATTCCTTCTTTATAATTATAAAAAAACAAATTGACCAAGGTCACCAGAGGGCGCTATTATACAGATGCTTGCAATTATAGACTCAAAATTGTGTACATATATAAATCAAATATAAAATCAGCAGATTAATACTAGTCAACAGCACTTTGTATTATTTATAATAATGGAAAATGGAACCTCATTAAAGATGGATGTTAGGATACATCAGAAATGAAAGTCCGTTTGGCTCCAAACAGAAGACGTTCCGATGTAAGGCACAAAGTTCCAAAAGATCCTTTCAAGAATTGCACTCCATTTGGCGGCACCCTCCAAACTTTGCTCAGCAGGAACAAGTCGCTTCTAAAAACATGGATGAGAAGAGGCGCACAAATGTGTGTATCAGAAAGCACAGTGAGCGGACGAACTACAGATGGTCTATACACAGGGTACTCGCAATAGTGCACAGCACACCAGTGTGCTTGTGGAAACAGGCTGGTAATCAGAGCTGACAAGCTGGCTCTCACCGGTGTACAGCTATACTGGATAGATTCGGCGTCTGGTAGTAGGACTGCTTGTTATATAAACATCGAAGGCATCAATTGTAATAAAAACAAATTTTATTGCAAGCTCTGCATATTGAGCCTTGGCAAGAATTAAAACATAACAAGCAAATAGTTCAGCATTTAACAATTGCAACGCGTTTCTCGGCTCTCCTGGCCGTTTCTTCAGGCATACTTCACAAAGTTTTAAAACCGGCTTTTATAGCCGCCTCTACCAGACTACAGACAACTCCTCTAAAAAAGGGTGTGTGATCATTAACCGATGAGAATACGGGAATCTAGAGGAGTGTGCAACACCCACATACAGCGGATGCTAATATCTAAATGACATCAAGGGTTTGATCGCTACAAAGTTTACTTATGCTTTATACTTATTTTCTTTAGCTAAACCCAGCATACACTATATAAGAATATGCACACTGCTCTATTCTATCATAATAACTTTATACAAATCCTTTTTTGGACATAAAATATTACGGCAGATTTTACATATGCACTACAATATTATTATAATCTGTGCTGTGATCTATATAATAAGATAGTATGTATCACGATATTTTGATGACCTAATATGGACATACATTATTGGTTTTTACAAGCAGTCCTACTACCAGACGCCGAATCTATCCAGTATAGCTGTACACCGGTGAGAGCCAGCTGGTCAGCTCTGATTACCAGCCTGTTTCCACAAGCACACTGGTGTGCTGTGCACTATTGTGAGTACCCTGTGTATAGACCATCTGTAGTTCGTCCGCTCACTGTGCTTTCTGATGCACACATTTGTTTCTTTATAATTATGAAGCACTGTAACTCAAAAGACATTATGAAAGTTTACCGAACATGTTTATAAATAAAAAATATTACAATAAAATATATTAATAATAATAACAACAATAAATAACAAATATAAAATCACAACCAACCAAAAGTGCAGTCCAGTAAAAAATAGAACAGTTCACTGTTTAATCATGGGGAATAACACTATGGGCTAGATTACATTTGACTGGTGAGCTTTACCAATGCTCTCATTACATGTCCTACTCTATTAAAGTCTATGGAGTTGGAAATGTGAACAGATCATTGGTAAAGCTTACCAATTAAATGTAATCTAAATCTAGTCCTATAATTGCAGGATGAGTGTTCATTGGAATTAACTTAACTTTTTCAGTAAGGAGGTTTTACTCTAAGTTGAACAGTCTTTCACTTTCCACACTACTGCATGAGGCAGAAAGATATTTTTGGGGCATTTTAGCCAGAGCTGGAAATCTGTTTATTAACTGCCCAGTACTTCAGGAGTTTGTCTGAACGAGGTACAGTGATCTCTCCTACAATAATACAAATAACAGCAATTTGTATTGGCAGAACAGTAGTAAACAATTTTTAGTTTAGTCTCCACTCCAGCTTAAAATTAAATGGGAATATGTAGTTTGAAAAAACGCCACAAGATAGTATATGGGTAGGAAGTGGAGGTATCAGTTTAAGTATTGGTGCTTTTGCACGAGTACAAGTACTCGTGCAAATACTTGGTATCGGTACCGATAATATTATCAGTATCGATGCAACCCTATATAAAGTACATATTGAAATATAATTAAGAACACATTTTAAACTTGGGGCATCACTAAATATTACACATAAAAATAAATGTAAAAAGAGAAAAGCTTGCAGTGTTTTATCTGTTTGCGCATTTAATGGAAACCTGGCTGTAAATGGGACCCATAGTGGTGGAAACTGTTGATAAGCTTATTGTCTCTCAACAGCAATTTTTTAATTTTGCTATCTCCCACAAAACCATTTATTGCTCAATGGAAACTAGCCCTTAGATGTTTTTGGAGATGGGTATGTTAAATACCAATATATTGCGATAATGTAGCACATCCTCTCACTATTTCACTGTATAGCACTGGGTACACAAACAAAGCAAGCACTTCAGTTAATCACCAATTTCTCTATTTTATTTGTCTGTTTGAATGGTGTTCTATATATCTATATAGATAGACGGATGGATATATATATTTTGTTTTCCGTTAATATGTCTTTATATGTTTTTGCTATCCTCAAACATTTTTTATTATTTTAATTTTATCTTTTTTCTAGAATGTATGCCAGCAATCTCCTGAAAGCCCATTACCTCAACTTCCGTTACCATACATCAATAGCTCAGGCACTCGAGTCTTCTTTGGACACGATAGGCAACAATCAGAAGGTTAGTAGAAATTGTTAAACTTTTTAAGGATCTGTCCTTTGGTAATTACTGATGCCAGCAAAACACAAGTTTGACTATTGCATAACCTTCCTTCCAGTTTCCAGCCTGCTTGGAATATTTTTTGTTATCACACCCATTTTTTTTATCTCACTCATGGCTGCTCAGCTATTTCCCCCAAATCCTGAAGAATAGCAAACTGAATAATGGCCTTAGCAATACTTGTGTTCTATGTAATCTTTTGTTTCTTTCATGTAATTAGCAAGAGTCCATGAGCTAGTGACGTATGGGATATACATTCCTACCAGGAGGGGCAAAGTTTCCCAAACCTCAAAATGCCTATAAATACACCCCTCACCACACCCACAAATCAGATTTGCAAAGCAGCAACTTGGTCTTCTTTGCATACTTTTACTAAATTCTACCATTTTGATGTGTTTTCTTCTTCTGAAGCAGTTTTTGGTAGAAAAGTTCTTCAGGCAGCTGTTTCAGTTTGATTCTTCTGCTTATAAGATTTAAACTTTATTTTGGGTGTGGATTATTTTCAGCGGAATTGGCTGTCTTTATTTTATCCCTCCCTCTCTAGTGACTCTTGCGTGGAAGATCCACATCTTGGGTATTCATTATCCCATACGTCACTAGCTCATGGACTCTTGCTAATTACATGAAAGAAAACATAATTTATGTAAGAACTTACCAGATAAATTAATTTCTCCAACATTGGTGTGTCCGGTCCACGGCGTCATCCTTACTTGTGGGATATTCTCTTCCCCAACAGGAAATGGCAAAGAGTCCCAGCAAAGCTGGTCACATGATCCCTCCTAGGCTCCGCCCACCCCAGTCATTCTCTTTGCCGTTGCACAGGCAACATCTCCACGGAGATGGTTAAGAGTTTTTTGGTGTTTAAATGTAGTTTTTATTCTTCTATCAAGTGTTTGTTATTTTTTTTTTTTTAAATATATTTTTTATTGAGGTTTTGCATATTAAACATAAAACATAATACGCCTTTTTGATCAGAGAAAAAGATACAGACAAAACTAAGTATAACATTTCAACAGTTATATAAAACATTAATGGTAGGCTAATGAAACCTCGATTTTTCAATAAACTAGCAAAGATGACTGGCCAATTAGAGATATAGTTTTAGGCCCAATGGACCAGAATTGTAGAATAAATAACTGATGGTCCAGTAAGCAGCTCCTTAGGGGCTGCAAGAAAAGAGACAATGTGTATATAGTAAGAGGGGGGGGGGGGATATCCAGCGGGTAAGCACCGCTCTGCATACGAGGGAAAGGGAGGAGGGCGGAGCCATATACATATAAACATATATAGGTCAACTAAGGGACATGGGGGGTAACTCTCCAGTTTTTTACCTGTATGAAAAAGTAACACTACTAATCATATGGAGTTTGGCAAGCTAACACACACGTGGACATGAAAACTATATCAGTTGAATACCATTTCTTAACCATCAGTTGAATACCATTTCTTAAAATCTAAACTTAACCTGTTAGAGAAACCCTGTCACATAACCCTTCAAGTGTACTCACATGGAGCAAATGTAGCCTTCTTATAGGGCTGTAGAGGTAAGTGTATAGCTTAGTCTTCTACTGTGAACAATTGGGCGTTGCTATATGTCAAACATAGATATCAAGCCTATTTGTTAAGACTGAGATCCTGTCTGGGCTCGTGTGATAGTGCTATTATAGCCTTAGCTCGTAGTAAGGAAATTAAGAGGCGTAAACAATAAAGAATCTGGTACTAAAGTAGTTGCAGTACCCATAAAAGATAGCTTAGACGTCATGTCAATACGTAGGAAGTTTAAGAGTAGTGGCCACTGATACCTTTGCGTATACATTAAAATTATTTTTAAGATATTGCAGCAATGTATGGGCTTATAAGTGCCCGGCTGAAACTTGGCAGTCTCAGATTGTAGGATAAGTGGGCATCAAACCTGTGTTTGCAAATATATATATTAGAGGAAGTGCTTACCTATAATATTCACTAACTAAGATTACTAATAATAATATTATATTAAGACATTTCATGTAGTGTGACAGTATAAGAAAAAACAGTCTGCTCTTGTTTAGCAATATATGAAAAGCCCCATGAGTATTCTAGTGGTTTAGCAGTTTGATAATTTTGCAAGTGCATATGAGGGCGAGGAGCTATACATATACTATAAAGATGATAGGGGCTATAGAAATCTGTTTCATGGCTATATTATTCAAATGGATAAACAAAAGACTCTGGTACAGCAGCTTGTAGTAATCTTAACTTATATACCTAGGGGGTACCAGGGGTTACAGATAAACGTATTTATGACGTGAGGAAAGGAGATGAGAAATAATCAGTTATCGCTGCTTTGACATGAGAAGCACAAACAACATCCAAATGCAAGTTATAAACATATGTAAGTATGTTAATGTTACCAAACATTGGGGCTGCCATTCATATATAGACATTCGACTTTCACATTGTAGCTGAGCTAAATAAACATACCCCATAGCTGTTATGTCACAATTACAAAGCTACAGCAACTTATTTCATGAGAGGCTCTAAGGAAAAAAACTCTAGGGTTAATACACACAACTGGAACAAGATCAGATAATAGTTAACTATAAGACCATACCTTCCTATATCTGAATATAATAGCATTTTTAGCACATTAAGAAGGAAGATAGTTAATATAGGTGGCACTCCTTATCTAGACCATGCAGTTAAAGCTCACATTAGTGAGCAAATATATTGTAATAGAAAGCACTCTGGTATTTAGTACATTAAAGAGTATGTGCAATAAAGAAACTGATAAATAGCATAACAGGGTGAGCCATACATCGGTATTTGAGGGGGTATGAGCAATTCCAATCTTATCTAAACACATAACAACCGCCTTCATGAAGGATTGCCTTACGTAAGGTAATGCCAGAGTCACACAGAATACAGGCTAAAACTTGGGAATAGTAGATAGAGGCTTATATTTGTAAATAATAATAAAATTAATATTAATACTAATTAGCCCCAGTTCCAAAGACATCAAGTATATATCAGGAGCAACCAAAAAAAAAAAACAGTTTATGATGAAGGGACACTCATAGTTACTTGTGAAGACTGTCTTTTACCCAATGCCTGCAGCCATGATGACTCCATTTCTTGCTGATTGCGCTGCGGTAAAGGGACTGCATAGCCAGATAAAAATGTTTTTCCGTCCAGGGATCAGGCTATTAATTCGAGTATGGTAAATGTAGGCCAGCATTAGGAGGTCAGATTTCTTATAGCAGCTTGCAGGATCCGCCGCTCCGGTATCATGAACAGCCGACTCTTCATCATGTGGCACTAGACCTGGGCCCAAGTTCCATCTCTCCACCGGCGGTTGCGGATCGCTGAGCTGTGGTAACTGTTTAGGAAGAAGCTGGAAGATGTTCCTGGGAAGCAGTTTTGCATAATATTTATATGAGAAAACAGTGATCCGCCGAGTTGCAGCCTTCGCCGCCAAAAATCTAGATGCACCATGTGGGTGAGATGTCATGCAGATCTGTGATGCAGTCATTTTCCGCTCTGTAGGGATAGTTTCATCAGCTGTCTTATCTGGCAAGAAGTGTTGCAGGGATAGTGCTTTGAGTTTTACCGGTGTCAGATTCTGATAGTGAGTATCCAGCTCTGATAATAACCCTTTTGCTTCAATCAGGGAGGACTTACCACATTCGTCAGGGTCTAAAGTAGTCGCCATCTTGGGCGTAAGGCTGCTCTCCATAACCTGCTGATCCCTGAGTATGAGCGTTAGATCAGAAAAGTTGTGATCCATTTTCTCCTCTAATTTGTCCAGTAGGGCTTTAATTTGCCTGTAGTGAACTTCCATATTGAGCTGGTTATCAGAGAATTCTGGATACATTAGGCTGCTTAGATCCTGATGTGCAGTTATTTATCAGGGATGGTAGTTCTGCCTGCTTTAATCTTATTCTTTCCTGAAGATTTCAGGCTCTTTAATGAGCCAGAGACTTCCGAGGTAGGCCGAAGCCTGGGATTTTCCTGAAAATCCTCTGGAACTCCTTTCTGGGTAGATCGAAATTTGTCTCAAACTCAGCCAAATTTCAGCCAATGGTCCCCTGTAGTGAGTAAATACTGCTCCAAAGTTTTTTTCTTGGAATCAGCTCCTAAATCATGCTTTTTAGGGCTAATAAATGACAGGTTCTAACTAGAGCTCTGATAAATTGTGACTGTCTAGGCTGCTGGCTAGCTCCGCCCCCCCCAAGTGTTTGTTATTTTAAAATAGTGCTGGTATGTACTATTTACTCTGAAACAGAAAAGGATGAAGATTTCTGTTTGTAAGAGGAAGATGATTTTAGCAGACAGTAACTAAAATCGATTGCGGTTTCCACACAGGACTGTTGAGATGAAGTAACTTCAGTTGGGGGAAACAGTTAGCAGACTTTTCTGCTTAAGGTATGACTAGCCATATTTCTAACAAGACTGTGTAATGCTGGAAGGCTGTCATTTCCCCTCATGGGGACCGGTAAGCCATTTTCTTAGTCAAATATAAAAGAATAAAGGGCTTAAAAAAGGGCTTAAAAACTGGTAGACATTTTTATGGGCTAAAACGATTGCTTTATTGGGCATATTATGCAGATTCTAGCTAATAATTGGCATTATAATCTTGGGGAACGTTTAAAAAAACGGCAGGCACTGTGTTGGACACCTTTTTTAGTCTGGGGGCCTTTCTAGATATAGACTGAGCCTCATTTTCGCGCCATTACTGCGCAGTTGTTTTTGGAGAGCGAGGCATGCAGATGCATGTGTGAGGATCTAAGAATCACTAAAAAAGCTTCTAGAAGGCGTCATTTGGTATCGTATTCCCCTCTGGGCTTGGTTGGGTCTCAGCAAAGCATATAGCTGGGACTGTATAGGGGTTAAATTTGAAAACGGCTCCGGTTCCGTTAATTTAAGGGTTAAAGCTCTGAAATTTGGTGTGCAATACTTTTAATGCTTTAAGACACTGTGGTGAAATTTTGGTGAATTTTGAACAATTCCTTCATACTTTTTCACATATTCAGTAATAAAGTGTTTTCAGTTTGAAATTTAAAGTGACAGTAACGGTTTTATTTTAAAACGTTTTTTTGTGCTTTGTTGACAAGTTTAAGCCTGTTTAACATGTCTGTACCATCAGATAAGCTATGTTCTATATGTATGAAAGCCAATGTGTCTCCCCATTTAAATTTATGTGATAATTGTGCCATAGTGCCCAAACAAAGTAAGGACAGTAATGCCACAGAAAATGATATTGCCCAAGATGATTCCTCAAATGAGGGGAGTAAACATGATACTACATCATCCCCTACTGTGTCTACACCAGTTATGCCCACACAGGAGGCCCCTAGTACATCTAGTGCGCCAATACTTATTACCATGCAACAATTAACGGCTGTAATGGATAACTCCATAGCAAATCTTTTATCCAAAATGCCTACTTATCAGAGAAAGCGCGATTGCTCTGTTTTAAACACTGAAGAGCAAGAGGACGCTGATGATAACTGTTCTGACATACCCTCACACCAATCTCAAGGGGCCATGAGGGAGGTTTTGTCTGATGGAGAAATCTCAGATTCAGGAAAAATTTCTCATCAAGCTGAACCTGATGTTGTGACATTTAAATTTAAATTAGAACATCTCCGCGCACTGCTTAAGGAGGTGTTATCTACTCTGGATGATTGTGACAATTTGGTCATTCCAGAGAAATTATGTAAGATGGACAAGTTCCTAGAGGTTCCGGTGCCCCCCGACGCTTTTCCTATACCCAAGCGGGTGGCGGACATAGTAAATAAAGAGTGGGAAAGGCCCGGCATACCTTTTGTTCCCCCCCCTATATTTAAGAAATTATTTCCTATAGTCGACCCCAGAAAGGACTTATGGCAGACAGTCCCCAAGGTCGAGGGGGCGGTTTCTACTCTAAACAAACGCACTACTATTCCTATCGAAGATAGTTGTGCTTTCAAAGATCCTATGGATAAGAAATTAGAGGGTTTGCTTAAAAAGATTTTTGTACAGCAAGGTTACCTTCTACAACCAATTTCATGCATTGTTCCTGTCACTACGGCAGCATGTTTCTGGTTCGAGGAACTAGAAAAGTCGCTCAGTAAAGAATCTTCGTATGAGGAGGTTATGGACAGAGTTCAAGCACTTAAATTGGCTAACTCTTTTGTTTTAGATGCCGCTTTGCAATTAGCTAGATTAGCGGCGAAAAATTCAGGGTTTGCTATCGTGGCGCGCAGAGCGCTTTGGCTAAAGTCTTGGTCAGCGGATGTGTCTTCCAAGACAAAATTGCTTAACATTCCTTTCAAAGGTAAAACATTATTTGGACCTGATTTGAAAGAGATTATTTCAGACATCACTGGGGGAAAGGGCCACGCCCTCCCACAGGATAGGTCTTTTAAGGCTAAAAATAAGCCTAATTTTCGTCCCTTTCGCAGAAACGGACCAGCCTCTAATTCTGCATCCTCTAAGCAAGAGGGTTATGCTTCACAATCCAAACCAGCCTGGAAACCAATGCAAGACTGGAACAAGGGTAAGCAGGCCAAGAAGCCTACCACTGCTACCAAAACAGCATGAAGGGATAGCCCCCGATCCGGGACCGGATCTAGTGGGGGGCAGACTTTCTCTCTTTGCTCAGGCTTGGGCAAGAGATGTTCAGGATCCTTGGGCGCTAGAAATAGTTTCTCAAGGTTATCTCCTGGAATTCAAGGAACTACCCCCAAGGGGAAGGTTCCACAGGTCTCAATTATCTTCAAACCAAATAAAGAGACAGGCATTCTTACATTGCGTAGAAGACCTGTTAAAGATGGGAGTGATACATCCAGTTCCAATAAGAGAACAAGGAATGGGATTTTATTCCAATCTGTTCATAGTTCCCAAAAAAGAGGGAACATTCAGACCAATTTTGGATCTAAAGATCCTAAACAAATTTCTCAGGGTACCATCGTTCAAAATGGAAACTATTCGAACGATCCTACCTACTATCCAGGAAAATCAATTTATGACTACCGTGGATTTAAAGGATGCGTACCTACATATTCCTATCCACAAGGAACATCATCAGTTCCTAAGGTTCGCTTTTCTGGACAAGCATTACCAGTTTGTGGCACTTCCATTCGGATTAGCCACTGCTCCAAGGATTTTCACAAAGGTACTAGGGTCCCTTCTAGCGGTTCTAAGACCAAGGGGCATTGCAGTAGTACCTTACTTGGACGACATCCTTATTCAAGCGTCGTCCCTGTCAAAAGCAAAGGCTCATACGGACATCATCCTAGCCTTTCTCAGATCTCACGGATGGAAGGTGAACAAAGAAAAAAGTTCTCTGTCCCCGTCAACAAGAGTTCCCTTCTTGGGAACAATAATAGATTCCTTAGAAATGAGGTTTTTTCTGACAGAGGTCAGAAAATCAAAACTTCTAAGCTCTTGTCAAGTACTTCATTCTGTTCCTCGTCCTTCCATAGCGCAGTGCATGGAAGTAATAGAATTGATGGTTGCAACAATGGACATAGTTCCTTTTGCACGAATTCATCTAAGACCATTACAACTGTGCATGCTCAGACAGTGGAATGGGGATTATACAGACTTGTCTCCGACGATTCAAGTAGATCAAAAGACCAGAGATTCACTCCGTTGGTGGCTGACCCTGGACAATCTGTCACAGGGAATGAGCTTCCGCAGACCAGAGTGGGTCATTGTCACGACCGACGCCGGCCTAGTGGGCTGGGGCGCGGTCTGGGAATCCCTGAAAGCTCAGGGTCTATGGTCTCGGGAAGAGTCTCTTCTCCCGATAAACATTCTGGAACTGAGAGCGATATTCAATGCTCTCAGAGCTTGGCCTCAACTAGCAAAGGCCAAATTCATAAGGTTTCAGTCAGACAACATGACGACCGTTGCATATATCAATCATCAGGGGGGAACAAGGAGTTCCCTGGCGATGAAAGAAGTGACCAAGATAATTCAATGGGCGGAGGATCACTCCTGCCACTTGTCTGCGATCCACATCCCAGGAGTGGAAAATTGGGAAGCGGATTTTCTGAGTCGTCAGACATTCCATCCGGGGGAGTGGGAACTCCATCCGGAAATCTTTGCCCAAATAACTCAATTATGGGGCATTCCAGACATGGATCTGATGGCGTCTCGTCAGAACTTCAAGGTTCCTTGCTACGGGTCCAGATCCAGGGATCCCAGGGCGACTCTAGTAGATGCACTAGTAGCACCTTGGACCTTCAATCTAGCTTATGTATTCCCACCGTTTCCTCTCATTCCCAGGCTGGTAGCCAGGATCAATCAGGAGAGGGCCTCTGTGATCTTGATAGCTCCTGCGTGGCCACGCAGGACTTGGTATGCAGACCTGGTGAATATGTCATCGGCTCCACCATGGAAGCTACCTTTGAGACAGGACCTTCTTGTTCAGGGTCCATGGGAACATCCGAATCTGGTTTCCCTCCAACTGACGGCTTGGAGATTGAACGCTTGATTTTATCAAAGCGTGGGTTTTCAGATTCTGTAATAGATACTCTGATTCAGGCTAGAAAGCCTGTAACTAGAAAAATTTACCATAAAATATGGAAAAAATATATCTGTTGGTGTGAATCTAAAGGATTCCCATGGAACAAGATAAAAATTCCTAAGATTCTATCCTTTCTGCAAGAAGGTTTGGAGAAAGGATTATCTGCAAGTTCTCTAAAGGGACAGATCTCTGCTTTATCTGTTTTACTTCACAAAAGACTGGCAGCCGTGCCAGATGTTCAAGCATTTGTTCAGGCTCTGGTTAGGATCAAGCCTGTTTACAGACCTTTGACTCCTCCCTGGAGTCTAAATCTTGTTCTTTCAGTTCTTCAAGGGGTTCCGTTTGAACCTTTACATTCCATAGATATTAAGTTACTATCTTGGAAAGTTTTGTTTTTAGTTGCAATTTCTTCTGCTAGAAGAGTTTCAGAGTTATCTGCTCTGCAGTGTTCTCCGCCCTATCTGGTGTTCCATGCAGATAAGGTGGTTTTGCGTACTAAGCCTGGTTTTCTTCCGAAAGTTGTTTCTAACAAAAATATTAACCAGGAGATAGTTGTACCTTCTTTGTGTCCGAATCCAGTTTCAAAGAAGGAACGTTTGTTACACAATTTGGACGTAGTCCGTGCTCTAAAATTCTATTTAGAGGTTACTAAAGATTTCAGACAAACATCTTCCCGTTGCTCAGTGTGCCTAGAGGGATATGGCTGCACCTCACTGACGAGGCCCACAATAGGCCGAAACGTACGTCTGGGGTTTTGCTGTTTCTCTTGTTCAGAGAGGGATTGCCTGGTATTTCGGGGCTGGACTGTACTGTGAAGTCAGGATCAGACTGATATGCTACAGGAAAGTTCTTCTCTGTGAAAGGCACATATTGAGCAAAAAGAGGCTGCTTCTAGGGTGGTAACTTGCCATAGAACAAGCTATTATGCTATTGTTCGTTCCCAGGTTGAGCGCTTCTCTCTTTTTATTTATGTAAATTATGACACTTGGGGAAGTCTCCCTAAGTGTGATGCGGGAATCCAGACGTGGACCCGTTGCTCAGTGTGCCTAGAGGGATATGGCTGCACCTCACTGACGAGGCCCACAATAGGCTGAAACGTACGTCTGGGGTTTTGCTGTTTCTCTTGTTCAGAGAGGGATTGCCTGGTATTTCGGGGCTGGACTGTACTGTGAAGTCAGGATCAGACTGATATGCTACAGGAAAGTTCTTCTCTGTGAAAGGCACATATTGAGCAAAAAGAGGCTGCTTCTAGGGTGGTAACTTGCCATAGAACAAGCTATTATGCTATTGTTCGTTCCCAGGTTGAGCGCTTCTCTCTTTTTATTTATGTAAATTATGACACTTGGGGAAGTCTCCCTAAGTGTGATGCGGGAATCCAGACGTGGACCCGTTGCTCAGTGTGCCTAGAGGGATATGGCTGCACCTCACTGACGAGGCCCACAATAGGCCGAAACGTACGTCTGGGGTTTTGCTGTTTCTCTTGTTCAGAGAGGGATTGCCTGGTATTTCGGGGCTGGACTGTACTGTGAAGTCAGGATCAGACTGATATGCTACAGGAAAGTTCTTCTCTGTGAAAGGCACATATTGAGCAAAAAGAGGCTGCTTCTAGGGTGGTAACTTGCCATAGAACAAGCTATTATGCTATTGTTCGTTCCCAGGTTGAGCGCTTCTCTCTTTTTATTTATGTAAATTATGACACTTGGGGAAGTCTCCCTAAGTGTGATGCGGGAATCCAGACGTGGACCCGTTGCTCAGTGTGCCTAGAGGGATATGGCTGCACCTCACTGACGAGGCCCACAATAGGCCGAAACGTACGTCTGGGGTTTTGCTGTTTCTCTTGTTCAGAGAGGGATTGCCTGGTATTTCGGGGCTGGACTGTACTGTGAAGTCAGGATCAGACTGATATGCTACAGGAAAGTTCTTCTCTGTGTAAGGCACATATTGAGCAAAAAGAGGCTGCTTCTAGGGTGGTAACTTGCCATAGAACAAGCTATTATGCTATTGTTCGTTCCCAGGTTGAGCGCTTCTCTCTTTTTATTTATGTAAATTATGACACTTGGGGAAGTCTCCCCAAGTGTGATGCGGGAATCCAGACGTGGACCCGTTGCTCAGTGTGCCTAGAGGGATATGGCTGCACCTCACTGACGAGGCCCACAATAGGCCGAAACGTACGTCTGGGGTTTTGCTGTTTCTCTTGTTCAGAGAGGGATTGCCTGGTATTTCGGGGCTGGACTGTACTGTGAAGTCAGGATCAGACGGATATGCTACAGGAAAGTTCTTCTCTGTGAAAGGCACATATTGAGCAAAAAGAGGCTGCTTCTAGGGTCTTAACTTGCCATAGAACAAGCTATTATGCTATTGTTCATTCCCAGGTTGAGCGCTTCTCTCTTTTTATTTATGTAAACATCTTCCTTGTTTGTTGTTTATTCTGGTAAAAGGAGAGGTCAAAAAGCGACTTCTACCTCTCTTTCCTTTTGGCTTAAAAGCATTATCCGATTGGCTTATGAGACTGCCGGACGGCAGCCTCCTGAAAGAATCACAGCTCACTCCACTAGGGCTGTGGCTTCCACATGGGCCTTCAAGAACGAGGCTTCTGTTGACCAGATATGTAAGGCAGCGACTTGGTCTTCACTGCACTCTTTCGCCAAATTTTACAAATTTGATACTTTTGCTTCTTCGGAGGCTATTTTTGGGAGAAAGGTTTTGCAAGCCGTGGTGCCTTCCATTTAGGTGACCTGATTTGCTCCCTCCCTTCATCCGTGTCCTAAAGCTTTGGTATTGGTTCCCACAAGTAAGGATGACGCCGTGGACCGGACACACCAATGTTGGAGAAAACAGAATTTATGCTTACCTGATAAATTACTTTCTCCAACGGTGTGTCCGGTCCACGGCCCGCCCTGGTTTTTTAATCAGGTCTGATGAATCATTTTCTCTAACTACAGTCACCACGGTATCATATGGTTTCTCCTATATATATTTCCTCCTGTCCGTCGGTCGAATGACTGGGGTGGGCGGAGCCTAGGAGGGATCATGTGACCAGCTTTGCTGGGACTCTTTGCCATTTCCTGTTGGGGAAGAGAATATCCCACAAGTAAGGATGACGCCGTGGACCGGACACACCGCTGGAGAAAGTAATTTATCAGGTAAGCATAAATTCTGTTTTCTTTCATATTAGCAAGAGTCCATGAGGCCCATCCTTTTTGTGGTGGTTATAATTTTTTTGTATAAAGCACAATTATTCCAATTCCTTATTTTTTATGCTTTCACACTTTTTGTCTTATCACCCCACTTCTTGGCTATGCGTTAAACTGATTTGTGGGTGTGGTGAGGGGTGTATTTATAGGCATTTTGAGGTTTGGGAAACTTTGCCCCTCCTGGTAGGAATGTATATCCCATACGTCACTAGCTCATGGACTCTTGCTAATATGAAAGAAATGAATTTATCAGGTAAGTTCTTACATAAATTATGTTTTCTAAATCCTCAAGCCACTACCTTTACTCTGTTGTGTACATGACTAATAATGCACTTAACCTAAAGTGTTAATTTAAACACTTTTTCTCATATCTTTCATATTGCAAACATTTTTCTAGTTGGAGTTATCACAGGTTTTGAGATACCTCCTTACTGTTCACCTAAGCAAACAAACATATCCAAGTAGGCTGCATATTAAGAAAAAGCACATAGGTTAAAATATCCAAACATACTAAGGCAATGCTGTATATTCTTTTTTTTTTTTTATATAACTGCATCGCCTGCACATGTGCAGTGTAGGACTGAATAGTAGGCATACTCGTGCACAGGGCATACTTACCAATCAACATCCTTGTTAGCTCTCAGAGAGTGACACCTCGCACATCAACATGGGGCGAATCTCAGCCTGTAAAAATAATAAAATATTCATGTGGCTACTCTGTGTTAATATGCTGGAGCTGTACAGACTATTTTTTTTTCTTTAAGGAAATGTACTGAAATGATTGTGGGAAAATAACATGCTCTTCTTTTGAGATCAGTCTGCAACAATATAAGGCACAAATCTGATGAGGTTGCTACAACTCCTGTTATCATAAAAAAAACAGAAAGATGCACTGAACAGTAGTTTCTTGCAATAGTACACAAGCAAACATTTACAGGGTAATAATTTAAATCACAGAAGTTAAATATCCTTTATTTACCATAATTCATTATTCATAAATGGTACAAGAAACTAAATGAAACCGAATGTGATGTTTGTTATGTAGTTCATCTGAAGATGGAAGTTGCACAATAAAATCTTGTACAAAGACAAAGTGAATTAATATTGATGTGTGCCAATTCCAGCGCTTAATTTGTAGCAAAATAAATGTAAAAAGCATCTTGCAGGTTGCATAAATATAGTATAAAATCTCCACCATGATAAAAACTGATGTTTGTTTATTTCGTAAATTGATGATAGTCCACAGTCCTCCATAATATATGGGATATATTTCCTACCACTAGGAGGAGGGCAAGAAACTATATCAGAGCTTAAAATCCCCCCCCCCCCATCTCTCTCTTTTTTTTGTTCTTGGCCTTATAGGATAATGTTGAGAATAGAGGTGTTTCTAGCTACTTGCTTATGGATTTAAATTTGTGAGCTCAGACTGTGAGACCCATAATCCCTAGGAATTTTCATTCACAAAGAAGACAGAAGAGAGACTTCACAGCAGCTGAATAATACAAGGACATAGGGAAATAATGTGTGCATAGCAGAGTATTCCTATTGGACTTCAGCCATAATTTTTCTCAGGTGTCGCGGGGACTTGTCCTTAGCCTCCCACTGTGGGATAGAGGTATTTCCTACAAAATATCCTCTGCAGTACCCATACTTGCACTGTATTGGTTTTCTGATGAATACTGCTGCAGCTACATGTCTGGTAAACCAGTGGAGGTGTGCTAATTACTTATGATAGGTGACTTACCACAGCACACACACAGCCCAGAGGCTACTTGTAGCTACTCTGACAGAGGTACAGTAAAGCCAGGGGACTTAGCTTGCTTTCTTTTTTTTCATGTCCCTACACCAAAGTTTTAATATCCCTCTTACTTCCCCTTCCCACCCAGTATTTCTTTGCCTCGTCAAGGAGTAGGCATGGAAAAGATGCTAACCAAAGAAGAAAGGGGGTACTAAGGCACTACTAAGAAATGACGTCAGGAATATTATTTAAGTGATTGATAGATCAGCTTGTTGTATCAGCTGAAAGATATTTTATTTTACAGGGAGTGCTGTGTACCAATACATTGATAAACTTTAATCAGTAAGAAGGTAGGGGAAGTTATAGAAACTAACCACCAGTTAGTATGCACTTCTAGCACTCTATGCCCAGACTTAGGGATGGTACTAGTACGAGAAGTTAAAATATAACTTTCTCTTGTAAGGTGTATCCAGTCCACGGATTCATCCATTACTTGTGGGATATTCTCCTTCCCAACAGGAAGTTGCAAGAGGACACCCACAGCAGAGCTGTCTATATAGCTCCTCCCCTAACTGCCATTCCCAGTCATTCTCTTGCAACTCTCGACAAGAAAGGAAGTATCAAGAGATATGTGGTGACTTAGTGTAGTTTTACCTTCAATCAAGAGTTTATTTTTAAACGGTACCGGCGTTGTACTGTTTTTCTCTCAGGCAGAAATTAGAAGAAGATTTCTGCCTGGAAATTTGATGATCTTAGCGGTTTGTAACTAAGGTCCATTGCTGTTCTCACACATAACTGATGAATATGGGAAAACTTCAGTTGGGGGGACGGCCTGCAGATTACCTGCTTTGAGGTATGTTCAGTATTTTTATTTCTAGAGAGAGGAATAAGTTCTAGAAAATGCTGACAGAGCCTTGTGTATTTGAGGTAAGCCTGATGCAGTGATTTAACAGCGACTGGGATCATGCTTACATAACAGGGTAATACTCAAGTTAATATTCATATTGCTTAGTGACAAAACGTTTACATGATTTCAAAAATAGGACGTTTTTTCTCTGAGGGAGATAAGTCTTTATTTGGGGCCTAGTTTCCACATGGCTAGTCAGATACTCCCAGGAGTATTTTCTTAAGGCCCCTCTGACATCCAGTACATGGTGGGAGGGGCCTATTTTAACTGTGCAGTTTTAATTCAGACTGAGACATCCAGCTTCCTTAGAAGAGTCCCCTGGCATCTGAGAACCACTTCAAAGGGGTTATTTCTGCACTAAATCGTTTTTATGGGAAGGTAGGAGCCTCAGCAGAGCTGTGGCATGGTGCTCAATTGATTTTTAACGTTTTTTTAACATTTTTCAATCTGGCTTGGGGCCTAAGGGGTTAATCATCCATTTGCAAGTGGGTGCAATGCTGCTTTAGTCCCTTATTCACACTGTAAACATTTCAAAGATTTTACTGTATTTTTTCACTGTTTTGCAGTTTAAGTGCTAGTTTTTTTCTCTTAAACGCACAGTAACGTTTTTGTTTAATTGCTGTTTCACCTTTATTAAAGTGTTTTCCAAGCTTGCTTGTCTCATTACTAGTCTGTTAAACATGTCTGACATAGAGGAAACTCCTTGTTCAATATGTTTGGAAGTCATTGTGGAACCCCCTCTTAGAATGTGTACCAAATGTACTGACATTTCTATAAACTATAAAGACCATATTATGGTGCTTAAAGATTTATCTCCAGGGGATTCTCTGACTAAAAAGAGGGAGATTATGCCATCTAACTCTCCCCATGTGCCAGAACCTATAACTCCCGCTCAAGTGACGCCAAGTACATCTAGCGCATCTAATTCTTTTACCTTACAGGACATGGCGGCAGTTATGAATGCTACCCTCACAGAGGTATTCTCCAAACTGCCAGGGCTACAAGGAAAGTGAGACAGCTCTGGGGCTAGAATTAATACAGAGTTTTCTGACGCTGTATTGCCTGTGTCCGATATACCCTCACAATGCTCAGAAGCTGAGGCAGGTGAGCTTCTATCTGTGGGTGACATTTCAGACTCAGGGAAGGCGTTGCTTCAGTCTGATTCTGAAATGACAGCGTTTAAATTTAAGCTTGAACACCTCCGCTTATTGCTTAGGGAGGTTTTAGCGACTCTGGATTACTGTGATCCCATTGTGGTTCCAGAGAAATTGTGTAAAATGGACAAATACTTTGCAGTACCTGTTTACACCAATGTTTTTCCAGTCCCTAAGAGGTTTTCGGAAATTATTACTAATGAATGGGATAGACCAGGTGTGCCGTTCTCTCCCCTCCTGCTTTTAAAAAGATGTTTCCCATAGATGCCACCATACGGGACTCGTGGCAGACGGTTCCTAAGGTGGAGGGAGCAGTCTCCACCCTAGCTAAGCGTACAACTATCCCCGTCGAGGACAGTTGTGCTTTCCTAGATCCTATGGATAAAAAATTGGAGGGTCTCCTTAAGAAAATTTTTATACATCAAGGTTTTATTCTCCAGCCTCTTGCATGCATTGCCCCAGTTACTGCTGCAGCGGCTTTTTGGTTTGAGTCTCTTGAGGAGGCTCTACAGGTGGAGACCCCGTTAGACGATATTCTAGACAGGATTAAAGCTCTTAAGTTAGCTAACTCCTTTATTTCTGACGCCATTTTTCATTTAGCCAAGCTAACGGCTAAGAATTCAGGTTTTGCCATTTTGGCGCGTAGGGCGCTATGGCTTAAGTCCTGGTCAGCAGACGTTACTTCAAAGTCTAAGCTTCTTAACATCCCCTTCAAGGGACAGACCCTATTCGGGCCCTATCTGAAGGAGATCATTTCTGATATTACTGGAGGAAAAGGTCACGCCCTTCCTCATGATAGGTCCAATAAATTAAGGACCAAACAGAATAATTTTCGTTCCTTTCGAAACTTCAAGAGTGGCGCAGCTTCAGTTTCCTCTAATACAAAACAAGAGGGAAATTTCGTCCAGTCCATACCAGTCTGGAGACCAAACCAGGCTTGGAATAAGGGGAAGCAGGCCAAGAAACCTGCGGCTGCCTCTAAGACAGCATGAAGGAGTAGCCCCCGATACGGGACTGGATCTAGTGGGGGGCAGACTCTCTCTCTTCACCCAGGATTGGGCAAGAGACGTCCAGGATCCCTGGGCATTAGAGATTGTTCCCAGGGATATCTTATGGACTTCAAAGCTTCATCTCCAAAGGGGAGATTTCATCTCTCATAATTATCTGTAAACCAGATAAAGAGAGAGACATTCTTACGTTGTGTTCAAGACCTGCTGGTTATGGGAGTGATCCACCCAGTTCCAAGGGAGGAACAGGGGCAGAGCTTCTATTCAAATCTGTTTATAGTTCCCAAAAAAGAGGGAACTTTCAGACCAATCTTGGATCTCAAGATCCTAAACAAAGTTCTCAGGGTCCCATCCTTCAAGATGGAGACTATCCGAACCATCCTCCCTATGATCCAGGAGGGTCAATATATGACTACCGTGGACTTAAAGGATGCTTATCTCCACATTCCGATTCACAGAGATCATCATCAGTTCCTCAGGTTCGCCTTCTTTACGAAGGTTCTAGGGTCCCTACTGGCGGTTCTAAGGGCACGGGGCATAGCGGTAGCCCCTTACCTAGACGACATTCTGATACAGGCGTCGACTTTTCAAATCACCAAGTCCCATACGGACATTGTTGTGGCCTTTCTGAGGTCTCACGGGTGGAAGGTGAACGAAGAAAAGTTCTCTCTCCCCTCTCACAAGAGTTTCCTTCCTAGGAACACTGATAGATTCAGTAGAAATGAAAATCTTTCTGACAGAGGTCAGGTTATCAAAGCTTCTAACTTCCTGCCGTGCTCTTCATTCCACTTCTCGGCAGTCAGTGGCTCAGTGTATGGAAGTAATCGGCCTAATGGTAGCGGCAATGGACATAGTTCCGTTTGCCCGCCTACATCTCAGACCACTGCAACTTTGCATGCTCAATCAGTGGAATGGGGATTACACAGATTTGTCCCCTCTGCTAAATCTGGATCAAGAGACCAGGGATTCTCTTCTCTGGTGGTTCTCTTGGGTCCATCTGTCCAGGGGAATGTGTTTCCGCAGGCCAGAGTGGACTATAGTCACGACAGATGCCAGCCTTCTGGGCTGGGGCGCAGTCTGGAACTCCCTGAAGGCTCAGGGTTTGTGGACTCAGGAGGAAGCCCTCCTTCCGATAAACATTCTGGAACTGAGAGCGATATTCAATGCTCTTCAGGCTTGGCCTCAATTAGCTGCGGTCAGATTCCAGTCGGACAATATCACGACTGTAGCCTATATCAACCATCAGGGGGGAACAAGAAGCCCCCTGGCAATGTTGGAGGTTTCAAAGATAATTCTATGGGCAGAGGTTCACTCTTGCCATCTCTCAGCTATCCATATCCCAGGAGTAGAGAACTGGGAGGCAAATTTTCTAAGTCGGCAGACTTTTCATCCGGGGGAGTGGGAGCTCCATCCGGAGGTATTTGCCCAGCTGATTCAACTATGGGGCAAACCAGAAGTGGATCTGATGGCATCTCATCAGAACGCCAAGCTTCCCTGTTAAGGGTCCAGGTCAAGGGATCCCCAGTCAGCACTGATAGATGCTCTAGCAGTGCCCTGGTCCTTCAGCCTGGCTTATGTGTTCCCTCCATTTCCTCTCCTCCCTCGTCTGATTGCCAAGATCAAGCAGGAGAGAGCTTCAGTGATTTTGATAGCACCTGCGTGGCCACGCAGGACTTGGTATGCAGATCTGGTGGACATGTCATCCCTTCCACCATGGACTCTGCCGCTAAGGCAGGACCTTCTACTCCAAGGTCCATTCAAACATCCAAATCTAATTTCTCTGCGGCTGACTGCTTGGAGATTGAACGCTTGATTTTATCAAAGCGTGGTTTCTCCGAGTCGGTCATTGATACCTTTATTCAGGCTCGAAAGCCTGTCACCAGGAAAATCTATCTTAAGATATGTTGTAAATATCTTCATTGGTGTGAATCCAAGGGTTACTCATGGAGTAAAGTCAGGATTCCTAGGATATTATCCTTTCTCCAAGAAGGATTGGAGAAGGGATTGTCAGCTAGTTTTCTAAAGGGACAGATTTCTGCTCTGTCTATTCTTCTGCACAAGTGTCTGGCAGATGTTCCAGATGTTCAGGCGTTTTGTCAGGCTTTAGTTAGAATCAAGCCTGTGTTTAAACCTGTTGCTCCGCCATGGAGTTTAAATTTAGTTCTTAAAGTTCTTCAAGGGGTTCTGTTTGAACCTCTGCATTCCATAGATATCAAACTTCTATCTTGGAAAGTTCTGTTTTTGGTAGCTATCTCTTCGGCTCGAAGAGTTTCAGAGTTATCTGCCTTACAGTGTGATTCCCCTTATCTGATCTTCCATACAGATAAGTTAGTTTTGCGTACCAAACCTGGGTTTCTTCCTAAGGTGGTAAGAATATCAATCAAGAGATTGTTGTTCCATCACTGTGTCCTAATCTTTCTTCAAAGAAGGAACGTCTATTACACAATCTTGACGTGGTTCGTGCTTTAAAGTTTTATTTACAAGCTACTAAGGATTTTCGTCAAACATCTGCATTGTTTGTTGTCTACTCTGGACAGAGGAGAGGCCAAAAGGCTTCGGCATCTTCTCTTTCTTTTTGGCTGAGAAGCATAATCCGTTTAGTTTATGAGACTGCTGGCCAGCAGCCTCCTGAAAGAATTACAGCTCATTCCACTAGAGCTGTAGCTTCCACATGGGCTTTTAAAAATGAGGCTTCTGTTGAACAGATTTGTAAGGCGGCCACTTGGTCTTCGCTTCATACTTTTTCTAAATTCTATAAATTTGATACTTTTGCTTCCTCGGAGGCTATTTTTGGGAGAAAGGTCTTGCAGGCAGTGGTGCCTTCCGTTTAAGTTCCTGCCGTGTCCTAAAGCTTTGGTATTGGTATCCCACAAGTAATGGATGAACCCGTGGACTGGATACACCTTACAAGAGAAAACAAAATTTATGCTTTACCTGATAAATTTCTTTCTCTTGTGGTGTATCCAGTCCACGGCCCGCCCTGTCACTTTAAGGCAGGTGTTTTTTATTTTTAAACTACAGTCACCACTGCACCCTATAGTTTCTCCTTTTTTTTGCTTGTCTTCGGTCGAATGACTGGGAGTTGCAGTTAGGGGAGGAGCTATATAGACAGCTCTGCTGTGGGTGTCCTCTTGCAACTTCCTGTTGGGAAGGAGAATATCCCACAAGTAATGGATGAACCCGTGGACTGGATACACCACAAGAGAAAGAAATTTATCAGGTAAGCATAAATTTTGTTTTCTCTTGTAAGGTGTATCCAGTCCACGGATCATCCATTACTTGTGGGATATTCTCATTCCCAACAGGAAGTTGCAAGAGGACACCCACAGCAGAGCTGTAATGTAGCTCCTCCCCTAACTGTCATAGCCAGTCATTCTCTTGCAACTCTCAACAAGCAAGGACGTTGTAGGAGAGAGTGGTTAAATATAGCTAGTTTATTTTCTTCAATCAAAAGTTTGTTATTTTTAAATAGTACCGGAGTTGTGCTATTTTATCTCAGGCAGTAAATAGAAGAAGAATCTGCCTGAGGTTTCTATGATCTTAGCAGGTTGTAACTTAGATCCATTGCTATTCTCACATATTTCTGAGGGGATTACACAGATGAGGTAACTTCAGCGAGAGAATGGCGTGCAGTTTATTCTGCTATCAGGTATGTGCAGTTATAATTTTTTCTAGAGATGGAAAACACTAGAAAATGCTGCTGATACCGGATTAATGTAAGTTAAGCCTGAATACAGTGATTTAATAACGACTGGTATCATGCTTACTCCCAGGGGTAATACCCTTATGATATTTACAATATAAAATGTTTGCTGGCATGTTTAATCGTTTTTATATATGCTTTGGTGATAAAACTTTATTGGGGCCTAGTTTTTTCCACATGGCTGGCTTAAATTTTGACTAGAAACAATTTCCACTGTTGTAGTATAAAAGTTACAGTTGGTGCAGTTAAAATTACAAACTGTGACATCCAGCTTCCCTCAAAGGCCCTCTGAATGCTATAGGACATCTCTAAAGGGCCCAAAGGCTTTCCAAAGTCGTTTATTGGGGAAGGTAGGGCCACAGCTTGCTGTGGCAGTTGGTTGTGACTGTTAAAAAAACGTCTATTTCGTTTTGTTTTTTTTAATCCGTTTTTTTAACTAAGGGGTTAATCATCCATTTGCAAGTGGGTGCACTGCTCTGTTAGCCTATTA
This sequence comes from Bombina bombina, assembly GCF_027579735.1. Taxonomy (NCBI): domain Eukaryota; kingdom Metazoa; phylum Chordata; class Amphibia; order Anura; family Bombinatoridae; genus Bombina; species Bombina bombina. Next base: position 865,774,656 of record NC_069503.1, on the reverse strand, counting down.
TACACACTGTAAAAATTTCGTTTGATTTACTGCATTTTTTCACTGTTTTTCAAATTCTGACAAAATTTGTTTCTCTTAAAGGCACAGTACCGTTTTTTATATTTGCTTGTTAACTTGATTTAAAGTGTTTTCCAAGCTTGCTAGTCTCATTGCTATTCTGTATAAACATGTCTGACATAGAAGAAACTCCTTGTTTATTATGTTTAAAAGCCATGGTGGAACCCCCTCTTAGAATGTGTACCAAATGTACTGATTTCATTTTATGCAATAAAGATCATTTTCTGTCTTTAAAAAATGTATCACCAGAGGAATCTGACGAGGGGGAAGTTATGCCGACTAACTTTCCCCACGTGTCAGACCCTTTGACTCCCGCTTAAGGGACTCACGCTCAAATGGCGCCAAGTACATCTAGGGCGCCCATAGCGTTTACTTTACAAGACATGGCGGCAGTCATGGATAATACACTGTCAGCGGTATTAGCCAGACTACCTGAACTTAGAGGTAAGCGAGATAGCTCTGGGGTGAGACAAAATGCAGAGCATACTGACGCTTTAAGAACCATGTCTGATACTGCCTCACAATATGCAGAAGCTGAGGAAAGAGAGCTTCAGTCAGTGGGTGATGTTAATGACTCAGGAAAGATACCTGATTCTAATATTTCTACATTTAAATTTAAGCTTGAACACCTCCGTGTGTTGCTTAGGGAGGTTTTAGCTGCTCTGAATGACTGTGATACCATTGCAGTGCCAGAGAAATTGTGTAGACTGGATAAATACTTTGCAGTGCCGGTGTGTACTGATGTTTTTCCAAATACCTAAAAGGTTTACAGAAATTATTAATAAGGAATGGGATAGACCAGGTGTGCCGTTCTTCCCCTCCTATTTTTAGAAAAATGTTTCCAATAGACGCCACCACATGGGACTTATGGCAGACAGTCCCTAAGGTGGAGGGAGCAGTTTCTACTCTAGTAAAGCGTACTACTATCCCTGTCGAGGACAGTTGTGCTTTTTTTTTTTTTTTTTTAGATCCAATGGATAAAAAATTAGAGGTTACCTTAAGAAAATATTTATTCAACAAGGTTTTATCCTACAGCCCCTTGCATGCATTGCCCCTGTCACTGCTGCTGTGGCGTACTGGTTTGAGTCTCTGGAAGAGGCTTTACAGGTAGCGACTCCATTGGATGACATACTTGGCAAACTTAGAGCACTTAAGCTAGCCAATTCTTTTATTCTGATGCCATTGTTCATTTGACTAAACTAACGGCTAAGAATTCTGGTTTTGCTATACAGGCGCGCAGAGCGCTATGGCTTAGATCGTGGTCAGCTGACGTGACTTCAAAATCTAACCTACTTAACATTCCCTTCAAGGGGCAGACCCTATTCGGGCCTGGTTGAAGGAGATTATTGCTGATATCACTGGAGGAAAAGGTCATGCCCTTCCTCAGGACAGGTCCAAATCTAGGGCCAAACAGTCTAATTTTCGTACCTTTCAAAACTTCAAGGCAGGTGCGGCATCAACTTCCTCTAATAATAAACAAGAGGGAACTTTTGCTCAATCCAAGACGGTCTGGAGACCAAACCTGACCTGGAAAAAAGGTAAGCAGGTAAAAAAGCCTACTGCTGCCTCTAAGACAGCATGAAGGAACGGCCCCCTATCCGGGAACGGATCTAGTAGGGGGCAGACTTTCACTCTTTGCCCAGGCGTGGGCAAGAGATGTTCAGGATCCCTGGGCGTTGGAAATTATATCCCAGGGATATCTTCTGGACTTCAAAGCTTCCCCCCCCAAAAGGGAGATTTCACCTTTAACAATTATCTGCACACCAGATAAAGAGAGAGGCATTCTTACACTGTGTACGAGTCCTCCTAGTTATGGGAGTGATCCATCCAGTTCCAGAGGAGGAACAGGGACAGGGTTTTTACTCAAATCTGTTTGTGGTTCCCAAAAAAGAGGGAACCTTCAGACCAATTTTGGATCTAAAGATCTTAAACAAATTCCTCAAAGTTCCGTCGTTCAAGATGGAAACTATTCGTACCATCCTACCACTGATCCAGGAGGGTCAATATATGACTACAGTGGATCTAAAGGATGCTTGTCTTCACATTCCGATACACAAAGATCATCATCGGTTTCTCAGGTTTGCCTTTTAAGACAGGCATTACCAGTTGTAGCTCTTCCTTTGGGATTAGCTACAGCCCCAAGAATCTTTACAAAGGTTCTAGGGTCACTTATGGCAGTCCTAAGGCCGCGGGGCATAGCAGTAGCCCCTTATTTAGACGACATCCTGATACAGGCGTCAAACTTCCAAATTGCCAAGTCTCATACGGACGTAGTACTGGCATTTCTGTGGTCGCATGGGTGGAAAGTGAACGAGGAAAAGAGTTCTCTATCCCCACTCACAAGTTTCCTTTCTAGGGACTCTGATAGATTCTGTAGAAATGAAAATTCACCTGACGGAGTCCAGGTTATCAAAGCTTCTAAATTCCTGCCTGGTTCTTCATTCCATTCCGCGCCCTTCGGTGGTTCAGTGTATGGAAGTAATCGGCTTAATGGTAGCGGCAATGGACATAGTGCCGTTTGCACGCTTACATCTCAGACCGCTGCAACTATGCATGCTCAGTCAGTGGAGCGGGGATTACACAGATTTGTCCCCTCAACTGAATCTGGACCAAGAGACCAGGGATTCTCTTCTCTGGTGGCTATCTCGGGTCCATCTGTCCAAAGGTATGTCGCAGGCCAGATTGGACAATTGTTACGACAGATGCCAGCCTTCTAGGTTGGGGTGCAGTCTGGAACTCCCTGAAGGCTCAGGGATCGTGGACTCAGGAGGAGTCTCTCCTTCCATTAAATATTCTGGAACTAAGAGCGATATTCAAGGCTCTTCAGGCTTGGCCTCAGTTAGCAACTCTGAGGTACATCAGATTTCAGTCGGACAACATCACGACTGTAGCTTACATCAACCATCAAGGGGGAACGAGAAGTTCCCTAGAGATGTTAGAAGTTTCAAAAATAATTCGCTGGGCAGAGATTCACTCTTGCCACCTATCAGCTATCCATATCCCAGGTGTAGAGCACTGGGAGGCGGATTTTCTAAGTCGTCAGACTTTTCATCCGGGAGAGTGGGAACTCCATCCGGAGGCATTTGCACAACTGATTCATCATTGGGGCAAACCAGAACTGGATCTCATGGCATCTCGCCAGAACGCCAAGCTTCCGTGTTACGGATCCAGGTCCAGGGATCCCAAGGCGACACTGATAGATGCTCTAGCAGCGCCCTGGTCTTTCAACCTGGCTTATGTGTTTCCACCGTTTCCTCTGCTCCCTCGACTGATTGCCAAGATCAAGCAGGAGAGAGCATTGGTGATTCTGATAGCACCTGCGTGGCCACGCAGGACCTGGTATGCAGATCTAATGGACATGTCATCCTTTCCACCATGGTCACTGCCTCTGAAACAGGACCTTCTACTTCAGGGTCTTTTCAACCATCCAAATCTAATTTCTCTGAGGCTGACTGCCTGGAGATTGAACGCTTGATTTTATCAAAGTGTGGCTTCTCCGAGTCAGTTATTGATACCTTAAGACAGGCACGAAATCCTGTCACCAGGAAAATTTACCATAAGGTATGGCGTAGATATCTTTATTGGTGTGAATCCAAGGGTTACTCATGGAGTAAGGTCAGGATTGCTAGGATATTATCTTTTCTCCAATAAGGTTTGGAAAAAGGATTGTCAGCTAGTTAAGCGTCTGGCAGATGTTCCAGACGTTCAGGCATTTTGTCAGGCTTTAGTTAGAATCAAGCCTGTGTTTAAACCTGTTGCTCCACCATGGAGCTTAAACTTGGTTCTTAAGGTTCTTCAAGGAGTTCCGTTTGAACCTCTTCATTCCATAGATATCAAGCTTTTATCTTGGAAAGTTCTTTTTTTGGTAGCTATTTCCTCGGCTCGTAGAGTCTCTGAGCTATCTGCCTTACAATGTGATTCTCCTTATCTGATTTTTCATACGGATAAGGTAGTCCTGCGTACCAAACCTGGGTTCTTACCTAAGGTGGTATCTAACAAGAATATCAATCAAGAGATTGTTGTTCCATCCTTGTGTTACTCAATTTGGACGTGGTCCGTGCTTTTAAAGTTTTACTTACAAGCTACTAAAGATTTTCGTCAAACATCTGCTTTGTTTGTTGTCTACTCTGGACAGAGGAGAGGTCAAAAGGCTTCGGCAACCTCTTTTTCTTTTTGACTAAGAAGCTTAATCCGCTTAGCCTATGAGACTGCTGGATAGCAACCTCCTGAAAGGATTACAGCTCATTCCACTAGAGCTGTGGCTTCCACTTGGGCCTTTAAAAATGAGGCTTCTTTTGATCAGATTTGCAAGGCGACGACTTGGTCTTCGCTTCATATTTTTTCAAAATTTTACAAATTTGATACTTTTGCTTCTTCAGAGGCTATATTTGGGGGAGAGGTTTTACAGGCAGTGGTTCCTTCCATTTAAGTTCCTGCCTTGTCCCTCCCTTCATCCGTGTACTTTAGCTTTGGTATTGGTATCCCACAAGTAATGGATGATCCGTGGACTGGATACACCTTACAAGAGAAAACACAATTTATGCTTACCTGATAAATTTATTTCTCTTGTGGTGTATCCAGTCCACGGCCCGCCCTGTCATTTTAAGGCAGGTAATTTTTAAATTTAAACTACAGTAACCACTGCACCCTATGGTTCCTCCTTTCTCGGCTTGTTTTCGGTCGAATGACTGGCTATGACAGTTAGGGGAGGAGCTATATTACAGCTCTGCTGTGGGTGTCCTCTTGCAACTTCCTGTTGGGAATGAGAATATCCCACAAGTAATGGATGATCCGTGGACTGGATACACCACAAGAGAAATAAATTTATCAGGTAAGCATAAATTGTGTTTTTATTAATAAATGATTAAAATGTGTATACAAAACAAAACACACAGTGAATTAAAATTCTCAAAGCAAACTCTGTCTTATTAGTAATAATTCTATGAAGACACAAATAGTTCAATTGATGCCTGTAAAATTGTTATATTGTGCGTCACATTAATTAAATGGCAAAATATATAATATGTCGTCTTTGGACCAGAATATACAGACAGTACTGGTTTCCTCAAATAATAATAAGATGGGTTATAGGTAAGATACCTTCACGATGTTGTTGGTCTAGAAAATTACCCCCACTTATGAGCCTTCAAATCTGTGAACTAAGGCTGTGAAGGCCTACAGTTGTAGGATGTACATGAGCTTTGTGAAAGTGGTTGTTCAAGTACTGCCTATTGAGGTAAATTACAATGCACTTGCGTGCTTATATATTCTCTAAGTGCCTCCTTGGAGAATAAGTCAGTATATTATGCTTAATAGTTAATGTGAAGAACTGTGGACCTCAGTTATATATGCAAATAGTTCAATGCTCTGCAAGATATAGATATTGGCATTTATAAAAATTGCCTGTTGGTGTATGAGGTCAAAACAATAGTATATTATACCAATAATGGAAGCATGTTAACAAATGATGTAATATTTCAAAACCTACTATCGTATGTTTATTCCTTTCATGTAAGTTAGCTTGTGCCACCTGTATTATCAATTGTACTCCATTTAATAGGATATGGAATAAACTGAGGCTATAAGTATATCTGCCCAGTCTCCCGCTGCTAGATATTATGTGTAATATAAAAGTATCTAGTTTGAAATATGCCAGCTATTGTGGGATAGGTGCTAGTGAATCCATCATTTACCTGGATGGATTCAATTACGCGCTACGTAATATATACGTGTTATGTAATCTATTACCATGTACTCTGATATATATTATTATATTATTAAGTGTGCATCTGAGTAATTGATTTAAGTTGAATAACTTAGAAAGCCTATAAGTAAATATATAGGTTCCCCCTGCAGTAGTAATGACTGTGTTGGCGTTTCAAGTATCTATAGCAATGAGTCTACTATAAGTTACAGTTAATATAATTGCAGTGGAGTGTCCCTAAGGGACATGTATGATTCAATACTGTATTATGACAATATCTCTAACTACGGGATAGAATTTTAGACTCCTGTTAGGAATTGCTCATATATATCTCATAGGGCGTGTGTATATTGTCACTTGTATTATAACTCAATACCTTTCAAAGTTGATGGTAGATTGGAACAATAACACTAACATTAGCCAAATATATGTGTGTCAGCGGGTATTATTTATGTGGTGCTGTTATTTAACCTCTGCTGTTACCGAATAAAAAGACCTATATTCTGTCAGAAATGCTGCGCTGTCATTCCCGAGAGATCACAGAGCTTGTAACCAGTCTAAGTTTAAATAATATTGTGTGAAACACTTGGTATAATATCCAAATTAGAGGTAACGTTGCTGTTAGATAAAAATATTCAGTCCCATTTTAATTCCCGCTGGCTGTTCCCGTGGAGGTGTTATTAGTAGTTAAACACATACATAAAGTAAGGCCATCTATATTGCAGTGTGCTTAAGCGGGCTGTATTGTGCCAGGGGTATATAAAAGATGTTATTTGAGCCCAGATATCTGTTAATAATTATCGGTCAGTATAGTATTTGTGTTTAATTACTATACAATTGTTCTCTAATAGATATGCTGATGTTCAGCCGTACAAACTGTTGTGAGTACTAGTATCCCTTAATATCGTTGTATCTATTACAAAGTGTTATCTATATTTTTAAAGTAACGCTGCTCAGGCTAAAGATATATTGTATCTCTTTCACGTTCCCGCTTGTTATAGCTGTAGATGTGTTCTTCGTGAATGAACATGTCAATGGAAAAATGTTATTTCTGATGCCATGTACTTAAGCGGGCTATGTGAGTCTCGGCGGTATGTTAATGGAGTTCTAAATGCCCGGATGTCGGTTCAATGTTAACGGTCCGTATTTAGTTAGATTTAACTAGATTTTACTATGATAGCTGCGTTTGGTTAGACTGCGAAAGCTGTGCTATTAGTTCTCAAATAAACATGCTGCTATTTAGCCAACACACTACTAAGAGTAATTATAACCATCTATGTTGAATGTTGATACGTAAGGTACCAGTCTATTGCCTGAATATCACCTCATTAGCTAGGTATGAAAGGAGACATTTTATATAAGATCAGAGTTATGCTTGTAAACATTAAAACGGCGTCTAACACTACTTATGACGACACGAAAACTTCATAGAAGATTAATGGAACATCTCCGGAACATAAAAAATGCTGTGTCAGATAAAGAGAAAGGCAAAACACTTACAAGTGTAGCAACCCACTTTTTAAACCATCATAGTTCCAATAAGCAAGATCTATGCTGTTGGGGAATAGAAAAAATAAGCTTGGGAATAAGAGGAGGAGATTTGGAAACGGCACTCCTCAAAGCTGAAACCAAATGGATTTATTTGTTAAACACTGTTTACCCCAAAGGAATGAACAAGCAAAATAACTACTATATATTCTTATAAATAAACAAAAAAATAATCTTTTTAATACAGTCAACATGCTTATGTAGTAATTTCCAAAACATCTCTTAAATCAGAGCCAAAAGTTAACATCCAATCAAGTTATATATTTACTGGTTCTGAACTTACTAGTTCCTCATTTCCCTCGCACATTTTCCCCACATTTCTCACCTTTGAGAACACTGGAATATTAGAATCTTCAAACACGATTTAAATAATAATTTTCACTTCACGTTATGAGCACTAGATTTAAGATTGTAAAAACTACCTGTGAAGATATAACAATCTTCTTAGTACCTATTCATGATAGCAATAGATATTTTATTTTATAACACGTACATATGAGTCAAACTCCGCACTCTTTTTTTATTTCACACTTTTGATATCCAAGGACAGATACTATGTGTCAACACAAGACATGGAATTTCATTTTTTGTTATTTTAATTTTATCAGATGGCACACCCAAATCAATAATATACACATACACAATGTAAATTTGACTAATGTCACAAAACACACAAGAAATTAAAATACACCTATGAACAGTGACAATTTGGCTAATACAAATTTATAGAGTATATTTAACAATATTATTTAAATCAGATATTAAGAAGATATAGTGAAAATATTGGGTTAAATACCAACCATGCTAGGTTGTTCCAACAGATTTTTTTATTGAGGGTAATAAAGTAAACAACATACAGGTTACTCAATGAAACATATACACATAAAACAACTAGCATGAATATCTCACAGTATAGTAGGCAGATTGTGGAGCAACCTCTCCACCACCCTCTATTTTTGCCCCTCCATAATTGCTCAGGCCGCTTTTGGACCCTCGATTACACCTCACACTAACTGAGGGGATTAGTTAGATATAGACCCCTTTTGGGTCTATAGATATCTATCGCTTAGAATACACAGAAACAATTATACAAGTCTGGCATAACTGGAAAGTAGGTAACATTAGGTAGGCATCTAAGGTCAATACTTGGAATCATATTAAGCCCTTATAGATATTCAGTTTATGATGGGACTTAGTTAGATGGATCATACAATAATAGAAAATTAGATAACCCCACAGAAAATTTGCTAGGAATCATCTATAATATAGCTTATAAGGGCTCACACATGCTTAAGTTCAAGTGCACTTTGACAGGGAAATATATACAAGAGACCAGGACCTCTCCCACCTCTAAAGTGGGATTTAGACAATGCTATCCTGGGGCAAACCCATAGTTAGGTCCATCATTAAATGCTGTGATTCCCTACACAGAGACAATTCTAGGGCTATATATTATGCTCATGTAGGTTATCCAGACCTGTCTAGTAAGTATTTTAAGACACATAAGAATATTCGTACATGGACTATCTTTAATAAGATCCGATGAGCCATCTTTACCCTACTATAGGTACAATCTATGGTAAGGCTCTACGGACAGAGCAGAGACTGCTTAACTCTGCTAAAAAGGAGTATGAAGGATATCTTGTTTATCCTTAACCACACAAATGTGCGGGGGGGGGGGGCGGATCGAGATCAGGTAATGACATTCCCTTCATTAAAGAAATTGTACATTTAAATATACTCATATCAAAAATACACTCTCACACAAAACAAGAGAATACACAGTTTCTGAAGGGGATTGCAATAATGCTAGGGAACATTCACTTTTTTTGTATCACGTGTAGCCAGGAGCCTCAAAGTGTCACATAAGAAAGACTCTAGGGGCATTGAAGCTAGCATATGGATATTTATACAAAGCGAAAGTTGACTGGGTTGCTAGCTAAATGTGGCATAAACTAGGTAAGGGACAAATTTCCCAAAGTGTTAGATACGCATCTCCAGTTAAATCCTCAACCCACTATTCGTATCTTCCACTTAACAAGTGATAAAATATACAATAATTGCAGGTGATATATAAAGTCAGTAAAAGTACCAAAAAGTCTTAACATTCATAACTATTAACAGTAACATTAAGCCCCCAATTCAGCTACACATAATAAAATAGGGCTTTACTGCACAATATTTAGTCTGTATGAGTACTGATGCAACTCATTGCATATAAAGAAGAGGCAGTTACACAATCTGCGCATATTTAGATACTATTCATCATAAATACAGATTCATTAAATTCAACTAAAGTGTGGTGAGACTTTAAACATAAGTGTAATTATTAAATAGTGTTTCCTTGACATGCTGTCTAGAACTGAGGATGCTATACAGAATCAGCTTAAGTGCATCATAAAAACATTGCATAGCATTCAGTATCATAGCACAAGTATTTTGTGAGATTTAAGTCCCTAGACATCAACAATAGCATAGCCTTAATGTCCTGCAAGCATAAATCCAGGTCCAGTGTTTCTCTTTTTAACCCACTCCTTGCCTGCAAGCTAGTGAAAAGGCTACTCGACCAACAAGCATTCGTCCGCGCAGCAACCAGGGCCAAGGGGTACGGTTCCTCAATACTTGTTTGCATGGGGTAAGTAAGTCTGATCTGCCTGGGTATCAAATATATGTCAGGGTGCAAATCCCCACATTTGGCGATGGGCTCCCTAAGTTCCGCCTCTTCAAGCACATAAGCGGTGCCCACTAAGCTTTCTGACTGGGGAATATACAGAGAGTGGTCAAGACTGCTTGTCTCCAAGAGTGTCACGTCCCCACTCACCCTTGACTTCTGACCAGCAAAGCACAGCGTACTCTCTTGTTGCTCAGCAGAGCCCATCTCCCCCACTGTTGTAGCCGGAGCAGGATGGTCCCGGACACCAGCAGACTGCAGTTTTAGTATGAGCTGGTCGAATCTGGTCAGCATCTCAGACTCATGCTCCGCAAACATAGCTTTTACTGCACTGTAAAAATCCTCCATCCTAAAGGCCATGCGGGTCCAAACAGCGCAGATGGCAGCGCTGCGCAATGCTGTGCAGGGGTTATTTAGTCTCAGGTAGCATATATGACCGTGTCTTAGGTGTTGAAGGTCTTTATGGCCCGTATGTCACCAGGCTGATGTCGCTTACCTCCCGGTAATGAAGGGTCAATTGCGGTAGTAAATCACGACCGTTCTGGCAATCGCGGCCTAAAGGCCCAATGCTGGTGTGTTACCAAAGTCCTTCAGACATCATGAATCTCATACTCTGCATACTCCCGGTTCATAATCTGCCTGATATTTCAGCTTCAGGGGAGATCTGGGGTGATTTTATGTGCAATGAGATTGGTTTTCAGCACTTTTATTAACTTTAATGGCAGGAGCTATGATTAGACACGTCCGTTCAGCAAGCTAGTTAGCTCCGCCCCCCCAACAGATATACTTTTAACATGCGGTAATAACTACCATATATTTATTTTGCAAGATGTACCGAGTCCACAGATTCATCCTAACTTGTGGGATATTGTCCTTCCTGACAGGAAGTAGCAAAGAGAGCACCACAGCAGAGCTGTCTATATAGCTCCCCCTTAACTCCACCCCCCAGTCATTCTTTTTGCTGGCTCTAAGCAGGAAGGGTAAAGAGAAGAGGTGTTAAACTGTTTTTATTTTATCTTCAATCAAGAGTTTGTTATTTTTAAATGGTACAGGTTTTGTACTATTTGCTCTCAGGCAGGACATAGATGAAGATTTCTGCCTGGAGGATGATGATCTTAGCATTTGTAACTAAGGTCCACTGCTGTTCCCATAGAAGCTGAGGAGTACAGGAAAACTTCAGTGTGAGGAACGGTTCTTGCTATACAGCAATGAGGTATGTTCAGTCATTTTTCTGCAGAGACTGTGTTAACTCAGAAAGGCTGACAGTATCCCCTTTAGGGGAAGGGTAAGCAGTAATCCTAGGGTTAAGAGGTTTTACTAGCTTGCATAAAGGGCTTATTTTGTTTATTTATTTGGGGCACTCAGTTTGTATGAGAGATTGGAAAGACAAACGTTTGGGTGTTCTGGGAGTAACGTTCTTTATTGGGGACATTTGCATGAGGGTTCATTTGGCTTATATTGGGGTTGTTATAACCCACATGGCCACATCGAGTGTGATGGGCGGGGCCTATTTTCGCGCCTCTGTTGCGCATTTAGTTGTACTGGTAAGCAACTTCTCCTGAGGTCCTGACATTCATCCTGAGGGCCTAATCAAAGCTTTAACATCATTTTATCGTTCCCTAAGGGCAGGTAGGGCCACAGCAGAGCTGTGGCAAGGTGCTAATAGGGGTTTAAACCGGTTTTAGAAATTTTGTGATCCGGTTTTGTTAATTGGGGGTGCATTGCTTATTTACTTGGGGTGCAATCCTCCTAAAGCTTAGTAGGTACACTGTTAAAAGCTATTTTAACCTGTTTTGCAGTTTGTGTATGCCTTTTTTTCTCTTAAAGGCACAGTACCGTTTTTTGAAAATTGTGTTTTTTTCATTAAATAAAGTGTTTTCCAAGCTTGCTTGTCTCATTACTAGCCTGTTCAACATGTCTGACATTGAGGAAACTCATTGCTCAATTTGTTTAGAAGCCATTGTGGAACCCCCTCTTAGAATGTGTCCCACTTGTATTGATATGTCTATAACTTGCAGACAGCATATTTTGAGTTTGGCAATGGATGATTCTCAGATAGAAGGAAATCAGGTTTTGCCATCTAGTTCTCCCCAAGTGTCACAGTAATGCCCGCACAAGCTACGCCAAGTACTTCTAGTGCGTCTAATTCTTTCACCTTTCAAGATATGGCCTCAGTTATGAATACTACCCTTACAGAGGTTTTATCTAAACTGTCAGGGTTGCAAGGGAAGCGCAGTCGCTCTGGGTTAAGAACACATGCTGAGCCTTCTGACGCTTTAGTTGCTGTATCCGATACTCCCTCTCAATGTTCTGAGGTAGGGATGAGGGATTTGCTATCTGAGGGAGAGATTTCTGATTCAGGAAGGTTACTCCCTCAGACAGATTCAGACATGACGGCATTTAAATTTAAGCTAGAACACCTCCGTTTATTGCTCAGGGAGGTTTTAGCGACTCTGGATGATTGTGACCCTATTGTAGTTCCAGAGAAATTGTGTAAAATGGACAAATATTTAGAGGTTCCTGTTTACACTGATGTTTTTCCGGTCCCTAAGAGGATTTCGGACATTGTTACTAAGGAGTGGGATAGACCAGATATTCCGTACGCTCCCCCTCCTGTTTTTAAGAAAATGTTTCCCATATCTGACACCATGAGGGACTCATGGCAGATGGTCCCTAAGGTGGAGGGAGCTATTTCTACTCTGGCTAAGCGCACAACTATACCTATTGAAGACAGCTGTGCTTTCGTTGATCCTATGGATAAAAAATTAGAGGATCTCCTAAAGAAAATTTTTGTTCATCAATGTTTTCTTCTTCAACCTATTGCATGCATTGTTCCTGTAACAACTGCAGCTGTCTTTTGGTTTGAGGCTCTAGAAGAGGCTCTTCAGGTGGAGACCCCACTAGATGATATTCTGGACAGAATTAAGGCTCTTAAGCTAGCTAATTCTTTTACCAAAGAATTCAGGTTTTGCCATTTTAGCTCGTAGAGCGTTATGGCTTAAGTCCTGGTCGGCTGATGTGTCATCTAAATCGGAGCTTTTGAGCATCCCTTTCAAGGGTAAGACCCTATTCGGGCCTGTACTGAAAGAGATTTCAGACATCACTGGAGGGAAGGGTCATGCCCTTCCCCAAGATAAGTCAAATAAGACAAGGACCAAACAAAATAATTTTCGTTCCTTTCAAATCTCAAGGGTGGTCCCGCTTCCTCTTCCCCTGCGGCAAAGCAAGAGGGGAACTTGCTCAATCCAAGTCAACCTGGAGACCTAACCAGGCTTGGAACAAGGGTAAACAGGCCAAAAAGCCTGCTGCTGCCACTAAGACAGCATGAAGGGGTAGCCCCCGATCCGGGACCGGATCTAGTAGGGGTTTTTCTAAGATCTGATGGGTGGAAGGTGAACGTGAAAAAGAGTTCTCTTATTCCTCTCACAAGGGTTCCATTCCTGGGAACTCTGATAGATTCGGTGGACATGAAAAATTTTCTGACGGAGGTCAGGAAATCAAATATTTTAACCACATGCCGAGCTTTTCATTCCATTCCTCTGCCGTCAGTGGCTCAGTGTATGGAGGTAATCTGCCTTATGGTAGTGGCAATGGACATAGTTCCGTTCGCTCGCTTGCATCTCAGACCACTGCAACTATGCATGCTCAAACAGTGGAATGGGGATTATGCAGATTTATCTCCTCAGATAAATCTGGATCAAGAGACCAGAGACTCTCTTCTTTGGTGGTTGTCACAGGATCACCTGTCCAGGGGAATGTGTTTCCGCAGGCTAGTGTGGGTTATAGTGACGACGGACGCCAGCCTACGGGGCTGGGGTGCAGTCTGGAATTCCCTGAAAGCACAGGGTTTGTGGACTCAGGAGGAGGTCCTCCTACCGATAAATATTCTGGAATTAAGAGCGATTTTCAATGCTCTTCAGGCGTGGCAGCTGGCTTCGGCCGGATTCATCAGGTTTCAGTCGGACAACATCACGACTGTAGCTTATATCAATCATCAGGGGGGGAACAAGGAGTTCCTTGGCGGTGATAGAAGTTTCCAGGATAATCCGATGGGCAAAGACTCATTCTTGCCATCTATCAGCGATCTATATCCCAGGGGTAGAGAACTGGGAGGCAGATTTTCTAAGTCGTCAGACTTTTCATCCGGGGGAGTGGGAGCTTCATCCGGAAGTGTTTGCTCAACTGGTTCAGCTATGGGGCACACCAGAATTGGATCTGATGGTGTCTCGTCAGAACGCCAAACTTCCTTGTTATGGATCCAGTTCCAGAGATCCTCGGGCAGTACTGATAGATGCTCTAGCAATACACTGGTCGTTCAACCTGGCTTATGTGTTTCCACTGTTTCCTCTCCTTCCCCGTTTGATCGCAAGAATCAAACAGGAGAGAGCTTTGTTGATTTTTATAGCACCTGCGTGGCCACGCAGGACTTGGTATGCAGATCTGGTGGACATGTCATCTCTACCACCATGGACTCTGCCACTGCGACAGGACCTTCTGATTCAAGGTCCGTTCAAGCATCCAAATCTAATTTCTCTGCAACTGACTGCTTGGAGATTGGTCATAGATACCTTGATTCAGGCTCGAAAGCCTGTCACCAGGAAAATCTATCATAAGATATGGCGTAAATATCTTTTTTGGTGCGAATCCAAGGGCTACTCATGGAGTAAGATCAAGATTCCTCGGATTTTGTCCATTTTTCAAGAAGGATTGGAGAAGGGGCTATCAGCTAGTTCCCTAAAGGGACAGATATCTGCTTTATCAATTCTATTGCACAAGCGTCTGGCAGATGTTCCAGACGTTCAGTCGTTCTGTCAGGCTTTAGTTAGAATCAAGCCTGTGTTTAAACCTGTTGCTCCGCCATGGAGTTTAAATTTAATTCTTAATGTTCTTCAGGGGGTTCAGTTTGAACCCATGCATTCCATAGATATTAAGCTTCTATCTTGGAAAGTTCTGTTTCTAGTTGCTATCTCTTCAGCTCGAAGAGTTTCTGAGCTATCTGCTTTACAATGCGACTCGCCTTATCTTGTTTTCCATGCTGATAAGGTGATTTTGCGTACCAAACCTGGGTTCCTCCCTAAGGTTGTTTCTAACAGGAATATCAATCAGGAAATTGTTGTTCCTTCTCTGTGTCCTAATCCTTCTTCCAAGAAGGAACGTCTGTTGAACAACTTGGACGTGGTTTGTGCCTTGAAGTTTTATTTGCAGGCAACCAAAGATTTTCGACAATCTTCTTCTTTGTTTGTTGTCTATGCTGGAAAGCGTAGAGGTCAAAAGGCTACGGCTACCTCTCTTTCCTTTTGGCTGAAAAGCATCATCCGTTTGGCTTATGAGACTGCTGGACTCTTCGGAGGCTATTTTTGGGAGAAAGGTTTTGCAGGCAGTGGTGCCTTTCCGTTTAGGTTCCTGTCTTGTCCGTCCCTTCATCCGTGTCCTAAAGCTTTGGTATTGGTATCCCACAAGTTAGGATGAATCCGTGGACTCGGTACATCTTGCAAAAGAAAACAAAATTTATGCTTACCTGATAAATTTCTTTATTTTGCGATGTACCGAGTCCGTGGCCCGCCCTGTCTATTAAAGACAGATAGTATTTTTTATGTAAACTTCAGTCACCTCTGCACCTTATAGTTTCTCCTTTTCTTCCTTGGCCTTCGGTCAAATGACTGGGGGGTGGAGTTAAGGGGGGAGCTATATAGACAGCTCTGCTGTGGTGCTCTCTTTGCTACTTCCTGTCAGGAAGGACAATATCCCACAAGTTAGGAAGAATCCGTGGACTCCGTACATCGCAAAAGAAAGAAATTTATCAGGTAAGCATATATTTTGTTTTTTTCTGCTAAGATTGGTTACATATATATATATGTGTTCAACTTATACCGATTAAAAATAGTTTTGTGTAAGAGAAAAGTATGGCCACAAAAACATTACCAAGTAGAATAGACACTACTCACACTATTATCATCTAGGCTGGTCTAACCAATAGAAAAATAATCCAAGATAGAACAACAGTAATGGGATACAATATAACGAATAAACTATTATAACTAATAATGTTATTTATCAAATAAATAAGATCTACCAGCCACATACCAATCAGCCTGGGGATATCAGAATACAATAGTTTCTGTGACACTTGAGCATAAGTAAAATCCCCAGAGATGGATAACACATCTCTTGATAATAGTCGCTTAAGCACTAACACCCAGTACAGCAAAATCCAATGGAATCAGTTTATAACATAATAATATTAACAAGATATGTAAGCATTAGTCCAATGCTAAGGGACTCAAATATACTCAGAAACACAAAATACCAATAGATGAAAACCACAAGTATTGATAGAGAATATGTGAGCTTAAAAACATATATTATTAATTCAAGTACGATATTAAACTTGATCATATTAATAAATAAAAATGTACACACACTACCACAACTCTGTACAATATAACAGATAAAGTTGGTATAGACTACCTTAAAAACTCAGCTGATAATAAACCTAATATCCTTTAATCCAATCAGGATACAGAAGGAATGGTACTTCCGGGACCGGAACATACAAATTTGTGCAATACTGGCGGCTCGCTGCCTTTGAAAATGCCCTCATGGGCGAAACGCGTCAGTAGTGTTAGATGCCGTTTTAATGCATAACTCTGATCTTATATAAAATGTCTCCTTTCATACCTAGCTAATGAGGTGATATTCAGGCAATAGACTGGTACCTTATGTATCAATATTCAACATAAATGGTTATAATTACTCTTAGTAGTGTGTTGGCTGAATAGCAGCATGTTTGAGAACTAATGGCACAGCTTTCGCAGTCTAACCAAACGCAGCTATCATAGTAAAATCTAGTTAAATCTATCTAAATACGGACCGTTAACATTGAACGGACATTCGGGCATTTAGAACTCCATTAACGTGCCTCCGAGACTCTCGTAGCCCGTTTAAGTACATGGTATCAAAAATAACATTTTTCCATTGACGTGTTCATTCACGAAGAACACATCTACAGCTATAACCAGCGGGAACATGAAAGAGATACAATATATCTTTAGCCTGAGCAGCGTTACTTTAAAAATATAGATAACACTTCGTAATAGATACAACAATATTAAGGGATACTAGTACTCACAACAGTTTGTACGGCTGAACATCAGCATATCTATTAGAGAACAATTGTATAGTTACCACAATTAAACCCAAATACTATACTGACCGATAATTATTAACGGATATCTGGGCTCACATAACATCTTTTATATACCCCGGGCACAATACAGCCCGCTTAAGCACACAGCAGTATAGATGGCCTTACTTTATGTATGTGTTTAACTACTAAAACACCTCCACGGGAACAGCCAGCAGGAATTAAAATGGGACTGAATATTTTTATCTAACAGTAACGTTACCTCTAATTTGGATATTATACTAAGTGTTTCACACAATATTATTTAAACTTAGACTGGTTACAAGCTCTGTGATCTCTCGGGAATGACAGCGCAGCATTTCTGACAGAATATAGGTAATTTCATTCGGTAACAGCAGAGGTTTGCTGTGAGAATACCAGCCTGTTCCTATAGGCACAATTGAGTGCCTTCACGTTTGTGAGTATCCTGTAGCTTGTTTTACTTGGATATTGTTGGTCCTTATTGATCTACACATGTGGCGCCTCTGTTTCTGTTGTCATTACAGCTATCCATATTATATATTTTGCCATTTAATTAATGTGACACACAATATAACAATTTTACAGGCATCAATTGAACTATTTGTGTCTTCATAGAATTATTACTAATAAGACAGAGTTTGCTTTGAGAATTTTAATTCACTGTGTGTTTTGTTTTGTATACACATTTTAATCATTTATTAATAAAAGTTATATTTTAACTTCTCGTACTAGTACCATCCCTAAGTCTGGGCAGAGAGTGCTAGAAGTGCATATTAACTGGTGGTTAGTTTCTATAACTTCCACTATCTTTTTGTTGAAATTTCAATTTATGCACAAGCACCAACCCACACACAGTATTATTTAACTCAGAAGTGTATTAAATAATTAATTACACTCAATATTGAACAACAGTGGGGATTGCCTTAATAGTGCCATTGTTTCAAAAACTTTCTTTCTCCAACATAGGTGTGTCCGGTCCACGGCGTCATCCTTACTTGTGGGATATTCTCTTCCCCAACAGGAAATGGCAAAGAGCCCAGCAAAGCTGGTCACATGATCCCTCCTAGGCTCCGCCTTCCCCAGTCATTCTCTTTGCCGTTGCACAGGCAACATCTCCTCGGAGATGGCTCAGAGTTTTTTGGTGTTTAAATAATTCAATTGTGGGGCATTCCAGACATGGATCTGATGGCGTCTCGTCAGAACTTCAAGGTTCCTTGCTACGGGTCCAGATCCAGGGATCCCAAGGCGACTCTAGTGGATGCACTAGTAGCACCTTGGAGCTTCAACCTAGCTTATGTGTTCCCACCGTTTCCTCTCATTCCCAGGCTGGTAGCCAGGATCAAACAGGAGAGGGTATCGGTGATCTTGATAGCTCCTGCGTGGCCACGCAGGACTTGGTATGCAGATCTGGTGAATATGTCATCGGCTCCACCATGGAAGCTACCTTTGAGACAGGACCTTCTTGTTCAAGGTCCGTTCGAACATCCGAATCTGGCCTCACTCCAACTGACTGCTTGGAGATTGAACGCTTGATTTTATCAAAGCGAGGGTTCTCAGATTCTGTCATTGATACTCTTGTTCAGGCTAGAAAGCCTGTAACTAGAAAAATCTACCATAAAATATGGAAAAAATATATCTGTTGGTGTGAATCTAAAGGATTCCCATGGAACAAGATAAAAATTCCTAAGATTCTATCCTTTCTTCAAGAAGGTTTGGAGAAAGGATTATCTGCAAGTTCTTTGAAGGGACAGATTTCTGCTTTATCTGTTTTACTTCACAAAAAGCTGGCGGCTGTGCCAGATGTTCAAGCTTTTGTTCAGGCTCTGGTTAGAATCAAGCCTGTTTACAAACCTTTGACTCCTCCTTGGAGTCTCAATTTAGTTCTTTCAGTTCTTCAGGGGGTTCCGTTTGAACCCCTACATTCCGTTGATATCAAGTTATTATCTTGGAAAGTTTTGTTTTTGGTTGCAATTTCTTCTGCTAGAAGAGTTTCAGAGTTATCTGCTCTGCAGTGTTCTCCTCCTTATTTGGTGTTCCATGCAGATAAGGTGGTTTTGCGTACTAAACCTGGTTTTCTTCCGAAAGTTGTTTCTAACAAAAATATTAACCAGGAGATAGTCGTGCCTTCTTTGTGTCCGAATCCAGTTTCAAAGAAGGAACGTTTGTTGCACAATTTGGATGTAGTTCGTGCTCTAAAATTCTATTTAGAGGCTACAAAGGATTTCAGACAAACATCTTCCTTGTTTGTTGTTTATTCTGGTAAAAGGAGAGGTCAAAAAGCAACTTCTACCTCTCTCTCTTTTTGGCTTAAAAGCATCATCAGATTGGCTTATGAGACTGCCGGACGGCAGCCTCCTGAAAGAATCACAGCTCATTCCACTAGGGCCGTGGCTTCCACATGGGCCTTCAAGAACGAGGCTTCTGTTGATCAGATATGTAAGGCAGCGACTTGGTCTTCACTGCACACTTTTACCAAATTTTAGAAATTTGATACTTTTGCTTCTTCTGAGGCTATTTTTGGGAGAAAGGTTTTGCAAGCCGTGGTGCCTTCCATCTAGGTGACCTGATTTGCTCCCTCCCATCATCCGTGTCCTAAAGCTTTGGTATTGGTTCCCACAAGTAAGGATGACGCCGTGGACCGGACACACCTATGTTGGAGAAAACAGAATTTATGTTTACCTGATAAATTACTTTCTCCAACGGTGTGTCCGGTCCACGGCCCGCCCTGGTTTTTTAATCAGGTCTGATGATTTATTTTCTCTTACTACAGTCACCACGGTATCATATGATTTCTCCTATGCAAATATTCCTCCTTTACGTCGGTCGAATGACTGGGGAAGGCGGAGCCTAGGAGGGATCATGTGACCAGCTTTGCTGGGCTCTTTGCCATTTCCTGTTGGGGAAGAGAATATCCCACAAGTAAGGATGACGCCGTGGACCGGACACACCTTTGGAGAAAGTAATTTATCAGGTAAACATAAATTCTGTTTTGTTTAATCAGTAAGAAACTGATATTATAGTACACCTTAACAGCACTCTCATTCCTGGAAGTTCATTATACAGGAGTAAGATAGTTCAAGACCCTTTTAGGTAGGAGCACTAAGCTAAACCAAATTAAAAATTATCCTTTAATAGATAAATTAAAAATACTCTCACAAATACTCACATTTAAAATATAGGTCTGATTCCTATAAGGAAATATGTATATAGATAAAATACTGCAAAATAAGTGGACACGAGTGGATACAGAGATCTACGGACAAACTGCCACAATTGTGATTTAAGTATTTTGAAGCAGATTAGGCACAGGTAAGGTATATAAGTTTTTCCTAAAGGTTCTAGTGTCTACTAGGGAAATGGAGGTGGATAATATGTTGGCTAAAGTACCAGATGGTAACAATACTTTAGTATCCAAATCAAAACCTCTATTATATTGCAGTCTATTGACCCTTATTGTAACAGCCCACTACCTTGCAATTTACATAAGTTACCATTCTTGCTCATATATATAGTTATACACACTGCATATTTGTATTACTGTAAATTATATATAGAGAGGTTAGAACATCATTATTTTTAGTTAGAAATATATGTCGTAACTGCTGATAGATTACCGGCCTATACCGTAGGTTCGATAGGATATTTGATCCAATTGGACACTTAGAAATTCTACGTTCAATTAATTATTTATATAAACAGAGGTAAGTATAGTATATGCTAGGTTAAGCATCTATATCATAGCTATCAGTAATATACCGGCCTATACCTTCGGTTATATTGAGTGCTGAATCAGTATAGATCCTAAGATTCTCCATTTCCTTATAGGTTAGTATACATAACAGCAAAAGCAATCAATACTAAATAGAAGATAAATATCATAACACCTAATAAAGTACCGGCCTATACCTTTTAAGGTTGAATACTTCTTATAAATGCATTTGAACAGATATTATTATAATAGCTAGTACTTATACCGGCCTATACCTTTTAAGGTAGATTACTTATTATGAATGCATTTAAGCAGATATTATTATAATAGCATATACCTATACCGGCCTATACCTTTTAAAGAGACAGTCTAGGCCAAAATAAACTTTCATGATTCAGATAGGGCATGTAATTTTAAACAATTTTCCAATTTAATTTTCTTTCATGTAATTAGCAAGAGTCCATGAGCTAGTGACGTATGGGATATACATTCCTACCAGGAGGGGCAAAGTTTCCCAAACCTCAAAATGCATATAAATACACCCCTCACCACACCCACAAATCAGTTTTACAAACTTTGCCTCCTATGGAGGTGGTGAAGTAAGTTTGTGCTAGATTCTACGTTGATATGCGCTCCGCAGCAAGTTGGAGCCCGGTTTTCCTCTCAGCGTGCAGTGAATGTCAGAGGGATGTGAGGAGATTATTGCCTATTTGAATTCAATGATCTCCTTCTACGGGGTCTATTTCAAAGGTTCTCTGTTATCGGTCGTAGAGATTCATCTCTTACCTCCCTTTTCAGATCGACGATATACTCTTATATATATATACCATTACCTCTGCTGATTTTCGTTTCAGTACTGGTTTGGCTTTCTACAACATGTAGATGAGTGTCCTGGGGTAAGTAAGTCTTATTTTCTGTGACACTCTAAAGCTATGGTTGGGCACTTTTTTCTAAAGTTCTAAATATATGTATTCAAACATTTATTTGCCTTGACTCAGGATGTTCAACATTTCCTTATTTCAGACAGTCAGTTTCATATTTGGGATAATGCATTTGAATATATCAATTTTTATCTTACCTTAAAATTTGACTTTTCCCTGTGGGCTGTTAGGCTCGCGGGGGCTGAAAATGCTTCATTTTATTGCGTCATTCTTGGCGCGGACTTTCTTGGCGCGAATTTTTTTTTTTTTTCTCTTTCCGGCGTCATACGTGTCACCGGAAGTTGCGTCATTTTTTTGACGTTTTTCGCGCCAAAAATGTCGGCGTTCCGGATGTGGCATCATTTTTGCCGCCAATAGCATTTAGGCGCCAAATAATGTGGGCGTCATTTTTGTCTCCACTTTATTTAAGTCTCGTTATTTATTGCTTCTGGTTGCTAGAAGCTTGTTCACTGGCATTTTTTCCCATTCCTGAAACTGTCATTTAAGGAATTTGATCAATTTTGCTTTATATGTTGTTTTTTCTATTACATATTGCAAGATGTCCCACGTTGCATCTGAGTCAGAAGATACTTCTGGAAAATCGCTGCCTAGTGCTGGAACTTCCAAAGCTAAGTGTATCTGCTGTAAACTTTTGGTAGTTGTTCCTCCAGCTGTTGTTTGTATTAAATGTCATGACAAACTTGTTAATGCAGAAAATATTTCCTTTAGTAAAGTACCATTACCTGTTGCAGTTCCATCAACATCTAATGTTCAGAGTGTTCCTGATAACATAAGAGATTTTGTTTCTGAATCCATTAAGAATGCTATGTCTGTTATTCCTCCTTCTGGTAAACATAAAAAGTCTTTTAAAACTTCTCTTTATCCAGATGAATTTTTAAATGAACATCATCATTCTGATTCTAATGATTCTTCTGGTTCAGAGGATTCTGTCTCAGAGGTTGATGCTGATAAATCGTCATATTTATTTAAAATGGAATTTATCCGTTCTTTACTTAAAGAAGTCCTAATTGCATTAGAAATTGTGGATTCTAGTCCTCTTGATACTAATTCTAAACGTTTTAAGCAATTATATCCTGTGCCGTCTGACAGATTAGAGTTTTGGGACAAAATCCCTAAAGTTGATGGGGCTATCTCTACCCTTTCTAAACGTACTACTATTCCTACGGCAGATGGTACTTCCTTTAAGCATCCTTTAGATAGGAAAATTCAATCCTTTCTAAGAAAAGCTTATTTGTGTTCAGGTAATCTTCTTAGACCTGCTATTTCTTTGGCGGATGTTGCTGCAGCTTCAACTTTTTGGTTGGAAACTTTAGCGCAACAAGTAACAGATCATGATTCTCATAGCATTATTATTCTTCTTCAACATGCTAATAATTTTATCTGTGATGCCATTTTTTATATTATTAGAGTTGATGTCAGGTTTATGTCTCTAGCTATTTTAGCTAGAAGAGCTTTATGGCTTAAAACTTGGAATGCGGATCTTGTCCGGATGGCCTCTTGCCAACCGTGGACTCTTCCGTTAAGACCAGACCTTCTGTCGCAAGGTCCTTTTTTTCCATCAGGATCTCAAATCCTTAAATTTAAAGGTATGGAGATTGAACGCTTGATTCTTAGTCAAAGAGGTTTCTCTGACTCTGTGATTAATACTATGTTACAGGCTCGTAAATCTGTATCTAGAGAGATATATTATAGAGTCTGGAAGACTTATATTTCTTGGTGTCTTTCTCATCATTTTTCCTGGCATTCTTTTAGAATTCCTAGAATTTTACAGTTTCTTCAGGATGGTTTGGATAAAGGTTTGTCTACAAGTTCCTTGAAAGGACAAATCTCTGCTCTTTCTGTTCTTTTTCACAGAAAGATTGCTAATCTTCCTGATATTCATTGTTTTGTACAAGCTTTGGTTCGTATAAAACCTGTTATTAAGTCAATTTCTCCTCCTTGGAGTTTGAATTTGGTTCTGGGGGCTCTTCAAGCTCCTCCGTTTGAACCTATGCATTCATTGGACATCAAATTACTTTCTTGGAAAGTTTTGTTCCTTTTGGCCATCTCTTCTGCCAGAAGAGTTTCTGAATTATCTGCTCTTTCTTGTGAGTCTCCTTTTCTGATTTTTCATCAGGATAAGGCGGTGTTGCGAACTTCTTTTAAATTTTTACCTAAGGTTGTGAATTCTAACAACATTAGTAGAGAAATTGTGGTTCCTTCATTATGTCCTAATCCTAAGAATTCTAAGGAGAAATCATTGCATTCTTTGGATGTGGTTAGAGCTTTGAAATATTATGTTGAAGCTACTAAGACTTTCCGAAAGACTTCTAGTCTATTTGTCATCTTTTCCGGTTCTAGAAAAGGCCAGAAAGCTTCTGCCATTTCTTTGGCATCTTGGTTGAAATCTTTAATTCATTATGCCTATGTTGAGTCGGGTAAAACTCCGCCTCAGAGGATTACAGCTCATTCTACTAGGTCAGTTTCTACTTCCTGGGCGTTTCGGAATGAAGCTTCGGTTGATCAAATTTGCAAAGCAGCAACTTGGTCTTCTTTGCATACTTTTACTAAATTCTACCATTTTTATGTGTTTTCTTCTTCTGAAGCTGTTTTTGGTAGAAAAGTATTTCAGGCAGCTGTTTCAGTTTGAATCTTCTGCTTATTTTTTCATTTAAACTTTATTTTGGGTGTGGATTATTTTTTTCAGCGGAATTGGCTGTCTTTATTTTATCCCTCCCTCTCTAGTGACTCTTGCGTGGAAAGATCCACATCTTGGGTATTCATTATCCCATACGTCACTAGCTCATGGACTCTTGCTAATTACATGAAAGAAAACATAATTTATGTAAGAACTTACCTGATAAATTAATTTCTTTCATATTAGCAAGAGTCCATGAGGCCGCCCTTTTTGTGGTGGTTATGATTTTTTGTATAAAGCACAATTATTCCAATTCCTTATTTTTTATGCTTTCGCACTTTTTCTTATCACCCCACTTCTTGGCTATTCGTTAAACTGATTTGTGGGTGTGGTGAGGGGTGTATTTATAGGCATTTTGAGGTTTGGGAAACTTTGCCCCTCCTGGTAGGAATGTATATCCCATACGTCACTAGCTCATGGACTCTTGCTAATATGAAAGAAATGAATTTATCAGGTAAGTTCTTACATAAATTATGTTTTATCACCAATTTTGCTTTGTTCTCTTGGTATTCTTAGTTGAAAGGTTAACCTAGGAGGTTCATATGCTAATTTTTTAGACCTTGAAGGCCACCTCTTTTCAGAATGCATTTTAACAGTTTTTCACCACTAGAGGGTGTTAGTTCATGTGTTTCATATAGATAACACTGTGCACGTGAAGTTATCTGGGAGCAGGCACTGATTGGCTAAACTGCAAGTCTGTCAAAAGAACTGAAATAAAGGGGCAGTTTGCAGAGGCTTAGATACAAGATAATCACAGAGGTTAAAAATATATTAATATAACTGTGTTGGTTGTGCAAAACTGGGGAATGGGTAATAAAGGGATTATCTATCTTTTAAAACAATAAAAATTCTGGTGTAGACTGTCCCTTTAAGATTGAATGCTTAATATGAATGCTTTTGAATTGATATTATTATGATAGCTAGTACCTATACCGGCCTATACCTTTACCTTTAAGGTTGAATAATTCTTATAGATGCATTTAAGCAGATATTGTTGTAATAGTTTGTACCTATACCGGCCTAAACCTTTAAGGTTAAATACTCATTATAAATGCATTTAAGCAGATATTATTATAATAGCTTGTACCTATAACTTTAAGGTTAAATACTTATTATAACTGCGTTTATGCAGATATTATTATAATAAATTATACCTATACCGGCCTATACCTTTTAAGGTTGTATATTTCTTATAGATGCATTTAAGCAGATATTGTTGTAATTGATTGTACCTATACCGGCCTATACCTTTAAAGTTGGATACTTTTTATGAATGCATTTAAGCAGACATTATTATAACAGCTTGTGCTTATACCGGCACATACCTTAAAGGTTGGATACTTTTTATAAATGCAAAGAAGTAGATATTATTGTGTTGGTCTATTTTGTAACTAGTTCACAATCTCATATAGACTAACACTATGAGTTGTTCGTTAGCATATGCTGAGTTCATACACATGCTGATCCTACAGCGTGTCCACAATTTTACAGTTTTAATTTCTAGTAAAAAGCGATAGCGGTAGGTATGAGTATTTAACCTTAAAGGTTTAGGCCGGTATAGGTACGAACTATTACAACAATATCTGCTTAAATGCATCTATAAGAAGTATTCAACCTTAAAGGTATAGGCCGGTATAGGTACTAGCTATCATAATAATATCAATTTAAAAGCATTCATATTACGTATTCAACCTTAAAGGTATAGGCCAGTACTATATTAGGTGTTATGATATTTATCTTCTATTTAGTGTTGATTGCTTTTGCTGTTATGTATATAGGCCAGTACTATATTAGGTGTTATGATATTTATCTTCTATTTAGTGTTGATTGCTTTTGCTGTTATGTATACTAACCTATAAGGAAACTGAGAATCTTAGGATCTATACTGATTCAGCACTCAATATAACCGAAAGTATAGGGCGGTATATTACTGATAGCTATGATATAGATGCTTAACCTAGCATATACTATGCTTACCTCTGTTTATATAAATAATTAATTGAATGTAGAATTTCTAAGTGTCCAATTGGATCAAATATCTTATCGAACCTACGGTATAGGCCGGTAATCTATCAGCAGTTACGACATATATTTCTAACTAAAAATAATGATGTTCTAACCTCTCTATATATAATTTACAGTAATACAAATATGCAGTGTGTATAACTATATATATATATATATATATAAATAAAAGCAAGAATAGTAATTTATGTAAATTGCAAGGTAGTGGTCTGTTACAATAAGGGTCAATAGATTGCACTATAATAGAGGTTTTGATTTGGATACTAAAGTATTGTTACCATCTGGTACTTTAGCCAACATATTATCCACCTCCATTTCCCTAGTAGACACTAGAACCTTTACGAAAAACTTATATACCTTACCTGTGCCTAATCTGCTTCAAAATACTTAAATCACAATTGTGGCATTTTTATCCTTAGATCTCCGTATCCACTCGTGTCCACTTATTTTGCAGTATTTTATCTATATACATATTTCCTTATAGGAATCAGGCGTATATTTTAAATGTGTGTCATTGTGTGAGTATTTTCAATTTATCTATTGAAGGTTAATTTTTAATTTGGGTTAGCTTAGTGCTCCTACCTAAAAGAGTCTTGAACTATCTTACTCCTGTATATTGAACTTCCAGGAATGAGAGTGCTGTTAAGGTGTACTATAATATCAGTTTCTTACTGATTAAACAAAGAAAGTTTGTTGATGGAAAAGATGCTGTTGAAAAATATGCAGAATCTCGAGAATGTTTCTCCTTCAAAGGACAGTTTCCTGAAAGAGAAGACTTAGAAGGGTATTTTATTGTACTTTATACTTCTCTTTGTTGGAGTTGTGTTACAAGTCAGCCACGGGTGTTGCAAGGTAGGCAAGGGTAGTACCTTAGCCTACTCCTGTCGGGCCAGCATGCATTCCCTCTCAGGTCTGCCCTTTTTCTCTTTTTGTTATAGATTGGGGCAGGACTATAATACTCTGTGGAGTGGATCTGAATGGGGTTGAGTATCTTCCCTGGGCTCCATTACCATCTCTAACAAAGCACTTAGTAGGTGCTGGGGTTTCTAGTTTTCCAATAACGAAAAAAAGAAGAAAAATATTTCTTCCTTGTTTAAAGTCCAATACAAGTGTAGCTGTGGTTCAAAATTTATATATAGTATCCACTCGTATTAATATATAGGCAGATGACCACTAAAGCCCTGTGGAAATCACATAAAATTGTTTTGTTGAACACTTATTATGCTTGTTTGGTCCTTCTAATGTTCAATGTACAAAAGGAGTAAAAAGTGAAATGGTGTCCACTCAAGTATATTAGCAGCTCAATGCTACATCAGCAGAGTATTGTATTATTATTATCAGTGCATAGATCATATGTATCGATATTGTTGCTAAGTCAACTAAGTTTTAAGGTATTGAGGGTTTCCCATAAGTAAACAGCAGGGTCCTTTTGATGTACCTCTAGGAGCCATTGTAGCAGAATTTCCCAGCTGGTCTCCGAAGTCGGGTGTTAAGCCCGGCGTCTTAGGAGCCGTGTTGCGACTTTCCAGTCTCCTACCTTATGGGGGCGTGTGCTCCTCCTAGACGACCCAGGGTTGGTTTCACGTCACAGGTAATGGGTGTGTCGATCCTGTAGTTGCGCTTTTAGTATATCGGCTCTGTGTAACAAAGTGAAGTTGAATGCAACAAGTCCATATGATAGAGTATGGCTGGATGCAACAAGTGCTGAGCTGAATAGATACTTAGGGCTGCAGTGAAGGTTGGTCTGTCCTCTTCTGGTCTTGCCATTGCTGGGAAGTGTTGCAAGGGTGTCACAGCTCTCTTTCACATTGCAGTTGTTGTACACGAGGGGGTCAGATGCTTACACCAGAGCAATGTGGTGTTAGCACTTGTATACAGTTCACATGTCTCAGATGTTTATGTTGCTAAACAAATATAAAGTTATAGGACGCAAAAATGGATGATTCAATCCGTAAGATAAAATCTTCAATCTTTATTGTAGTCAATGGTTAAAACCAAATAGGGGATACATCCAAAACCTTCAAAGCACATCATACATACTGGTGTGTAGTCCTAGAATGGC